>NC_090320.1:232056942-232398903 GCF_040869045.1 Eurosta solidaginis | reverse complement strand
AGATAAAATAGAGAGACACATTTCAGTTGCAACTGAGTATAATGTATGCTGAAATTTAGTACCAATTTTATACATATAGCATTCCATTAAAAGTTTAAGTGCATATGTGTATACATGTAAAAAAGCACAGCTAATATTAATTTTATATTTAGTTGATTTTAACAGAGAAATAAGAGAGATTGATCATTACCGTTGTAGCAGGGACGATCCCGTCTATATACACGGAGAAATGTTACAACCTGGCCATAACAGCAAGGGAGTCCTGCCACATACTGCAGACTTTAACGTAAACTTTTTCCGACAAGTCACACACTGCAGAGTCTGTGGTATAGTTTTTGTCAGCATCCCCAAATGGCTTGAAAATTATCCGCCGAAGAGGCTTGTTATTGGGTTTGATAATAGAACCATGAGAAAGTGCTTGTCGAATTGGGTCCACTGTCGGAACAACTGGGTAATATTTTTGATATCATTATTTTAGTTAGGAAATGTCAAAAGCATGTGTAGATTGTATTAGTGGTTTACATTTGCAGACCAAAATGAACCATTCGGTGCAGTGTGAACGTAGATTAGTAAATATGAAAAACATTTTCAATTCGCTTAAATTTGGGCTCGAAAATGCGCACAAATCTCTAATTAGAATGATTCGAGAATTCAAAAATATCAACGAGAATTGAAATTCCAGGGAATTCGTTATCGCTCATCTCTCTTCACAAGTATAGCCGCGATAATACCATCAGTTAGTGGGGTTGCTTCGAGTTCGGGCCGAATCTGTTGTGTTTATTGGGTTAACGTAAATATATGTATGCTTGTGTATTTATTGTGAGTCTTACTGATATAAGTTTTTTGATGACTTACAAACATAAGTAACTGTCGTAGGCATAAGTGGATTTTTGGATTTCCATCTAAAGTCAGGAGGTAAAGTCCTTTTTCAAGCTTGCTTAATGCTGTAGCTTAAATAGTACAAACGCAATTAAACAGTGAAATTTAGCAGAATGAAAGAGGTTACAAGCGATCTGAATATAAATTTGAAGGGATCATGAGAAAAGAGTACGAATATTATTTCTATGTTGTAGCAAATATTTATGTCAAGTGGATCTCTTAGCCCGCATCGGTACAACTGAACCGGTTGAAGATGGCTGTAGGGATTTCGGGATTCCGCTGGCCACCTGTGGATTGCTCCTCCATAGCTGGGCATCGAGTCAGTTCAGCAAACGTTGGGCGGACACCACGTCTTGCAGGGTAGCAAGATCTTTCTGGCCGAAAGGGGATGGCACGAGGTCTGCTGAAATAATTGGGTTCCTATCCATGTTCACTGGTGTTTTGACAGAACACTGTCCCATGGGTATTTATGCGGTACGTATCAATATACTGGAAAAGCCCATCCTGCTGCAGCTGTATGGAGGATGATGAGGAGGAATCACTAAATCACTTTATGCTTGATTGCCCAGCTTTTGCCAAAACTAGGCGAAAGTACTTCGGTCGCGACTCACTTGGATCTCCCGAGGATTTATCCAAAGGTGAAAGATCGGTATCATTCGGAGTTTTATTGTTGCTACCCAACGATTCTCTAAGTAGCTAGATCTAAGTCACCGTTATTTTTGTTGTATGTGGTATCACAACGGACCTTCGTGTTGTCCAAGTGAGCTTTTCTTATTAGGGCAGCCGGCAGGCAGAATTGATCCTCCTTCAGCATTCTCATTAGTTTTGTGTTTATATCGGGCAGTAAGCTGTCGCCTTTGCTTACTTTGAAACCAATACTGGGGACAGCAATTCAACTTGACAACAACAATGAGTAAGCTTGTTTACGGATTAATTAAATCACGGTTACAAACTGCGCGATATACCTCCACAAAGGTTAAAGCTAATCGTCTTTTCTAATTTGTTGAGTGTTATATTTAGTTTTTCCTATAAATTAGCAGGATACACGCAGTTTATGTCGACTTCGAATGACATTTGGTAAGTAATTGATTTTTCGCTGGGAGTATTTTCAAGGTAGAGATATACTTGGAATATCGGTAATGAAGCCAAGTATGTTTAATGTAACTTTTTCATTGCTTGACTAAGGAATTTTCGGTAATAATCTCTAATGTAAGTTAAAGCTATGAGCTGAACAATAATGATATCGAGGGTGAACGTTGAATGACTGACCACATTATCGATCGACGGAAAATGTTTTAGGATACCCCACTGTAGCGGGTAGTTGTGCATCACATGTAATGGACTGCAGGGAGCTCTAAGCATCGAAAATGCCCTTTACTATTAGACAATTGAGCATCGAGTTAGCTGAGAGGGCACTGTCTTCTCAGTAGCTCAGATAGGCTGCTCATAAAGTCAGAGATGTATCTTAAGATGTGGATAGGGCACGCTCTGCCGCACTCAGCGCGATCACTTTGATCTTTGTATAAATTATTTAATCTGTGAACATTTTCCTTTCGTTTGTTTCATTAGCGATTGAGTGCGCTTGCAATTATCAACTGGTTAGTTGAATATTCAAAAGGCATAGTTTAAGTTTATTGTCCCAAATCGGGGTTTTTTATGGAAAATTGGTGAAGTTGTTCCTCAGAGCCAGAAGTACATTCCCAAGAGTAACAGGCCCTAAGCACCCCCGGTCTTCTAAAATAACAAGTAAAATAAAGTAGCAGACTGTTCACTGAAATAAGACATAATAAATTATAAAAAAATCCCGGCTCGCCCTCCGAACCAACATGGATTAAAAACTTACATCACCTCGGTTGATTAGTGATTATCGCTTGAAAAACAATATTAGTGATTGAACTGGGCACTGTCCAATATGAATGGTTGTAGTACAACTTGCTTACGGGATTACTTATTTTAGTGTATAGGAATGAAGTATAGCGTAATGAAATCATAAGATCATTTCATGCTAAACTAGCACTACGTGAAAACAGCTCTCACCCTCTAGGTTATCACATCTCCGGCATGCTGTTTCACAGCGAATCTCTATGGAAATAAAACTCAGGTCACCATTGTTGCATTTATTATTACATCTGGAATTAAGACTATTTGAAATGGTCCCAACGTCAAATTTAAAATGGGTACAGTATCAGCGCTATTGATATTATGACCATCTTGCTTTTGTGGCCCTGGGGTTAATCATTTTGTTTCGCACCTTCACGTTTCGAATGTCAACAACTGTTAAATTACAGTTACGTTTTTTTGTCTTCGCTATATTTTTGTTCGGTGGAATGAAAAGACAAATTATTTGTGTTTTTTGTTTAACGGTGTGTTCAATTTATACTTATTTTTTATGAATTCATGAGCTTAACACCGGCCTATAATAATTGAATATTCATTTATTATGTTTTTGTAAGAGAAACTGAAAAGAAAGGAACATTTATTGGCATATTGCGATGGTATCATTTCGAAAACCGCCACGTAATCATCATCAGGAAATTTCGTAATGTTATCAAAGGCTTCACCGAGATTCGAAACACAAATTATTTTATTTCAAATTTTCGTTTACGGAGCTCCTTTCCCTATATTTTGGCCCCATGCTATTGAAAAATCGGATTAAAACTGGCGCAAGGGGGCGCTCTCTAGGATAAGAGGAACTAATTTCACAAAAAGTTTAGAGAGAATTTGTTTACATTTAAGTGTAAAATTGGATCAAAAGCTGGACCGGTGAAGATTCGCTTGAAATAAGAAAAACGTAGCTAACTAAAGTTAAAACTAATCGTACAGAAGTGACTTGCTTTTGTGCAGACGGAAAGGAAAGGGTATAGCGGAAAATATATGGTGAGTGTGCCCCAGATAGTAACATATATCGGAGATTATGTTTAAAAAATTACTCGATGAACAAACTCTATTCATGCACTTTTCAGGACCGGCTTGCCCTTTGACCTAGAGATATTAAGAAAAATATGCGTATGAGTAACGTTTTTTGAAAAAATTATATCTCTGAAACTAAAATTGATAGAGGGGTCAAATCAACGCGAAGCTTTAGGCCATTTAACGAGGCATGCTACGCATTTTTTTTTTTTTATTTTAGAAATATGTTTTTCATTAAAAATGTTAAAGAAGAAAAATATAAAACTATTTTTTTACGATCATTTGCATTATAACAAAAATATTACGAAGATACAAATTTTTTCATTTGTCCGACATTATTAGCTAATATATGTGACCCGGTCTATGACTAAAAAAAAAACAGCTGTTTACAGCTGTTTCTCGCAAAAAAAAAAAACAGCTGTTAACAGCTGATTCTCTCAATTTCTTTTTTGAGTCATAAGCCACCTTTTCATAGACCGGGTCACATATGTTAAATTAGAAACTAACTGGCGTTTTTATATTACTCACGAAAGTGAAAATACGAAGTATCAATTTTTACTTACAAAAGACTAGTCGCGCCATGAATATATATATATTTTCACGGTGTTTTCCTATGTTTTGAAAAGAATTACTTTAAAACAAGTAAGGAAGGCTAAGTTCGGGTGTAACCGAACATTACATACTCAGTTGAGAGCTATGGAGAAAAAATAAGGAAAATCACCATTTAGGAAAATGAACGTAGGGTAACCCTGGAATGTGGTTGTATGACATGTGTATCAAATGGAAGGTATTAAAGAGTATTTTAAGAGAGAGTAGGCCATAGTTCTATGGATGGACGCCATTTAGGGATATCGCCATAAAGGTGACAAGGGCTGACTCTAGAATTTGTTTGTACGATATGGATATCAAATGAAAGGTGTTACTGAGCATTTTAAGAGGGAGTGGGCCTTAAGGGTATCGGTGGACGCCTTTTCGAGATATCGCCATTAAGGTGGGCCAGGTGTGACTCTAGAATGTGTTTGTACGATATGGGAATCAAATGAAAGGTGTTAATGAGTATTTTAAAAGGGAGTGATCCTTAGTTCCAAAGGTGGACGCCGTTTCGAGATATCGCCATAAAGGTGGACCAAGGGTGACTCTAGAATGTTTGTACGATATGGGTATTAAACGAAAGGTGTTACTGAGGATTTTAAGAGGGAGTGGACATTAGGTCTATAGGTGGACGCCTTTTCGAGATATCGCCATTAGAGTGGGCCAGGGTGACTCTAGAATGTGTTTGTACGATATGGGTATCAAATGAAAGGTGGTAATGAGTATTTTAAAAGGGAGTAATCCTTTGTTCTATAGGTGGACGCCTTTTCGAGATATCGCCATAAAGGTGGACCAAGGGTGACTCTAGAATGTTTGTACGATATGGGTATCAAACGAAAGGTGTTACTGAGCATTTTAAGAGGGAGTGGGCATTAGGTCTATAGGTGGACGGCTTTTCGAGATATCGCCATTAGGGTGGGCCAGGGTTGATTCTAGAATGTGTTTGTACGATATGGGTATCAAATGAAAGGTGGTAATGAGTATTTTAAAAGGGAGTAATCCTTAGTTCTATAGGTGGACGCCTTTTCGAGATATCGCCATAAAGGTGGACCAAGGGTGACTCTAGAATGTTTGTACGATATGGGTATCAAACGAAAGGTATTACTGAGCATTTTAAGAGGGAGTGGGCATTAGGTCTATAGGTGGACGCATTTTCGAGATATCGCCATTAGGGTGGGCCAGGGGTGACCCTAGAATGTTTGTACGATATGGGTATCAAACGAAAGGTGTTACTGAGCATTTTAAGAGGGAGTGGGCATTAGGTCTATAGGTGGACGCCTTTTCGAGATATCGCCATTAGAGTGGGCCAGGGGTGACTCGTGAATGTGTTTGTACGATATGGGTATCAAATGAAAGGTGGTAATGAGTATTTTAAAAGGGAGTAATCCTTAGTTCTATAGGTGGACGCCTTTTCGAGATATCGCCATAAAGGTGGACCAAGGGTGACTCTAGAATGTTTGTACGATATGGGTATTAAACGAAAGGTGTTACTGAGGATTTTAAGAGGGAGTGGACATTAGGTCTATAGGTGGACGCCTTTTCGAGATATCGCCATTAGAGTGGGCCAGGGTGACTCTAGAATGTGTTTGTACGATATGGGTATCAAATGAAAGGTGGTAATGAGTATTTTAAAAGGGAGTAATCCTTTGTTCTATAGGTGGACGCCTTTTCGAGATATCGCCATAAAGGTGGACCAAGAGTGACTCTAGAATGTTTGTACGATATGGGTATCAAACGAAAGGTGTTACTGAGCATTTTAAGAGGGAGTGGGCATTAGGTCTATAGGTGGACGGCTTTTCGAGATATCGCCATTAGGGTGGGCCAGGGTTGACTCTAGAATGTGTTTGTACGATATGGGTATCAAATGAAAGGTGGTAATGAGTATTTTAAAAGGGAGTAATCCTTAGTTCTATAGGTGGACGCCTTTTCGAGATATCGCCATAAAGGTGGACCAAGGGTGACTCTAGAATGTTTGTACGATATGGGTATCAAACGAAAGGTATTACTGAGCATTTTAAGAGGGAGTGGGCATTAGGTCTATAGGTGGACGCATTTTCGAGATATCGCCATTAGGGTGGGCCAGGGGTGACCCTAGAATGTTTGTACGATATGGGTATCAAACGAAAGGTGTTACTGAGCATTTTAAGAGGGAGTGGGCATTAGGTCTATAGGTGGACGCCTTTTCGAGATATCGCCATTAGAGTGGGCCAGGGGTGACTCGTGAATTTGTTTGTACGATATGGGTATCAAATGAAAGGTGGTAATGAGTATTTTAAAAGGGAGTAATCCTTAGTTCTATAGATGCACGCCTTTTGTAGATACCGCCATAAAGATGGACCAAGGGTGACTCTAGAATGTTTGTACGATATGGGTATCAAACGAAAGGTGTTACTGAGCATTTTAAGAGGGAGTGGGCATTAGGTCTATAGGTGGACGCCTTTTCGTGATATCGCCATTGGGGTGGGCCAGGGGTAACTCTAGAATGTGTTTGTACGATATGGATATCAAATTAAAGGTATTAATGAGGGTTTTAAAAGCGAGTGGCCCTTAGATGTATATGTGAAGGCGTTTTCGCGTTATCGATCAAAATCTGGACCAGGGTGATCCAGAAAATTATCTTTCGGGTACTGCTAATCTAATATCTAATCTAATATCTAATATATATTATAAATGGGAAAGTTTGGATGTGAAGATGTTTGGATGTTTGGATGTTTGGATGTTTGGATGTTTGGATGTTTGTCCAGACGTTTGTCTTTGTGACTCAATAACGCAAGAACGGCTGGACCGATTTGGATGAAATTTTGCACACATATAGCCAATAGTCTAGAAGGATCTACTAGCTATATATTTTTCAAAAGGGGCGTGGTCCCCGCCCCCTAGGAACAGTTATAATTTAATCATTATATTTTTTCGTCTTTTCTAGTGAATCACGCCAGAATCGCTACACGGATTTTGATGAAATTTGGGACACAGACAGTAGTCTACTAGCGAAATTTTTTTCGAACATGGAAAGAGGGGTGGGGGTCCCACGACCCTTTCGAGCAATTACTTTTTAATAATTTTTACACATTAAAACTTTACGTATACTGGCCTTCACCAATATCACAGACTCAAGGGGTCAAATAAGTCGAGGGCTTACAAAGTAAGCAGTGAAACACTCCGTCGCCCCCTCCCCCCTTTATCACCCCTCTGGTGTAAAATCTATAAATTGTTATAACTCAATATACATTTTCTCCTACTTCAATAGTTTTTGGTATCTGGCACATACAGTTCGAGATCTAGACAATTTTGGAGGAACGATCAGTAGTCCTATCCTTCTACACCCGCCATCCGCCCTCCTTCAATTGTTTTTATTAGCACGCTTTTATTAGCTTTACCTGTATGTTTCTATGTAACTTGTCATTCGCTCCAATGCGCCTGCTGCCTTATTAACATGGTTTTATAATTAGCTTCACCTTATTTGTAATCCCGTAAGGGTCATATCGAGGCCCTTCCGGGATCATTTCTGGATGGTTTTCGGGATCGGTCCGGGATCCCGCCGGGGTAATTTCGGGACTTTTTCGGGATCATTTTGGGACCCTTCCGGGATAATTTCTGTATAGTTTTGGGATCCGTTCGGGATCCCGTCGGGGTTATTTTGAGACATTTTCGGGACTATTCCGGAATCATTTCGGGACTATTTCGCGATCATTTGGGGACCCTTCCGGCATCATTTCTGGATGGTTTTCGGGATCCGTCCGGGATCCCGTCGGGGTACTTTCGGGATTATTTGCGTACCTTCGAGAGATAAATTCTTGATTGTTTCCGGGATCATTACGGGACTTTTTCGGGGTTATTTGGAGTCCCTTTAGGCATCATTTCTGGATGGTCTTCGGGATTCGTCCGGCATCCCGTCGGGGTTATTTCGGAACTTTTTCGCGACTAATACGGGATCATTTGGGGACCCTTTTGGCATCATTTCTGGATGGTTTTCGGGATCCGTCCGGGATCTCGTCAGGGTAATTTGGGGACTTTTTCGGGTTCATTTGGGGGTTCTTCCGGCATCATTTCTGGATGGTTTTCGGGATCCATGCGGGATCCCGTCGGGTCATTTGGAGAATTTTTCGGGATCATTTGGGGGCTCTTCCGGCATCATTTCTGGATGGTTTTCGGGATCCGTCCGGGATCCCGTCGGGGTCATTTCGGGACTTTTTCGCGACTAATACGGGATCATTTAGGAACCCTTTCGTATTAATTCTCGATGGTTTTCGGGATCCGTCCGGGATCTCGTCGGGGTCATTTGGGGACTTTTCGGGATCATTTGGGGCTCTTCCGGCATCATTTCTGGATGGTTTTCGGGATCCGTCCCGGATTTCGTCGGGGTAATTTGGGGACTTTTTCGGGATCATTTGGGGGCTCTTCCGGCATCATTTCTGGATGGTTTTCGGGATCCGTCCGGGATCACGTCGGGGTCATTTCGGGACTTTTTCGCGACTAATACGGGATCATTTGGGAACCCTTTCGGCATAATTTCTGGCTGGTTTTCGGAATCCGTCCGGGATCCCGTCGGGGTCATTTGGGGACTTTTTCGGGATCATTTGGGGTCTCTTCCGGCATCATTTCTGGATGGTTTTCGGGATCCGTCCGGGATCCCGTCGGGGTCATTTCGGGACTTTTTCGCAACTAATACGGGATCATTTGGGAACCCTTTCGGCATCATTTCTGGATGGTTTTCGGGATCCGTCCAGGATCCCATCAGGGTAATTTCGGGACTATTAGGGGATCATTTAGGGACCTTTCCGGCATCATTTCTGGATAATTTTCGGGATCCGTCCTTGAGGACCTTTCCGGCATCACTTCTGCATGGTTTTCGGTATCCGTTCAGGATCCCGTCGGAATAATTGCGGGATTTTTTCGGGATCATTTGGGGTCCCTTCCGGCATCATTTCTGGATGGTTTTTGGGATTCGTCCGGCATCCCGTCGGGGTCATTTCGGGACTTTTTCTCGACTAATACGGGATCATTTGCGGGCCCTTTCGGCATCATTTCTAGATAGTTGTCGGGATCCGTTCGGGATCCCGTCAGGGTCTTTTCGGAACTATTAGGAAATCATTCGAGCACCTTTCTGGCATCATTTCTGGATAGTTTTCGGGATCCTTTCGGGGTCCCGTCAGGTTCATTTCGGGACTTTTTCGTGATCATTTAAGGATTCGTCCGGGAACCCGTCAGGGTAATTTCCGGACTTTTCCGAGACTATTTCGGGATCATTTTGGGACCTTCTCAAGATCATTTCTGGATGGATTTCGGGATCAGTCCGGGATGCCGTCATGGTCATTTGGGACTATTAGGTGATCATTTGAGGACCTTTCCGGCATCACTTCTGGATGGTTTTCGGTATCCGTTCAGGATCCCGTCGGAATCATTGCGGGACTTTTTCGGAATCATTTGGGGTCCCTCCCAAGATCATTTCTGGATGGATTTCGGCATCTGTCCGGGATCCCGTCAGGGTCATTTAGGAATGCGTTCGAGATCCCGTTAGGGTCATTTCCGGACTTCTTCGGGACTATATCGGGATCATTTCTGGATGGTTTACGGGATCCGTCTAGGATCCGTTAAGGGTCATTTCGGGACTATTAGGTGATCATTTGAGGACCTTTCCGGCATCACTTCTGGATGATTTTCGGTATCCGTTCGGGAACCCGTCGGAATCATTGCGGGACTTTTTCGGAATCATTTGGGATTCTTCCGGCATCATTTCTGGATAGTTTTCGGGATTTGTCCGGGATCCCGTCGGGGTTATTTCGGGACATTTTCGGGGCTAATACGGGATCATTTGGGGATCCTCTAGGGGTCGTTTCGTGACTTTTTCTGTATTATTTCGGGATCATTTGGGGACCCTTCCGGCATAATTTCTTGATGGTTTGCCGGATCCATCAGGGTCATTTCGGAACCATTTTGGGATCATTTGGGGACCCTTCCGAGATCATTTCTGGATCCGTCCGGGATGCCGTAGGAGCCATTTCTGGATTTTTTGTTACTTTTCCGGGATAGTTTTTGGACCCTTCCGGGATAATTTCTGGATCTGTGCTGGATCCCCTCTGGGTCATTACCGGGCTATTTCGGGATCATTTTGGGATCCTTCCGGAATCATTTCTGTATGGTTTTCGCGATCCGTCGTGGATCCCCTCGGAGCAATTTCGGAACTCTCTCTGGAGTATGTCGGGGTCATCTGAGGACTTTTTCGGGATCATTTGGGGGCTCTTCCGGCATAATTTCTGGATGGTTTTCGGGATCCGTCCGGGATCCTGTCGCAGGTCATTCCGGGACTTTTTCCGACTAATACGGGATCATTTGGGGACCGTTTCGGCATCATTTCTGGATAGTTTTCGGGATCCGGACGGGGGCATTTCGGGACTATTTCGGGATCATTTGGGGTACCTACCGGCATCATTTCTGGATGGTTTTCGGTATCCGTCCGGTATCTCGTCGGGTTCGTTTGGGGACCTTTTCGGGATCATTTGGGGGCTCTTCCGGCATCATTTCTGGATGGTTTTCGGGATCCGTCCGGGATCCCGTTGGGGTCATTTCGGGACTTTTTCGCGACTAATACGGGATCATTTGGGAACCCTTTCGGCATCATTTCCGGATGGTTTTCGGGATCCGTCCGGGATCCCATCAGGGTAATTGCGGGACTATTAGGGTATCATTTGGGGACCTTTCAGGCATCATTTCTGGATAATTTTCGGGATCCGTCCGGGATGCCGACGAGGACATTTCGGGACTATTTCGGGATCATTTGGGATACCTACCGGCATAATTTCTGGATGGTTTTTGGGATTCGTCCGGGATCCCGTCGGGGTCATTTCAGGACTTTTTCGGTATCATTTAGGGTACCTTCCGGCATCATTTCTAGATGGTTTTCTGGATCAGTCCGGGATCCGGTTGGGGTCATTTCGGGACTCTTTCTCGACTAATACGGGATCATTTGGGGACCCTTTCGACATCATTTCTGGATGGTTTTCGGGATCCGTCCGGGATCCGGTCGTGGTCATTTCGGAACTTTTTCTGGACTAATACGGGATCATTTGGGAACCCTTCCGGCATCATTTCTGGATGGTTTTCGGGATCCGTCCGGGATCCCGTCGGCGTCATTTCGGGACTTTTTCGGGATAATTTGGGTTCCCTTCCGGCATCATTTCTGGATGGCTTTCGAGATTCGTCCGGGATCCCGTCGGGGTCATTTCAGGACTTTTTCGCCACTAATACGGGATCATTTGGGGACCCTTTCGCCATCATTTCTGGATGGTTTTCGGGATCGGTCCGGGATCCCGTCATGGTCATTTCGGCACTATTTGGGGATCATTTGGGAACTTTTCCGGCATCATTTCTGGATAGTTTCCGGGATCCGTCGGGGATCCCTTCAGGGTCATTTCGGGACTATTAAGGGATCATTTGAGGACCTTTCCGGCATCATTTCTGGATTGTTTTCGGTATACGTTCGGGATCCCGTCGGGGTCATTTCGGGAGTTTTTCGGGATCATTTGGGTTCCCTTTCGGCATCATTTCTGGATGGTTTTCGAAATTCGTCCGGGATCCCGTCGGGGTCATTTCAGGACTTTTTCGCCATTAATACGGGATCATTTGGGGACCCTTTCGCCATCATTTCTGGCTGGTTTTCGGGATCCGTCCGGGATCTCGTCATGGTCATTTCGGCACTATTTAGGAACCTTTCCGGCATAATTTCTGGATAGTTTCCGGGATCCGTCGGGGATCCCTTCAGGGTCATTTCGGGACTATTAAGAGATCATTTGAGGAACTTTCCGGCATCATTTCTGGATAGCTTTCGGGATCAGTCCGGGATCCCGTAGGGGTCATTCCGGGACTTTTTCTCGACCAATACGGGATTATTTGAGGACCTTTCCCGCATCATTTCTAGATGGTTTTTGGGACCCGTCCGGGATCCCGTCGGGGTCATTTCGGGGCTTTTTCTCGACTAATACGGGATGATTTGGGGACTTTTCGGCATCATTTCTGGATGGTTTTCGGGATCCGTCCGGGATCCCGTCAGAGTCATTTCGGGACTATTAGGTGATCATTTAGGACTTTTCCGGCATCATTTCTGGATGGTTTTCGGTATCCGTTAGGAATCCCGTCGGGGTCATTTCGAAACTTTTTCGGTATCATTTGGGTTCCCTTCCGGCAGCATTTCTGGATGGTTTTCGGGATTCGTCCGGGATCCCGTCGGATTCATTTCAAGACTTTTTCGCGATCATTTGAGGACCTTTCCGACATCATTTCTGGATAATTTTCGGGATCAGTCCGGGATCCCGTCGGGGTCATTTCGGGACTATTTCGGGATCGTTTGGTGTTCCTTTCGGCATCATTTCTGGATGGTTTTCGGGATCCGTGAGGGACCCCGTCGGGGTCATTTCGAGACTTTTTCTCGACTAATACGGGATCATTTGAGGACCTTTCCGGCATCAGTTCTGAATAGTTTCCGGGATCCCGACTGGGTCATTTCGGAACTATTTCGGGATCATTTGGGGTACCTACCGACATCATTTCTGGATGATTTTCGGATCCGTACGGGATCTCGCCAGGGTCATTTCAGGACTCTTTCGGGATCATTTGGGTCCCTTCCGGCATCATTTCTGCATGGTTTTTGGGATCCGTAAGGGATCCCGTCGGGATCATTTCGGGATCATTTGGTGTACCTTTCGGCATCATTTCTGGATGGTTTTCGGGATCCGTCCGGAATCCGTCGGGGTTATTTCGCGACTTTTTCGGAATCATTTTGGGTACCTTCCTTCATTATTTCTAGATAGTTTTGGGGATCCGTCCGGGATCCCGTCGGGGTCATTTAGGGACTTTTTCGGGGACAATACGGGATCATTTTTGGACCCTTCCGGCATCACTTCTGGATGGATTTCGGGATCTGTACGGGAACCCATCAGGGTAATTTCGGGACTTTTTCGGGACTATTTCGGTATCATTTGGGGACCACTTAGGGGTCATTCCATGACTTTATCTGTATTATTTCGTGATCATTTGAAGACCCTTCCGGCATCAATTCTTGATCGTTTGACGGATCCATCAGGGTCATTTCGGGACCATGTTGGGATCATTTCTGGATCCGTCCAGGATGCCGTAAGATTCATTTTGTGATTTTTTTTTGTTACTTTTTCGGGATAGTTTTGAAACCCTTCCGGGATCACATTTGGATCCGTGCGGGATTCCATCGGGGTCATTTTCGGCCTATTTCGGAATCATTTTGGGACCCTTTCGGAATCATTTCTTTATGGTTTTCACTATCCGTTGTGGATCCCTCGGGGTCATTTCGGAACTTTTTCGGAGCTTTTTCTGGACTATGTCGGGATAATTTAGGAACCCTTCCTGGATGGTTTTTGAGATCCGTCCGGGAGCCCGTCAGGGTAATTTCGGAACTTTTTCGGGACTATTTCGGGATCAATTTGGTACCCTTCAGGCATCATTTCTGTGTGGTTCTCTGGATAAGTCTAGAATCGTGTCGTTGTCATTTCGGGTTTTTTGGGACTACCTCGGGAACTTTTGGAAACATTTCCGGGGCGTTTCTGGGTGGTTTTCGGGATCCGTCCGCGATAGCGTCGGGGTCATTTCGTGGCTTTTTCTGGATAATTTCGTTATCATTTTGGGATCCTATCAGGTTATCAGCTCATAAAGTTCTTTTTGTTACTCAATTACAAAAATAAAATGCATTAGGCAGAAAAAAAATGTTAAACAGATAACTTTATAAGCAGGCTAACGTGAATAGCCCACATATTTCATTTTCTCCTTGCGGACGGGGCCGCGGGTAAAGGCTAGTTATATTATAAATGGGAAAGTTTGGATGTGAAGATGTTTGGATGTTTGTATGTTTGTCCAGACGTTTGTCTTTGTGACTCAATCACGCAAGAACGGCTGGACGGATTTGTATGAAATTTGGCATGCATATAGCCAATAGTCTAGAAGGATCTACCAGCTATATATTTTTCAAAAGGGCGTGGTCTCCGCCCCCTAGGAACAGTTATAATTTAATTATTATATTTTTCTGTCTTTGCGACTGAATCACGCCAGAACGGCTTCATGGATTTTGATGAAATTTGGGAAAGAGATAATAGGCTACTGGCGAAATTTTTTTCGAACATGGAAAGGGGGTCCCACTACCCCTTCGAATAAATACTTTTTAATAATTTTTACACATTATAACTTTACGTATACTGGCCTTCACCAATATCACAGACTCAAGGGGTCAAATAAGTCGAGGGCTTATAAAGTAAGCAGTGACACCCTCCGATCCCCCCCCCCCCCTTTACCTCCCCCTCTGGTGTAAAATCTATACATTGTTATAACTCAATATAAATTTTCTCCTAAATCAATAGTTTTTGGTATCTGGCACATACAGTTTATAATTAGTTTCACCTTATTTGTAAACCCGTAAGTGTCATATCGAGACCCTTCCGGGGTCATTTCTGGATGGTTTTCGGGATCGGACCGGGATCCCGCCGGGGTAATTTCGGGACTTTTTCGGGACTATTTCGTGACATTTTGGGACCCTTTCGGGATCATTTCTGTATAGTTTTCGGGATCCGTCCGGGATCCCGTCGGGGTTATTTTGGGACATTTTCGGGACTATTCCGGAATCATTTCGGGACTATTTCGCGATCATTTGGGGACCCTACCGGCATTATTTCTGGATGGTTTTCGGGATCCGTCCGGGATCCCGTCGGGGTACTTTCGGGATCATTTGCGTACCTTCGAGAGATAAATTCTTGATGGTTTCCGGAATCATTGCGGCACTTTTTCGGGATTATTTTGGGACCCTTTAGGCATCATTTCTGGATGGTCTTCGGGATTCGTCCGGCATCCCGTCGGGGTCATTTCGGGACTTTTTCGCGAATAATACGGGATCATTTGGGGACCCTTTCGGCATGATTTCTGGATGGTTTTCGGGATCCGTCCGGGATCTCGTCGGGGTAATTTGGGGACTTTTTCGGGATCATTTGGGGGCTCTTCCGGCATCATTTCTGGAGGGTTTTCGGGATCTCGTCGGAGTCATTTGGGGACTTTTTCGGGATAATTTGGGGGCTCTTCCGGCATCATTTCTGGATGATTTTCGGGATCCGTCCGGGATCCAATCGGGGTCATTTCGGGAATTTTTCGCGACTAATACGGGATCATTTGGGAACCCTTTCGGCATCATTTCTGCATGGTTTTCGGGATCCGTCCGGGATCTCGTCGGGGTCATTTGGGGACTTTTTCGAGATCATTTGGGGGCTCTTCCGGCATCATTTCTGGATGATTTTCGGGATCAGTCAGGGATCTCGTCGGGGTCATTTGGGGACTTTTTCGGGATCATTTGGGGGCTCTTCCGGCATCATTTCTGGATGGTTTTCGGGATCCGTCGGGGATCCCGTCGGGGTCATTCCGGGACTTTTTCGGTACTATTTCGGGATCATTTTGGGACTATTTCGCGACCATTTAGGGACCTTTCCGGCATCATTTCTGGATGGGTTTCGGGATCCGTTCGGCATCCCGTCGGGGTATTTTCAGGATGATTTGCGTACCTTTGAGAGATAAATTCTTTATGGTTTCCGGGATCATTACGGGACTTTTTCGGGGTCATTTTGGGTCCCTTCCGCCATAATTTCTAGATGGTTTTCGGGATCCGTCCGGGATCCCGTCGGGGTAATTTCGGGACTTTTTCGGGATCATTAGGGGTACCTTCCGGCATCATTTCTGGATGGTTTTCGGGATCCGTCCGGGATCATCTTGGGACTATTAGGGGATCAATTGAAGATCTTTCCGGCCTCATTTCTTCATAGTTTCCGGGATCAGTCGGGGATCATTTCGGGACTACCAGCGGATCATTTGAAGACCTTTGCGGCAGCATTTCTGGATAGCTTCTTGGATCCGTCGGGGATCTCGACGGGGTCATTTCGGGACTTTTTCTCGACTAATACGGGATCATTTGGGACACCCTTTCGACATCATTTCTGGATGGTTTTCGGGATCCGTCCAGGATCATTTCGGGACTATTAGGGGATCATTTGAAGACCTTTCCGGCATCATTTCTGCATATTTTCCGGGATCCGTCGGGGATATCGACGGGCTCATTTCGGGACTATTTCGGGATAATTTCTGCATAGTTTCCGGAGTTCGTCCGGGATACCGTCGGGTCATTTCGGGACTTTTTCGGGATCATTTGTGGTCCCTTCCGGCATCATTTCTGGATGGTTTTCGGTATTCGTCCGGGACCCGTCGTGGTCATTTTAGGACTTTTTCGGGATCATTGAGGGTACCTTCTGGCATCATTTCTAGATAGTTATCGGGATCCCGCCGGGGTCATTTCGGGACTTTTTCGGGATCATTTGGGGTAATTTTCGGCATCATTTCTAGATGGTTTTCGGGATGCGTCCGGGATCCCTTCGGGGTGATTTCGGGACTTTTTCTCGACTAATTCGTGATCATTTGGAGACCCTTTCAGCATCATTTCTGTTTGGTTTTCGGGATCCGTTCGGAATCCCAGCAGGGTAATTTCGGGACTATTAGGGGATCATTTGAGGACTTTTCCGGCATCATTTCTGGATAGTTTTCTGGATCCGTCCGGGCTCTCGTCGGGATCAGTTTGGGACTTTTTCGGGAATATTTCGGGATTATTTGGGGTATTTTCCGACATCATTTCTGAATGGTTTTCGGGATCCATCCGGGATCCAACAGGGTCATTTCGTGACTTTTTCGGGATCATTTGGTGTCCCTTCCGGCATAATTTCGGGATCATTTAGGGAGCCTTTCGGTATCATTTCTGGATGGTTTTCGGGATCCGTTTGGGAACCCGTCGGGGTCATTTCGAGACTTTTTCGGGGCTAATACGAGATCGTTTAACGACCCTTCCGGCATCATTTCTGGATGGATTTCGGGATCTGTACGGGAACCCATCAGGGTAATATTGGGACTATTAGGGGATCATTTGAGGAACTTTCCGGCATCATTTCTGGATAGTTTTCGGGATCCGTCCGGGACCCCGTCGGGGTCATTATGGGACTTTTTCGGGATCATTTGGTGTCCCTTCCGGTATCATTTCTGGATGGTTTTCGGGATGCGTCGGGGATCCCGTCGGGGTCATTTCAAGACTCTTTCTCGAATAATATGGGATTATTTGTGGACCCTTTCGGCATAGTTTCTGGATGGTTTTCGGAATCCGTCTGGGATCCGCCCGGGATCATTTCGGGACTATTAGGGGATCATTTGAGAACCGTTCCGGCATCCTTTCTGGATAGTTTTCGGGATCCGTCAGGAATCCCGTCGGGGCCATTCCTGAGCTTTTTCGGGACTAATACGGGATGATTTGGGGAGCCTTTCGGTATCATTTCTGGATGGTTTTCGGGATCCGTTTGGGAACCCGTCGGGGTTATTTCGGGAATAATACGGGATCGTTTGGGGACCCTCTAGGTGTCATTTCGTAACTTTTTCTGCAGTATTACGGCATCGTCAGGGTCATTTCGGCACTTATTTGGTACTATTTCGGGATCATTTTGGAACCCTTCCATGATCATTTAAGTATAGTTTTCGGGATCCGTCCGGAATCCCGTCGGGGTTATTTTGGATATTTTCGGGACTATTCCGGGATAATTTCGGGACTATTTCGCGATCATTTAGGGACCTTTCCGGCATCATTTCTGGATGGTCTTCGGGATGCGTCGGGATCCCGTCGGGGTCATTTGAAGACTTTTTCTCGACTAATATGGGATTATTTGGGGACCCTTCCGGCATCATTTCTGGATAGGTTTCGGGATCTGTACGGGAACCCATCAGGGTAATTTCGGGATTTTTCGGGACTATTTCGGGATCATTTGGACACCCTTTAGGGGTCATTTCGTGACTTTCTGCAATATTACGGGAGCATATGGGGACCCTCTCGGCATCAATTCTGGATGCGTTTCGGGATCCGTTCGGGATCCCAAAAGGTTCATTTCGGGACTTTTTCGAGACTATTTCGGATTCATTTTGGGACCCCTCCTGGTTAATTTCTGGATGATTTTCGGGATTTGTCCAGGTTCCCGTCGGCATCATTTCGTTACTATTTTGGTATCATTTTGGACCCTTCCGGGATCATTTTAGGTCTCTTCGCAACAGGTAGTTCAGCACACATCCCTTTTTAAATTATGAGCTTTTATGGCCATGGATTTGCTGCAAATTATTCCAAATTAAAATTCGGTATGTTTTATCTATTTTTGAGTGTTTTAAATGAATCCTGTAACGAACTGTTATAACTATAATTGTACTTTTTGTAATATTTTAACCAATTAAATACCCGAAAAAGCAACACTATTTTCATTTAAAAAATTCTGTTTGGCTTTAGCTAATTGTATTTTCACTCCTTTGTTCTATGAGTAGTAATTCTTCCACCCCTCTCATATCCGTTAATTTAATTTAAAAGCAAAATGTATTTTTTTTTTTTAATTCGAAAAAACTGTATTGTACTATTCATGAAAGCGTGCCTTTCAGCTTATCTTCTGATTTAGTTCTTTTTTTTTTTACTAAATTACAAAAATAAAATAAATTAGACAAAAATAATTTATAAACAGATAACTTGATAAGCAGGCTAACGTGAATAGCACATCTATTTTATTTTCTCCTTGCGGACGGGGCCGCGGGTAAAGGCTAGTTTATTAATATATGTAATACCACGAACAGTATTCCTGCCAAGATTCCAAGGGCTGTTGATTTCGCCTTGTAGAACTTTTTCATTTTCTTCTACTTAATATGGTAGGTGTCACACCCATTTTACAAAGTTTTTTCTAAAGTTATATTTTGCGTCAATAAACCAATCCAATTACCATGTTTCATCTCTTTTTTCATATTTGCTATAGAATTATGGCATTTTTTTCATTTTTCGTAATTTTCGATGTCGAAAAAGTGGGCGTGGTCATAGTTGGATTTCGGCCATTTTTCATACCAAGACAAAGTGAGTTCAGATAAGTACGTGAACAAAGTTTAGTAAAGATATATCGGTTTTTGCTCAAGTTATCGTGTTAACGGCCGAGCGGAAGGACAGACGGTGGACTGTGTATAAAAACTGGGCGTGGCTTCCACCGATTTCATCCATTTTCACAGAAAACAGTTACCGTCATAGAATATATGCCCCTACCAAATTTAAGAAGGATTGGTAAATTTTTTTTCGACTTATGGCATTAAAAGTATTCTAGACAAACTAAATGAAAATGGGCCGAGCCACGCCCATTTTGAAATTTTCTTTTATTTTTGTATTTTGTTGCATCATATCATTACTGGAGTTGAATTTTGACTTAATTTACTTATATACAGTAAAGATATTAAATTTTTTGTTAAAATTTGACTTTTAAAAAAACTTTTTAAAAAGTGAGCGTGTTCTTCATCCGATTTTGCTAATTTTTATATAGCACATATATAGTAATAGTGGTAACGTTCCTGCCAAATTTCATCATGATATATTCAATGACTGCCGAATTACAGCTTGCAAAACTTTTAAATTACCTTCTTGTAAAAGTGGGCGGTGCCACGCCCATTGTCCAAAATCTTACTAATTTTCTATTCTGCGTCATAACGTCAACCCATCTACCAAGTTTCATTGCTTTATCCGCCTTTGGCAATGAATTATCGCATTTTTTCGGTTTTTCGAAATTTTCGATATCGAAAAAGTGGGCGTGGTTATAGTCCGATATCGTTCATTTTAAATAGCGATCTGAGATGAGTACCCAGGAATCTACATACCAAATGTCATTAAGATACCTCAAAATTTACTCAAGTTATCGTGTTAACGGACAGACGGACGAACGGGCGGACGGACGGACTGACGGACGGACATGGCTCAATCAAATTTTTTTTCGATACTGATGATTTTGATATATGGAAGTCTATATCTCTCTCGATTCCTTTATACCTGTACAACCAACCGTTATCCAATCAAACTTAATATACTCTGTGAGCTCTGCTCAACTGAGTATAAAAATGGAAAGTAATTGCGGGTAAATTATATTTTATTTTTTTCCAACTGTTACACCAATTTTTTCCCCGCGTACTTTCTATGAGAAAGAACAGACATTAAGACGACTAATATATATATTTTTCGTCATTGTAACTCTCTGGGATCGTAAAAAATAGTTTTATATTTCTGTTCTTTAACATTTTTAATAAAAAATGTATTTCAAAAATAAAAAAAATTTGCGTAGCATGCCTCGTTAAATGACCTAAAGCCTCGCGTTGATTATACCCCTCTAGAAATTTTAGTTTCCGAGATATAAGAGTGCATGAATAGAGTTTGTTCATCGAGTAGTTGTTGAAACATAAGCTGCGATATAGGTTACTATCTGGGGGCCATTGGCGCACTCAAGGGGGGGGGCTAAAACCCCCCAAATTTGACAACACACCATAAAAAAAAATAATTTTATAAAAGATGGTGCATGCAAAGACTCTCAAAATATAAGATGGTACATTGTAGAGTTCTAAAGCTTTGTGGAAATTGTGGGACGGCTGTACCAGGAATTCACCATACCTTTTGCTATCCGGTCCGCCTCAACAATTTCATTATGAAAATAGTAAGCAAGAAACAAGAACCCGTTTGCCATCAGATTGACAAGATGGCCAAACCGAAAGTTTTAGAAAATCGGAACAAATTAAGGCCCATCATTGAAACAGTTTTCTTTTGTGGAAAACAAGGACTTGCACTAAGAGGACATCGGGACTGGGGGCGTATAGTGGACGCAAGTGCAATAAATGAGGGCAACTTTAGGGAGCTTTTGAAGTACAGACAGCAGTATGATACACATTTAAAGAGTGTGTTGTTGGAGAGCAGCAGTAATGCCATGTACACAAGTTGGAGGATTCAAAACGAAATTATCGACATATGTGAGAAATAGATTTTAAAAACCCTGTCTGAACAAGTTAACTCCTCAAACTATTTCTCCGTTCTTTCTGATGAGACAGCTGATATATCTGGTGTGAAACAAATGTCACTCTGTGTTAGATATTTTGATAATGGTATTCTCGAAATTAATGAAGTTTTTCTTAAGTTCATTCCACTGAAGTATTTGACAGGAGAGAGTATGTCAAAAATAATTTTAGAAGAGTTGGACAGAATTGGACTGGACCTAAATAAAATGCGCGGCCAAGGGTACGATGGTGCTGCATCAATGAGTGGCCAATTTAAGGATGTACAATCTCACATTTCTAGGAAGTACCCCAAAGCTCTATATGTACATTGTGCAGCGCACTCGCTAAACTTGGCCGTTTCAAGTTCGTGTGAAAATGTGTATATAAGAAATTGTCTTGGTGTTGTAGGTAAATTGTATAATTTTTTCAATACACCTAAAAGGCAGAGTGTTTTACAGAAGTGTCTGCAAAAATTAAAGATTTTTGACCACAAAAATTGAAGAAAATGTGTCCTACTAGGTGGATTGAAAGATAAAATTCAGTATTTGTTTTTACAGAATTTTTTGATGGGATATTGTTGGCTTTGCATCAAATATCCCATTGGGATAATAAAAATGTTGCTGAAGATGCTAATCTACTTAACTGTGCCATACAAAAAAGTGAGTTTGTAATTGCTCTGCAATGCGTTAATCAAGTGTTTAGCAAAACCAATATCTTATGTAAATTTCTTCAAACTCGAAGTATTGACTTAAAACAAGCAGTTAGCTTAGCCGATATAACTTTGAAAGATTTATGCTTGATAAGAACTTTGGAACTCATTACCAAATAAAATTAAAAATGAACGCAATAATAGACGCTTTAAATTGGCATTATTTGAATATTTGCAATAGCAGGAAAAAGTATGTAACTGTTTCCACAACTTCATTTTATTAATATTGTACAATTAAATTATCTATATAGTCAATCTATCCATACAATACATAAATACATGTCTAGTATGATTTATATAATTTTTCTTCTCCTTTTTTTGCTGTCATAGCTCACTTAAAAAAAAAAAAAAAAAAAAAACTTGTATAGTTAAGTAATTTATTATTATTATTATTATTATTTTGTAATCGTATTTTAACATATATACGTACTAGTTTTATTTCCAAATGTTGATGTACTTTAAGAGACAATAGTCTTACTTGTACAAATTATTAAATAAATTGAATTGAATAAGAGAAAATGCCGAACAATAGTTTAGAACTTTGTTTAATATTGCTCAGAAGCAAGCAGAAACGAATGGCTTCACTTTAAAAAAACCAAGGGTTTCTAATACGGAGATATTAGGCGTCGAAACTTTTTACCGTATTTATATCTACATCCCATTTTTAGATGCATTTATTTCTAGTCTAAAGATAGGTTTCTGAAGCTTACTCATTGGGTTCAAAGTTCTTTTTCCAGAAAAGGTGTTTACACTTGACGATGATGCTGTAGTTACTTTAAGGAAGTTGTATAATTTTTTTTCCGATGACTTGGTGGGAGATTTCGAAGATGTTAAAGCAGAAATATACGTTTGTTATAAAACTATTTCAATCTCGAAGATCGAAGATAGGCCAAATACAGTTTTACAAGCTATTGAACTTTGTGGAAGGAAATGTTACCAAATGTATTTAATTTACTGAATATTCTAGTAACTCTTTCTATTACAACATGTGAAAATGAAAGATCATTTTCATCACTTCGAAGACTGAAAACGTATTTAAGAAGTACAATTTCCCAAGAGAGATTAAACGGGCTAGCACTTCTCTATATGTATAGAGAACTTACTCTTTCAGTGGAAATAGTTATAGACAAACTTGCAGAGAAGTCAAGAAAAATTTACATACAACTGTAATAACTTCTATAATTATATTAATTTATGTACATTATTGTGTTTAATTTATGTTCATTACTGTGTATATTAATTTATTTTCATGAGCATTAATTACGTTCTTAACGTTTAATATGTTCATAAAATTCTTTTATTAAAATGTTTGAATTCCCTTTTAGTTTTAGTTTAAATACAGAGAAAATGCAATGAATTGAGCTTTAAAAGGTGCCTTTGTTTAATGTGTGCATACGGAGGTCCACTCCCCAAACAAAAATTTAAGTAAAAATTGTCTGGGCGAATTTTGAGTATTTTTTTTAAATTTTCCGTTGGATATTGAAACCAACCCACACACCCCCCCCCCCCCCCCCCCCCCCCCTCCTCCAATATTTTTCTGTGTGCGCCACTGCTGGGGGCACACTTCCGCTATACCCTTTCTTAAGTAGCGGTAAAGTCAAACTAAGAGAGTCCAAAAAGTCAATCTACCTTATGACCAATTGAAATGGTGATCAATTGGTTTTTTGAAGTGGTCATATCGTCAATTGAAATTTTTGCCGTTGATATTATGTAAGCCCACCGAGCTTTTCCTGCCAAGCGCCCAGCATCCACCAAACATACCTTAATCATAGATGTTGAGTGTATTTTGATTATCTTACTGGATGATATGGGATAAGTTGTAATGTACTTCGATATCGAATCTGGTAGCTTAGTGTTTATCCCAAAAACTATCTTTTTCACACAGTTCCTGCTTTCACAACCTCCAGGAAAACCGTTCATTGTAGCATGGCTGGCATTAAATAGCTACTTACTTATTGTGATTCTTTCCACTTAACTGGTATTTATTTAAATTTGAAGTTACTCAATGGCTTATCGCACTCTGAGCATATTTGCACAGGCGAATGTTGTAAAACCAATCGGCGTAAAATTAAACCAGAAAAATAACAACAACTACATATATACGATCCGCCAACAGGACACACTAGCAATATGCAAAAAGCATGAAGGACGCACTCAAATGAAACAGATGCGATGGAGAAAATTGTGGAATCGAATAGGGAAAGTGGGCAGATCATAAAATCAAAAAATGCGGAAGTCGAAATATAATCGAAGAAAAACAAATAAAAATTTGTTGCGCTACAACAACAAGGCACTAGCGCGAGTTTTGTTTGCATTTAACGAAAATTTGAATATGAAATGGGCAAAATATGAATTTACAATTTAAACAAAATACAAACACACACACAGAGTGGAGTTGGTTGGTGATGTCAAGGTGTCAGCAATTGCGTATTGAATAGGCGAGCACAATTTGATGTGTCACAAAGTCTGGGGGTGTCACAGTTATGGGTTGAGTTATAAGCAGGGTGACTGTACAACACTGAAATCTTTTTAAAACCGCAAAGTTATTGCGAAGTCAGGGAGGATTTGGCAACATAATCGCTTCTGGATGAATGCTGGATGAGCTGCGTGATGATATCGTCAAAACGGTGAGTGGTTAAGAAGAGGCTTTTGCTTCTGACGAAAGTCACGATTGAACGAGCTTTTCATTTTTGTATACCAAGATGTTCTGGTGCTTAAGGTATTAGGTAAAAGAGCCACTGATCAGCAACATACAAAATGGATTGATATCACTCTATTGACCAGCAAATAGTTTTCAATAATTCTCAACAAACAGAGAGAAACAAATAGTTTTCAGCTTATGGTTAAGTTGAACTGGTTGTTCAATAAAGACCTCATATAAACTGAATGTGTACAGGATTTTGATTTACGACCAAATGGATTTCCCCAATTAATTATCAGGACTTATGTCGCACTTTCCGCCTCTAGTAGCTAGAGCGTTAGCCTAGCGAGTGCGTAACATAAGCCAGAACGTGCTCAACCGTTTCTTCCTGCAGCTCGCACTTTCTTTATCTACTGTTGCTTGTGAGGCCTTGCTTATAAACATGTGACATCAGAAGGCAGTATCCAGTTGGTGCGCCCATCATCGCAAGATCTGGAGGTCCTTTTATATCCCCTGTTCCTATAGTACTAAGATTATTTGCAAGACTTGTAGTATCATTGAGCTGTTTGTCGATTTCCAATACCTTAGCTGCATGCCTTTGTCCTCATAATTTCCCGCTCGGACTTTTTCCAAGTCCGTGTTCGTATATTCGGGCTTCGACGCTGGAACATCTTTAGCGTGTCCTCGGCTTCACTACATGTGGTATACAAAGCCTTGTTCTTAGACATCTTGGGGATCAGAGCTTTATACACCACCTTCAACCTTGCGCCATCTTGCTTTTAAAGGTCTGAAGCAACTTCCTGCAGCACTAATAAGTCGCATTATTTGCGCAGGCCAGCAGCTTAACCCCATTGTGACAACCCTTTCTATTGCTGTTTCGAAGGCTGGAAGTGGGTTATTTGGTTCATTTTGATCATAATACTTACCAGCTTACCTGCTACAGATATCCGCTTTTCGGTAGACATCTACTTATTGGGGTTGCTGAAATCTATTAGTGCTACATCAAGGACTGCTTCGCAACTTCGTTCGCCTTCTTCACTGTGAAAACAGAAGTCTCAGCGTTAGCTCTCTTTGTTATGACCGAGTAAGCTGGATTATGATTGTTACCACCTTTTAGCTTATTAACTTTTTCGTATTTTCTTCTAACTTATGCCATTATTGCCCTCCTCTATCTGCATTGCAGCTTTTGAGGTACATGGTTTTTCGATACTAAGACTTCCCTTTTCGCTTTGCAGGTCCAGAGGTGTATTAACCGTTCTTCGACTAGCTCTCCTGTACTTCTGTGACTGGGGTGTTTCACCTACCCCATCTGCCTCTCAAAGCAGGCACGTTAGGTTCAGCCGATAGCTATCTCTTCTTCCTATGAGCGCTTAATTCCTCCTCGATACGGCTTCAGAATCGAGGGTTGGTCCAAGCAAAGTCTCTGTGAGTAAACAGTCTTCGACATTCACTACCTCAAGGTTGTGTCGGCCACCGCATTCAACCGCTACACAATTCTTAACGCTGCCGGGAAATTGTGAAATGATTCTCTTAAACTTCCGTCCTAACTAAAATTCTTTTCAAGGGCTAGTAGATCGCTCTTTTATCGCGTTGGTGTGATCGATAATTCCTTCTCTCAAGCTTGTAAAGCTATATCCTTTTCCACTCATCCTTGCTTTGTGCTAAAGTTTTTGATAGTATGGGAACCGTACGGCACAGAAGCGCCACGTTATGGTAATGCCATCGTTACTTTCCGACGCGTACCGTTATCGGGAAGGCTTCTATCAAATAGGCATGATCCGCATAGTATCATGAATTAGTAGGTTAGCAGTTCTTGATCACTGACTTCCCATTGTATTCTGATAAAGCGAAACGGCTTAGATTCAAGGCCTTGAATAGCTCAACTCCATGATCGGGCGATTTGGAGTTCGGCTAAGCACGCCTACCACACCGTATGCCCTGGGTTCACACCCCGGGCATAGCAACGTCAAAATTTTAGAAATAAGGTTTTTCAATTAGAAGAACATTTTTCTAAGCGGGGTCGCCCCTCGGCAGTGTTTGGCAAGCGCTCGGAGTGTGTTTCTGCCCCGTTCGGGGTCGGCATAAAACATGTAGGTCTCGTCCGGCCAATTTGTGGGGAAAATCAAGAGGAGCACGACGCAAAATTGGAAGAGAAGCTCGGCCTAAAATCTCTTCGGAGGTTATCGCGCCTTACGTTTATTTATTTTATTTATGCACGCAAACCCACGGCAAAGCGC
This sequence comes from Eurosta solidaginis, assembly GCF_040869045.1. Classification (NCBI taxonomy): domain Eukaryota; kingdom Metazoa; phylum Arthropoda; class Insecta; order Diptera; family Tephritidae; genus Eurosta; species Eurosta solidaginis. The sequence goes on along the minus strand of NC_090320.1, from coordinate 232,372,031 downwards.
CTACTATTATGAGTAGTGACCGTGCAGTAATTAAGGTCGCACGGATGTTAATATTTTACAAAATAGAACAAACGAGTGGAGCCTTTGGGTCATTTTAAGGGGGTTTTCCGGTTAAGGTAGTGTCTTAATGGCTTATAGGTATTTAAGAACCTGGTGAAAATTCAATAAAGAAAAAGAAAGTTCCGATAGGTGGCACGAGGGGTGAGACATTTAGAAATTTCCTACGAAATTGTGAATCTTTCCGCGGATGTTTAAATTGCTCGCTGCTTAATTAGGGACGTATGATTTGAATGGTTATTCTGAGTTCTATGACAATGCCAGACATCTTATTTTGTTGTTGTTGTAACAGTAATGGGGTTACATTGAAATTCCAGCCCTTGGTCGGGGAAAGTCCCAAGTCGCTCCGGTATATCGAACCGGCTGCCTTGGGAAGCCAGAAATCTGATAGTGGCCAGTCTTCAAGTAACCAGATGGTGCCTGGGTGGACACTACTTATGGATCATGCATAGACGGCGGTAACACAGTGTAGAAAGCCCATTAAAAAACTGCCAAGGCCTTGCTACGCCTTCCTTATATGGCCCAAAATATTAAAAGCGAAAATCTAGGCAGACAAAACCTGGACCCAATTTTTGGCCCGGAAGGTAGATAAATCTTCGTTGAGTGGGAAAAACAGTAGAGCTTAAGATTTCTCGAATATATTCGAGAAGATCGACAACTATCTCAACAAATATCGGCAAAATGAAATTTTCCAATTCTCTAGTAACGAAACACTCGTAGATCTCGCGAGCTTCCCGACATTCAATTTAGTCCCTCCATCGCCAGTATTATATAAAGCTTACAGTTTCTTCCCGATCAGAAGCGACTAAATTAAATGACTAGAAACTCCTGTGTTTAGCGATTATTTCGAGGTTAGACAATCTTGCGAGAAGCCAAATTCACGATTTTTCGAATCTTGAAACTTTCATTTCTGTTCGATAAGAAGTCGTAAGCTCTATTGGAAAGTCCACTGACCAGCGAGAGAAAAAAAATAAAATCTTTGAAAAATTTTCATTTTGTTATTGTCCAGTATGAGTATACGAATAATGTTATTTAATATATCGATGGATTTGTTTGGTGATGATATCGAGCACATTTCCGGGAAGGGATTTTGGCCATTTACATAAAACTTAAAAATCAGTTTTTGACTTAATTTAGTTTAGTTGATATACGAAATGAATGGCTGTGGTATAAGACGCCAGATAAGATAATGTTAAGACAGGAAAGCCTATGCCGACCTTAAGGAAAGAGTACGTTTGAAAAACTAGAGTTTTAAAAGTCTCTCTCTGTGAAACCAACAACTGGGTATATACGTTATGTCTCAACCAGGGTTTAAACTTCTCATCTTGTTTTTTTTTTAACTTTTTTTATGACTCCTGTCCTCTATGACGAGTCATCCAGTCATGAGATACATATTTACTTTGCTATTAGGCGTGGTAAGGCACTCACTGTGCGGCATGCGCCACTCTGGCAATTGTTACTACACATTTAATGTCACCGTACAATCGTTTACCATTTAAACACATTTTTTTATTGTATGCAAATTTGCTGTACCAATTTTTGTTTTAATTTTTTTTTTTGCATCTGCATGAGCTGAAGCGTGAAATTTGTTTTTTCTTTTTTCTTCGTTTGAGTGTTGTTCTAATTTTTATTTTTTGTTGTATTCTTTCAGCTCACTCTTGATGGCATTTGACAGTTGCATTAACGTTTTGCACAAATCGAATTTTATCATCCCCATACAGTTCATGGGTTCGGATGTTAACAAGTGGAAAAGCGCTAAGAAATTGTTTGCGAAATCAAAATGCTGAAGACTTCCTGGCTATGTTTTGTGACGCTAATGGCTTAACGCAAGTGCTTTTGGAAAATTATGTAAAATAAATATGCAAATAAGATTTTGCAGTTAATAAAATTTTCGATATTTTTGTTTTAAGGACCGTTTGTCTTTCGAAATTACGCTGAGATAAGAATTTGTTTCGTAACCTGTCTGTGGGGAGAAATTAAAGCAGATTTTAATTTTATTGCTGGTAGAAATCAAGATGAGTAGAGTAATTTAGTGGATTTTTGATTTGGAGGCTGTGTTGCTAGTTTTACTTGAGGTTATATTAATTTTTTTCAGCATGGGAATTGTAATACAAATTAAAAAAAAAAAATCGACAATTTTCTTATCAGTTAATTATATATCTGATCTTAAAAGTCTTACTGAGAAATCAGTTATCCTGGAGGAAAAGGCAGAGTTGACTTAACAGAAATTATACCAAACTTGATTTAAGTAAGACGTGGGTATTGGTAAGGCCTGACGATAATTTCCAGAAACGGTGTTTTACCATTCTCAGTACCCCTAGCACTTTAAAAGTTTTATTAGATTACCTTTTGCTTGCACTTTTGATTTATGAATAAGTGTGACCTTAAAATAAACTTGGAGCTACTATGTGTTTTTGGAGTATAGATGAGTTGGATACTCTACAGGGCGGTATCTAGCCACAGTTCTGCATTTGCAGTTCAGACAGAGACATTCGTCAACTCAACAGAAGAGGAGTTAAAAGTGGATGCCTAAGTAATACTAATATCTAGTCCCTGGCCATAGTGGTCAGCAGGATCAATACAATATCACTAAAACATTTTATGAATGGCTGAATAACGCAGAGCTTAGCACAAACTCCTTAATATCAGAACTTCCCAAACTATAGTCTACGTAGATCTCAAGCTTTAATTTTTGGTAAGGTTGTATGGTAACTGTCAAGTTACGAAATAGCTCAGTTGGAAACTTTTATGAAAGACCGTTCTCTTAACACATATTCTAACGGAGGAACTGGTTTCCGGTTGTTAGCGATCCCTGCTTGGCAGCGATAAAGCAACGAATAAGGCACGTAGCGATCATTGAAATTTCCTCTTGACTAACAGACGAGGCTCTGGCGACCCCAAGCTCCTTATGGATCTTGGGGATGGGGTAGGGAGGGATGGCCTGAAGGTTTAACGTGGCCATACAAATCGTTCCCGAGATGGTCGTGCTAGTACCTTAATGGTGCTGTGTTACCGGAGCGTACCGGGTCCGTATTCAGCAAAGGACCATCACATCGATAACACTCCCCAAAGCCTTCGGGGAGTGACCTTATCGCTACAACAACAACAACAACATCAGCCTGAGAGGTGCCGGGGATATCCTTTTGCTTTGGTATCCATATAATTTTTATCAAAAAGTAGTTAGATGTAGTGACAAGTGAGGTAAAGCAATAACTCAAAACCCTCGACCTCGCAGTGGCTGAGCCAAGAACTTTGAAAGCGACCTGATTACTTGAGTAGATGTTAAATCCCCAGTTACAACAGTGTATAGCATTCCGTCTACCGCATCCTTTATAGCGGCGACCTCCGCCTGGAATATGCTGCAGTGATCAGGCAGCCTCAATTTCCGCCTAACACCGAAGTCATGGCAGAATAAAAATAAAATAACTGTAAGGCGCGATAACCTCCGAAGAGATCTAAGGCCGAGCTTTTCTTCCAATTTGCGTCGTGCTCCTCTTGATTTTCCCTACAAATTGGCCGGACGGGACCCACATGTTTTATGCCAACTCCGAACGGCATCTGCAAGGCAGATGAGTTTTCACTGAGAGCTTTTCATGGCAGAAATACACCCGGAGCGCTTGCCAAACACTGCCGAGGGCCGAACCCGCTTAGAAATTCTTCTAATTGAAAAACCTTATTTCTAAAATTTTGATGTTGCTTTGCTCGGGATGTGAACCTAGGGCATACGGTGTGCTAAGCGGAGCACGCTACCATCACACCACGGTGGCCGCGAACTCATGATAGAATACTCTACTCTCAGTCCTCCCGTCTAAGCTGGAATCATGACGGTACAAACTCATTCATCAACGTTTTTTTTTAGTTATTTGTACAAATTCATAAATACAAAAACTATTTTTTAATTTTAATTTTTTGAAAGAATGTATGCAATTGTAATGTCACTGATAACGCCAGGTATAGCGGTCGATGGTTTACGGTCGTAATATAGCGGCATCGTTTTCGTGGAAACTAAGTCTTAAGGTTATATGAGTTTTGAATGTGGCAAGAGGAGCGAAAGCCGGCACAGTAGTCTGGCCTGCCAGGGATGTAGTCGAAGTCAATCAGAGCTCTGGAGTGTCCGTAACTAATAAGCTTATAGCCCGCGACACGAGGCCGTATTGCCATCGGGCTGCAGTCACTGTACCCAACTGGGTACAGATTCAGCATTGCTTTTAGTGCCAGTGTTGGTGTTGTACGAAGGATCCCGCTTATTCCAACCATCGCCAATCGCTGCACTGCCTCCAACCTTTTAACCGTGAAGGCCATAGAAAAAAATTGGTCTGATCATCATATGGTACAGCCAATTTACCAGCCAGAGAGTCACAATCCTCCACCTTAACTTGCTGTAAAGAATAATCCCTAGGTACTTAACCCTGTTAGACAGCACCAGGGTTACAAAACTGCATACTCAAACAAATTCAGAGATCTCCATTTAAAAAATTAGACATTTTCGTAAATTTTTTAAGATTTCTTCCAAAAAAGTTTTCGAGATTGGTTTGCACTCTTTAATTATTTAAAAATCGAAAAGAAAAAATTAAGAATTTAGTTTACGAAATTAAAAAAAAAATATACTGCTACTTTTTTTTTAGAAATTTTCGTAAATTTTTTTAAATTTCTCCCAAAATAGTTTTCGAGATCGGTTTGCAATTTTTAATTATTTAAAAATCGAAAATAAAAAATGAAGAATTGAGTTTGCGAAATAAAAAAAAAACTCAACTGCTATTTTTTATTTCTATATGCATTTGATATTCAAATACCATTCGTATAAAAAATATGAAAAAATTTTATTAATACCAACAAGCGGTTTCTGTAATACACAGTGGCTGCTTCGAATATCTGCCAAATGCTCAGTGCTAATCCCACAATTCGGCAGCATATCAATAGCTTTCGAGATAAGCAGCTAAGAGTTTATATCATCAACAATATCCGTTGGTCAAACAAAGACAATAAAAAATCGAAAAGCAAATAAAGCAAAGAAGATATTGTAAATCATGGGAAAAAAATCACATGAATGCAACGCTGACAAGAACTGAAATTTTGCTTTAATCTCTTTGGGATTTTTCTCCCCCATTTATAAAATCACTTACAGACGAAAATAAAAAGCGAATAAAATGAAAGCAGCATGAACGACTTAGTAAATAAAATCAATATTCATAAACAGCAATTTTTGGTAAAAAAAAGCAAGTTTCATAAAAAATATCCCCAGACGTGTATTAAAATAATGTATCTTAATATATTTTTTCTCAATCGTATTCACTTTCAAAGCACCACGTCCTGCCGCCAAAATGTTGCTTATTAAACGCAATTTTTGTTGTTTTAATACACGTATAATATAATTCATACAACCCACATAAGTAGCGTAAAATGAGAATATTAACCATGTTGGAGAGAAAATCTCCAGCTAAGCGCGCTTAGTGGGTGGAAAGCAAAATATAATAGACGCCCAGTCACACACAATGATTCCTCTATAAATGGCTGAATACACGGGCTACACATATACAAATCGAGATACACATACATGCTTGTTAGTTCAATATCCTTGTTGCGCAGCCAGCCAGGATAAATATCTTTGCCACTTTGGCGCATTCCAAATGCGAGTTAAAGTAGGCAAAATAAGATCTTTAAATTGCCAAAGACAAACAAAAATAATGTTTTTTCTCTGCTTGGATGTTTAGCTGAAAAAAGGAATCTATTGATTTGCAGCTATAATTGGTCGATAAACTGTTTTTGATTGCTGCAGTCATTACAGACCAAAACAAAAATGTAGTACAGCGATAGTTGATTCACATTATGATGGACTTAAGCTCATCAGACTTTTTGTGATTTTATTCTTTGGACTATGTTCATATTTGTATAAGGCGTATATAGCTCATGATGTTGTTATTAATGTAGACACAAAAACACTCCTCAAAGGCAGTGGCGGATCTAGGGGGAGGCTATGGGGGCTGCAGCCTCCCCCTCCATTCGAACTAAGTCATTACGTGCAAGGTTGAGGTATCATACGTGCGAGTTACGTGCATTTTACAGAATTGATCATATAATCAAGATTTTTGTCAAGACGAGTGAAGACGAAAAATCGTTCTATGAAAGCTTCAAAAGAGCCGAGGAAAAAGCATGTGAAATGGGAATCAAACTCGAAATTCCCCGCATTTGTGGCCGACAAAAGCACCGCTCCAATTTTCCAACAAAAAGTAAGGCTCCTCTCGAATTTTTCCGGTGAGTTCTTGTTGATTTAATGCGTTTATTTACGTTTTTAATAAGGGTGAATGATTCGTTGACATTGTACCTACAGAGCTACAATTTACTAAACTTTCCTGGACTACATGATTTCTTCATTGACGTCAAGGTTCAAAGGTGAATTTTTGAAGATACTGCCTCTGGAGGGACTGATTCCAGCATACTCTGCAGGAGTAACGATTGAAGAAATTGTACTTGCTGCTAAAGTTTATAAAGAAGATCTCACCAGTCACAATGAGACAGTGCTGAAAAATTAGATTTTATTGTGGCATAACCATTGCAAAAGTGATCCATTCAAGAATGCTCAAACAGCTACTGATGCCCTGAAAATCATTAAATCAACACACTTTTCTTCATTTTTTCCAAGCGTGACAACACCGTTGCAAACATTTGCGACTATCCCCGTGACATCAGCGACCGCAGAGCATTCTTTTTCTGTTTTAAAGCGCTTGAAGATTTATGTGAGAGTCAATACGTCTAAAAATCGACTGACTGGTCTGGCACTAGGGAACGTCCACAAAGAAATAGAAACGGACATTGAAGAAATAACCGATATTTTCTGTAAATCGAAGCCCCGACGACTAGAATCTTTGGATTGGTCGATATAAGATTGAACCAGTAATAAGTGGGTTTGAAAGAAAGGTTTTTATGACTATTTGTATATGGTTATATCATTATCTCGAGTGTGCTGAATAAAAGAAGAACTTCATTTCAGAATATATTGCTTGTACTTTATTAGTAATTTATTTAGTTTTTTTAATTTTGAAAATCTTCGTTTTATCATGTCATTTTATATTCTGTATATATTTATTTAACACATCATGGAAAACAAAAACAAAATTTGAAAGTGAAAACATTTCAAGCCGATCGATCGTCGACGATGCGGTAAAAGCTCCGCACTCAATTTAAATCGACTTTTTGGTAATGGTTGAATGCGACACGATTTCTGCATACGTGTTTATTGCCTAGAATCACCAGACCCAACAAAATAATGAAACGCTTCTTTTCAATACATTTTATGAAATTTTGGTGGATGGAATTAGCAGCTTTTACAACATCGTTGATGATATATTGGTATTGAAAATGGACGAACTAAGATTATATCCACGCCCACTTTGGGAAATGGAAAAAAGGAACACTGCTTTAACAAGTACTGATGAAGTTGAGGAACTTGACGAATGGATAAAAAAAAGTTACGAGGTACAATATAAGTTTATTTTGTAAAATTGGAGTGGCGCCGCTCTCATTAAGCAGAAGAAAATTTTAAAGTTTTCAAGCCGTAAATCAAAATCTATTGATATCTTTTTGCAATTTGACGGAATTTGGTCCTTGGTATTATATATAGATCCGATAAAAAGCGGATACTTTGAATAAAAAGGGGCTTACAGTTTTAATATTAAAGAAATTTCCAATATAATAATATATTTGGTACGTAAAAATACTTCCAGTAGAGATATGGTAGTACAAAGTACAAAAGTTAAAAAAAAGGAAAATCGTTGTGGTCGCCTTCTATTTAGTTAATTTCTCCAAAAACCGTTTAGTGTCATGGAAAAAAGACGCGATTTACCTCTGAGGAGATTTAGACCGAGCTTCCTTACAAATTGTGGGGAGAAGACCTGCATATTTCATGCCGGTTCCTAAAGGCATCTGCGCGGCAGATGAATTTTCACTGGGAAGCTTTCATGGGAGAAATACACTCGGAGTGTCTGTCGAAACCACTGCCGAGAGGCAACCCGGATTAGAAAAATTATTTTCTGACTTAAAAAAATTTTTTTTAAATGCCATATGTAAGTCGGTCAAAAATCTTTTAAATCATTTAATGTTCGTGACGTTTCTTTAAAATATGTGTAAGAGCACACAATTAGGTATATAGTGTTCGGTTTCGTTCAAACTATAACTTCCTTAATTGTTTTCTACTAAATTCAAAACATAAGATCTCATTAAAAAAAAAAAACTTCCGAAGTACTCACTTGGATCGTGTATACTCGATACCTATTACTGAGTATGAGTACTAGCATCGATACTTTGATCCCAGTATTTTATATGAGTACCGGCATCGATGCTTTTTTTATATCTCATCATTAACCTTTGTTCAGTCCACGCCCTTCACCGCATGGAAATCTTGGTAAATCTTCGTATGAACTTTTATTCCGAATACGCTAAGCGAACTTTACTCTCCAAAGCTTCTCAAAAATTATGACGTTGAAGCCGCAATGAAATGATTTTACTAGTTAATTGACTTTATCCTCCAGCCGCATCAAAGCTATGTAGAACCTTTGTTTAGCGGCGTTGGCATGGTGGTGGTCCATTAATTCCGTCGTCAGGAAGGGAATATCGGGTTGGTGGTCTTCTTTGCTACATAGCAAATGGGAGTGTTACTTTTAAAGCTAAAACTCGTAGACTTTGATAACTAGACCGCCATTATCATGCTTGCAGAAATTTGCCCCCATCTTGAGATCTTTCTACATCTGCCACATCATTCAGTATAAAGATCCTCTCAGTAGCACCATTAAGGGCCACGTTACATTCATTTAACTAGACATTTCCATGCCGAAAGATAATGATCGGAATCAGCACTTGATCGATATCTGTACCTCTACGATAGGAAGACAGCCAAGTAGCTTAGTGCATATTTTTAACTTCCCTACAAGGATTTGTTAGAAAGGCGAGAAGTGCCTCAAAAATTGTACATCTCAGTTTTCGCGGAAGGATGTGAAATGGCTTGTGGAGTGAGAGCAGGGGTCTTAGTGACACCGCTATCCACGTCAATGTATAAGCGCCAGCCGAACTTAACGAGTTTATTTTAATCCGAGATTTTCATAATTGGGGTATATAGGGAACTGATAGGGTTGAAACGCAGTCCCTTTTGTCGCAAACGGAACTTTCGTATGTTTTCTTCCAATATTTCTTTTATTGATTAATTCAGGCGCTGGCCATTGGTGCTAAATGAAGTTTGAGAAAATTGTCCCACCATCTGAGCCACCAATGGATAACGAATCGTTGCAAAAAATGCCACCACATCTCGTCACCTTCTTATCTTATTCATAATTTACCGTCCGATTAACTTTAAGAATTACAATTTTGTTTGAAAATTTATTTCAAAGAAGTCGGTTTCAGAAATTCGATTTGCTATAACACTGGAGTAGTCGAAGCAAAGCGGCTATTCGATTAATCCAAGCTAGGCGATTATTCGAATACATTTAGCCGATTCGTAAGCCTACTTATGGTTTCATACCGGTTAGTAGATTAGTCGAATAATCTTTAGGCTTCTTACCAAGACTTTAAGAATTCCAAAATTTACCTAAATTTGCAATTCACATCAAAAGTATTTTCGACATAAAATTTTGAAATAAAAAGAAAAAAAAATATTTATATTGTTTTTTCTCCTTTCCGAACTCTATTTCGTAGTAAATCTGCATAGCTTTCTTTCTAACCGCCTGATAATAAATCATTGGTTTTCCACCTCAAAAATGCCAAGCCAACAGCTGTGACCATAAAAATCAACCTTAAAAGTCATTACATTTATTTTTTTCCATCATATTTACATGGTAAAATTTACTTAAAAATAAATAAGCAAACAAAATTCTTCACGGTTGAACCATGAAAAAATGGAGAGAAAAAAAAATTATATAAAAACCATGAACAAATAAAAAATCGTAAAAATGCATAAGCACTTGCGCCTAATAGTATGCAAAATATGACGCCGCGCCCATTCGCGTTTACCCGTCGCGCACGTATTCGCTCATCAAATGTAAGTTGAATCCATTTGTCTAACTTGTCTGAGCGTCCTTTGATGGGGCAACTAACTGGTCGTACAAAAGGAATAACTTTTCGTTTGAAAAAAAGGAAGAGCAACAGAAACAAATGTCCTAAGTACCACATTTTGTTGCTGCGGAAATCATAAATTGGCTGTTTTGTATGTCATTTATTATCATTATTTGTTCGAAATTATGACAGGGAGAAAATAAATAGAAAAAAAATATATATAAAAAGAAATTTTAAAGCAAAAGGATGGTATTTTTTTACGTTATACTGAAATTGAAAATTTATAACTTTGGAGGATAGAGTTTCATATTGCAGACTGAGGTGTAACAAAAGTATAAATAAGCATTTTTTCTGTAAATAAAATTGGCTAGGCATTAGTGGCCTTTAGGTTTCTAAATAAAAAAAGTTGCTATAAAATTAGTTAAATTATAGAGAACGATGTTCACGAAACGAAAGTTCAGCCTACACAATGGAATTTCTTCAAATGGACTGAGGCTTATTGACTTTGCCGGTGCTTGAAACATGGTCATATCCAGCAGGAGGTTCATGCATAAAAATATAAATCAAGCTACATGGCCGATCTAAATACTCGGAATCAGATCGACGACGTTGTGATAGTCGAACGACATGCCTCCAGTATTTTAGATGTGCGCACGATCCGATTACCTAACATAGACTCTCTTCGCAGCCAAAATATGCGCCCGCCTCTGCGCGGCTAAAACCAAGGAACAAAAAATACAAGGAAAGCTAGACGTCGAAAAGCTGCAATCGCAACTCGACTCTCACACCTGCTCGCTGAGAGCACAAGTCAACCCGACGGAATGCAGGAGCAGTGGGAGCATATCTCTTAAGCACTTCGTACTACCACCAAAAAAAAAAAAAATGGGTTACCGGCTACCACGGAAAAACAACAGGTACGATGAAGAATGCCGCATTGCAACCGAAAGAAAAGACGCTGTCTACAGGGCTGCGTTAAGCGACGTAAAGCGAGCAGAACAAGAAGAGTAGTGTGTGAACGCTATCGCGAGTTAAAAAGGGAAGCGGATGAATTTCCAGGAAGAAAAAAGCAGAGGGAGGCAGGCATGAGTGTGAGGAGCTTAAGCTGGTAGCACATTTTACCAAAACACCAGGCGACAAGCAGGAGGTTTTAAGTCTGGGAAGGATTTCTCCGAGCTGTTCGAAACTCAGTGAGATTTCAGACAGGGTCACCCCCTATCGTGCGATTTATTTTTTGATGCTGGAGAAAATTATGCTGCAGAACTTGACCGCTCTGGAACAATATTCTATAAAAGCGTGCAATTACTGTAGTATGCCGCTGACATTTATATTATCAGCCTTAACACCCGTGCCGTCAGTTCTGCTTACTCCAAACTGGAAAAAGAAGCGGCAAAAATGGGTTTGAAGATGAATGAGGACAAACCGAATTACCTGCTGACATCGAGAAAAGAGTCAGCGCATATGTCCCTTTGCAACCACGTTACTATTGGCAGCTATAATTTCGAAATAGTATAATACTTCGATTATTTGGGAACCAGTATAACACAACCAACAACATGAGCTCCAGTCCAATACAGCGAAGAATTACTCTTGCCAATAAATGCTACTTTGGACTAGGTAGGCAATTGAAAAGTAAAGTCGTCTTTCGGCAAACGAAATTATGCTCTACAAGTTACCTATCGCACCCGTCCTCCTATATGGTGCAGAAGCATGGACCATGATAACGTCAGATGAAGCTGCTCTGGGCGTGTTCGAGAGAAAAGTTCTTCGGAAGATTTACGGACCTCTATGCGTTGGCGAGTACCGAAGAAAATTTAATGAAGAGCTGTACGAGCTTTACGCAGACATCAACTTAGTCCAGCAAATTAAATCACAGCAGCTGCGCTGGCTAGGCAATATTATGCGAATGAAAGATGAGATGATGCAGATGAGTAGGGCGGCCCCCACTCTGAGATGGGCCAAATGGAAGACGATTTAAATTCCGATTGGCGACAGATAGCGGAGAGAAGCGACTAGCGCTCCTGGTGGGAAGCCATAACCGTTTAAACAGTTAAGCGCCAATTAAGAAGCAAGTAAGAATTTTAAATAAGGAAACATTGATATAGAAAATTTGTTACATAAGAGACCCACGATGTGTGATCGCGTATACTTGAGAATGAAAGTAGTCGTTAAGGTGGTTAAAGTTATGGGCTGAGCTTTTTTTAATTTAATTTCATCAGGCTCGTACCAGATTTAAATTTATAAGTGACGGCCACGGCACACGCTTTAATGGCTTTAAATGCAGGCCTGATAACTGTTAAATGCGAACCCTTTCGAAGGATGATACCAATGTCCGGATGGGCTTCTAAGGTTTAATTAAGCGACATACAGGGCGAGACAAGGGACAATAGTGTCTTGTGATGCCTAAAACTTTGGCAATATAGAGAAAATCGTATGTCAAAGTAACAACTTTTCTCCATATAAACCATGCGGAGGGCAAGACTAAATTGTCATCGAAGAAGTCGTCGGCTTGTTACTTTGGTAGCCACGTCACTTGTGGCACACAAAAATTCGAGACTGCGGAGAAACTCAACGGAGAGTCACTCTTGCCAATAAGTACTTCCTTAGATAAGGGGTCCGCGTTTAATAGCACATTTGTGCTCGCATTGCGTATGCGACATTGCAAAGTCCAAACATAGTGACGTTCTTGAAACATCTCATCATACCTTTCTTGATGTATGTATCAGAATCTCGAACTTTGTCAACAGAAGATGCCCCATGAAGTATTTGAAGTGAAAGCTTTCTTGGAGATTTATTCTTCCTCCCGTGATACGAACGGCTTTTATAGAACGAAGTTATATGAAGACCTGAAAGAGTTTACCCAAAAGAGGCTTTGCTGGCAAGGTAAAGAAAGGGATCTCTACGCTAAGTTTAGATAAGCAGTTGGAGCAAGTATTGTTTTTTCTTGGTGCTCCCATTTGACGCGGTTATCGTGATGTGGATAAATGAAATTGATGATGATGATATTGTCATTGTCATCTCGTCACAGTTGTAGAAGATTCACTGCATTTCACGTATAAATTGTACTGGACTGTTTTATTATCCAAATCAAACTTTTGATCGCGTATTGCGTCAGCGTCCGTGATTTATGAGGCGGAGATGCATTTTTAATCGTACAAGAAAATAACCTCAGACTATTTGGACAGTGTCACGAAGGAGGGAAGTTTTTTGTATAATAATTTCCTCAGCGGCCATCTAGAGTGAATGAGATTGTGACCACTTGGATGATCTTGCAGCTGTTTGTAGCATGGGAATATCTTCGAAGAGAGCCCTACCTTACAAATCGAATACTCCTAATTGACATTGGGACTTCAAAGATAGGACACATCTAGGATGTGCAGCCCGGACGGTCTGCGTCGATCACTTTGTAAACAATCCAGCTATCGTTGGTAGATTTTTTTTAGTAGATGCGTAACGCTGAGAAGTTAGTTCATGGTTAAAAGTGGTCCAATATTTATAGTTTTCTCAGCTCTTCATGTTCCTATATTGTAAATTATGGAGTGTAAAGAGTTGACCAATATACTTGTTCATCGTGTTATTATACTCAGTTGAGCAGAGCTCACAGAGTATATTAAGTTTGATTGGATAACGGTTGGTTGTACATATATAAAGGAATCGAGATAGATATAGACTTCCATATATCAAAATAATCAGGATCGAAAAAAAATTTGATTGAGCCATGTCCGTCCGTCCGTCCGTCCGTTAACACGATAACTTGAGTAAATTTTGAGGTATCTTGATGAAATTTGGTATGTAGGTTCCTGAGCACTCATCTCAGATCGCTATTTAAAATTAACGATATCGGACTATAACCACGCCCACTTTTTCGATATCGAAAATTTCGAAAAACCGAAAAAGTGCGATAATTCATTACAAAAGACAGCTAAAGCGACGAAACTTGGTAGATAAGTTGAACTTATGACGCAGACTAGAAAATTAGTAAAATTTTGGACAATGGGCGTGGCACCGCCCACTTTTAAAAGAAGGTAATTTAAAAGTTTTGTAAGCTGTAATTTGGCATTCGTTGAAGATGTCATGATGAAATTTGGCAGAAATGTTACTCCTATTACTGTATGTACGCCTAATAAAAATTAGCAAAATCGGAGAAGGACCATGCCCACTTTAAAAAAAAATTTTTTTAAAGTAAAATTTTAACAAAAAATTTAATATCTTTACAGTATATAAGTAAATTATGTCAACATTCAACTCCAGTAATGATATGGTGCAACAAAATACAAAAATAAAATAAAATTTCAAAATGGGCGTGGCTCCGCCCTTTTTCATTTAATTTGTCTAGGATACTTTTAACGCCATAAGTCGAACAAAAATTAACCAATCCTTTTGAAATTTGGTAGGGGCATAGATTTTATGACGTTAACTGTTTTCTCGAAATCGGTTGATGCCACGCCCAGTTTTTATACACAGTCGTCCGTCTGTCCTTCCGCATGGCCGTTAACACGATAACTTGAGCAAAAATCGACATATATTTAATGAACTTAGTTCACGTGCTTACTTGAACTCACTTTATATGAACGAAATCCGACAATGACCACGCCCACTTTTTCGATATCGAAAATTACGAAAAATGAAAAAAATGCCATAATTCTATACCAAATACGAAAAAAGGGATGAAACATGGTGAGGTAATTGGATTGGTTTATTGACGCGAAATATAAATTTAGAAAAAAACTTTATAAAATGGTTGTGACACCTACCATATTAAGTAGAAGAAAATGAAAAAGTTCTACAGGGCGAAATAAAAAACCCTTAAAATCTTGGCAGGTATTACATATATAAATAAATTAGCGGTATCCAACAGATGATGTTCTGGATCACCCTGGTCCACATTTTGGTCGATATCTGGAAAACGCCTTCACACCACTCCCTTTTAAAATTCTCATTAATACCTTTAATTTGATACCCATATCATACAAACTCATTCTAGAGTCACCCCTGGTCCACCTTTATGGCGATATCTCGAAAAGGCGTCCACCTATAGAACTAGGCCCCAACGCCCTTTTAAAATACTCATTAACACCTTTCATTTAATACCCATATCGTACAAACATATTATAAAGTCAACCCTGGTCCACCTTTATGGCGATATCTCGAAAAGGCGAACACCTATAGAACGAAGGCCCACTCCCTTTTAAAAATACTCATTAACACCTTTCATTTGATACCCATATCGTACAAACAAAGTCTAGAGTCACCCCTGGTCCACCTTTATTGCGATACCTCGAAAAGGCGTCCACCTATAGAACTAAGACCCACTCCCTTTTAAAATACTCATTAACACCTTTCTTTTGATACCCATATTGTACAAACAAATTCTAGGGTCACCCCTGGTCCACCTTTATGGCGATATCTCGAAAATGCGACCACCTATACAACAACCACCACTCCCTTTTAAAACCCTCATTAATACCTTTAATTTGATACCCATATCGTTCAAACACATTCTAGTGTCACCCCTGGTTCACCTTTATGGCGATATTTCGAAACGGCATCCACCTATAGAACTATGGCCCACTCCCTTTTAAAATACTCATTAACACCTTTCGTTTGATGCCCATATTGTACAAACAAATTCTAGGGTCACCCCTGGTCCACCTTTATGGCGATATTTCGAAACGGCGTCCACCTATGGAACTAAGGATTACTCCCTTTTAAAATACTGTCACGGATATTAACATCACTAATTTATACCATCACTAAGGCGATGCCAAGGCCACGATAAGCAGTAATTACGTCAATAATCAAATCATGTATACACATATATAAGGCAGCCGAAAGATGTCACACACAGATGAATTTACTTATACGCCTATGGATGCGCGAGAGACTGTAAACTACAAACATTCACATCAATAATTCAATCATTATGTATCTACATAAAGGAATAAATAATTACGTCTACACATATGTACGTATACGAGCAGCGGAGCGGCAATGCACAAACACATGCATATATCTTATCTGAGTTGTCACAAGAGAGTGCAATAATTTGTGCACGTAGTTGTGGCTGGCGATTTTGTAGCCGAAACTAACTAGTATCTTCTGGAAATCGAAGAGCCTAGAAGTATGCAGCGTAAACTATAAAAGCCGGGCAGGCGAGTAAGAAGTAATTCAGTTTGATTTGAGATTTGGATTAAGCGCTATCTAGCGAGCTATAGCAGTATTATTTTGAATAGTAGAGCTTCATTTGAGCTGTCAATCAGTTTGGTTATTAAGTAAGCTATTCGTTGCAAAGTACAAGTGTTATTGTGAAGTACTTGAATAAAGGCCATTTTGCATTATTGCATATTGGAGTTATTTATTCAACAGTTTAGCGATACGAACTTAGCAGAGGGTTGCAAATAAGAGGATTTGCAGCAAATTCGTTACAATTGGTGTCAGAAGAGGAATTGTTGAATAAATTCCAGAAGACAACAAGGACATGGCAAAGTTCAGTGAATTGAAGATCCAGCAACTGAAGAAGGAGTTGGAGAGCCGTGGATTGAATACAAGCAGCGTTAAACTCGAACTTCAGGCACGGCTACGAGAGGCAATGGAAGCAGAAGGAATTGATGTGGAAGAGTATGTCTTTCATCTTGATGGCGAGGAGACATCAAAAATTGAAGAGGAAAACGAAACATCGCAGACAGTTACGAGCACAGACTTGAACATGATATTGGCTGCAATATCTGCACAAACATCGACAGTAGCATCAATGTCGTCACAAATGTCATCACAACTGGAAGAGCAGAAGACATATATGGCATCACAACTAGAATCACAGAAGACACATATTGCAGAAATGTCGTCAGAAATAACATCAAAGATCGAAGCACAAGAAACGCGTATTTCAGAAATGTCGTCGCAAATGTCATCTCAACTGGAAGAACAGAAGACATATATGGCATCGCAACTGGAAGAACAGAAGACACATATGATATCTCAGTTGGCTCAGCAGTTGGAAGCGCAAGAGGATCGCACATCATCGCAGTTGGAGGGTTTTAGTGAACGACAAGATAAAATGGAAGCTGAGATGGATGCTTTGAAAGATCGGATTCAGCAGTTACAATTAAATCGTCCAGCAGTTTCAGCGAGTAATCCAAAGTTAAAAACACCATCCTTTGACGGTTCTGTTCCTTTCCAGGTCTTTAAGCTACAGTTTGAGAAGACCGCAGCAGTGAACAACTGGAATGTGGAAGATAAAGTTGCCGCACTCTTCGTAGCATTGAAAGGACCAGCTGCCGAAATCTTACAGACTATTCCAGAGTACGAACGGAACAGTTATGACGCATTGATGGCTGCTGTAGAACGGCGATACGGAAGCGAACACAGGAAACAGATATTTCAAATAGAATTGCAAAACCGCTACCAAAAAGCTAACGAGACTTTGCAGGAGTTTGCTTCGGACATTGAAAGATTGGCGCATCTTGCAAATGCGGATGCACCCGTGGAATACACGGAAAGAGTGAAGATTCAGAGCTTTATAAATGGCATACGGGACGTCGAGACGAAGCGAGCCACATACGCGAACCCAAAGCAAACATTTTCTGAAACGGTATCCCATGCATTGACTCAGGAAACGGCGTCATTATTGAATAAACCAGCATACAAAGCTCATCGTGTGAAAGTAGAAAGGCCGGAGTGGGTAGATAAAATTTTGGAAGCTCTGAAGGGATCACAACAGAAAAATGCCGGAGTTATGAAATGTTTCAAGTGCGGTAACGCAGGTCACATTGCACGTCATTGCAGTAGCAATTCCAATAGTTCCAACAATGTGGGTGGCCGTAAACGCAGAGCTGAAGGAGACGAGCAAATCTCCAAATCCACTCAATCGTTAAACTAAAGCGAGTCAGCCGCAAGGGGCGACAGCTGGCTCGCTCAATTGAATGCCCCATAATCTCTATCTCGCAAATTGGAAGAAGGTCAAACAATCTTACTGTCGGAGACATGTGGACGGAAAGGAACGTTTACTGACTGTAGATACGGGTGCATCTCATTCCATCATTCGAGCGGATTTAGTCAACAAGAAGATAAGACCATTGCATGGAGCAAGATTGCGTACAGCCACTGGAGAAGACAGCACGGTTCTAGGAGAAGTATCATGTGAAGTCGCAATTGGGAACGTCACGGTAGTACACAATTTTATAGTGGCAGAGATTGTTGATGAAATCATAATTGGAGTAGACTTCTTAATCGACCAGGGCATCAAGATCGACATGCAAAGCAAGACGATGCGATATAAGAACATGGAAGTACCACTTAATTTCGGCTACGAGAGAGGCTACAGCAGTAAACGAGTGCTGGTGGAAGAGAGTCAGCGAATACCACCAAAATCCGAAGCAGTCATCTGGGCAAAGGTTGATGGAGATTGTGGGACAAACAAATTGTGGGTTGTCGAAGCAGCAAATAAATCAGCACTGAACATACTTGTAGGAAAAACCCTGGCTATGACAAAACAAGATGGACGTATTCCGGTAAGAGTACTCAATGAGTTCAAGTCACCATTCAATTTGACCAAAGGAGCTATTTTGGGAAGATGCCAAGAGGCCGAAGTAGTTATTAACTGTGAACAGCTCCAGGAATACGTTTCATCTAGTAATACTGATCTTTCAAATGATATCACGGCATGGACGCATGGGCTAGAGGAAGCCTATCAGAGTAAGGCAAAACGACTGCTCATAAAATACGCGAACATATTTGACCAGGATGGTTCCAAACCAGGCAGCACCAATGTTGTGAAACATCAAATTGACACTGGAGATGCGAGGCCGATCCCTCAAGCTCCACGTAGTGTTCCACTGGCGAAGCGGGAAGTTGTGAGTCAAATCATACAAGAAATGAGTGACAGCGGCGTCATCGAACCATCAGCTAGTCCATGGAGCTCACCGGTAGTACTTGTAAAGAAGAAGGATGGAAAAATGAGGTTTTGCGTGGACAACCGAAAGTTGAATGACGTTACGAAAAAGGATAGCTACCCGTTACCAAGAATTGACGACACTCTGGACTCGCTCTCTTGTACGAAATGGTTTTCCACACTGGACTTGAAAAGCGGCTACTGGCAAGTGGAGGTAAAGGAGGAAGACAAAGAGAAAACAGCCTTCAGCGTCGGAGATGTTCTTTGGCAATTTACAGTAATGTCCTTTGGACTATGTAATGCACCAGCTACTTTCGAGAGACTCATGGATCAGGTATTGAAGGGTCTACATTGGAAAACATGCTTGGTGTACCTGGACGACATCATCGTATTGGGCAAGAATTTCGATGAACATCTTAAGAACTTGGAGGAAGTTTTCCAAAGAATAGCTGGCGCTGGTCCGAAGTTAAGTCCCAAAAAGTGTTCGCTGTTTAAAAAGGAAGTAAATTATTTGGGTCACAAGGTAACGACAGAGGGCATCTGCACTGCGAACGAAAAGATAGAGACTGTAAAGGATTGGCCAAGACCACAGAACCTACATGAATTAAGAAGTTTCCTTGGGCTGTGCACATATTACCGCCGATTTGTACAAAATTTTTCCAGCGTAGCCCATAGCCTCCATGAGCTTACAAGAAAAAATAAAGCTTTTGAATGGAAGAAGGAGCAAGAAGTGGCTTTCCAAACATTGAAGGAGCGTTTGTGCACTGCCCCAATGTTAGCATATCCGATTCCAGGAGCAACATTTATTCTAGATACAGATGCGAGTGGATATGCTATAGGAGGCGTTTTATCACAACTGGTCGATGGACAGGAGAAGGTAGTTGCATATTACAGCCGTTCGATTGGAAAACCAGAGAGGAACTACTGCGTTACGCAGAGAGAGCTGTTGGCATTGGTAGAGTGCGTTAAACATTTTCACAAATACCTCTACGGCCAGCGATTCCGTGTCAGGACAGATCACGCAGCTTTAAAATGGCTACTGCAGTTCCGTAATCCGGAAGGACAATTGGCACGGTGGATCGAGCAACTACAAAGCTATGACTTTTCCATTGAGCATCGAAAAGGTAGTACCCATGGAAATGCCGATGCAATGTCACGAAGACCATGTAGTTTGGAATGCAAGCACTGTTCAAAAGCCGAGGCTAAAGAAGACATTATAGATGTCCGGCTAATGACTATAACATGTACAGATGAATGGGAAAAGGAACAGCTAAGAAAGTGCCAGCTAGAAGATGCAGATCTGTCACGTGTTATGCAAGGGCTCGAACGAAATGAAAGACCAAACAGAGAAGAGATGTCAGCAGAGAGTCCCATTGCGAAGTCATATTGGGCACAATGGAACAGTTTAGAATTGATATCCGGTTGCCTTCATCGAGTATGGGAGAGTGAGGATGGTAAATACAAGAATAAACTGATAGTTGTTCCCAGAAAGAGGATTCCTGATGTGCTCAGCGAGCTGCATAATGGTCCAAGCGGAGGTCATCTTGGAATCACGAACACGCTCGAGAAAATTAAACAGAGATTCTATTGGGTTGGTTGCCGTCAGTCGGTCAACGAGTGGATTGCGAACTGCGAGGTTTGCAGCAGAGCGAAAGGGCCCAGAACACGAAGTCATGGCCAAATGAAGCAATATAACTCAGGTGCGCCATTTGAAAGGATCGCTATGGACGTCGCCGGTCCATTTCCTACTAGCAACGGCGGAAACAAATATGTACTGGTAGTTATGGATTATTTCAGCAAATGGCCAGAGGTATACCCAATCCCAAATCAAGAAGCGGAAACGGTAGCAGAAGTGTTTATAAACAATTGGGTTGCAAGGTATGGTGTACCAATGGAGTTACATTCTGACCAAGGCAGGAATTTCGAATCAGCTGTGTTCCAGGAAATGTGTAAATCATTGGGTATTCGAAAAACATGGACAACTGCATTGCATCCTCAATCCGATGGTATGGTAGAACGATTCAATAGAACATTGGAGGAGCACTTAAGGAAAGTAGGGGACAAGTACCATAAAGAATGGGATACCCGCATACCATTATTCTTGATGGCTTACCGATCAGCAGTGCATGAGACAACGGGCCAAACCCCTGCAAAAGTAATTTTTGGCAATGACCTTAGACCGCCAGCTGATTTGAAGTTTGGGATAGATGCCAATGCGGAGAGAAATGTCAGGAAATCCACTAGTGATTTGGAAGAAGAGCTAAGAGAAATACATGATCTGATAAGGCAACGAACAAAGATTATGAGTGACAAGATGAAAGCCAGATATGATAAAGCAATTAATTCAGAAGGTTTTCAGGAAGGAGATTTGGTGCTGTTATACAACCCACAACGTAAAAAAGGTTTGTCCCCGAAATTGCAGTGTAATTGGGAAGGCCCATACAAAGTTGTAAAACGGATCAACGATGTAGTGTACCGCATACAAACCATCGGTAAACCACGAACCAAAATGAAGGTGGTCCATTTGGAAAGGCTAGCAACGTTTAGATCGAGAGATTTGTCTGATCGGGACGATCAGACTTAGGTGGAGGGCAGTGTCACGGATATTAGCATCACTAAATTATCCCATTACTAAGGCGATGCTAAGGCCATGCCAAGCAGTATTTACGTTAATAATTAAATCAAGTATACACATATATAAGGCAGCCCAGAGAGATGTCACACACAGATGCATTTACTT
Source organism: Eurosta solidaginis (assembly GCF_040869045.1). Taxonomy (NCBI): domain Eukaryota; kingdom Metazoa; phylum Arthropoda; class Insecta; order Diptera; family Tephritidae; genus Eurosta; species Eurosta solidaginis. Next base: position 232,350,309 of record NC_090320.1, on the reverse strand, counting down.
ATATGCCTATGTGCGCGCGAGAGACTGTAAACTACAAACATTCACATCAATAATTCAATCTTTATGTATCTACATAAACGAATAAATAATTGCGTCTACACATATGTACGTATACGAGCAGCGGAGCGGCAATGCACAAACACATGCATATATCTTATCTGAGTTGTCACAAGAGAGAGCAATAATTTGTGCACGTAGTTGTGGCTGGCGATTTTGTAGCCGAAACTAACTAGTAACTTCTGGAAATCGAAGAGCCTAGAAGTATGCAGCGTAAACTATAAAAGCCGGGCAGTCGAGTAAGAAGTAATTCAGTTTGATTTGAGATTTGGATTAAGCGCTATCTAGCGAGCTATAGCAGTATTATTTTGAATAGTAGAGCTTCATTTGAGCTGTCAATCAGTTTGGTTATTAAGTAAGCTATTCGTTGCAAAGTACAAGTGTTATTGTGAAGTACTTGAATAAAGGCCATTTTGCATTATTACATATTGGAGTTATTTATTCAACAGTTTAGCGATACGAACTTAGCAGAGGGTTGCAAATAAGAGAATTTGCAGCAAATTCGTTACAATACTCATTAACACCTTTCATTTGATACCCATATCGTACAAACGCATTCTAGAGTCACCCCTGGTCCACCTTTATGGCGATATTTCGAAACGGCATCCACCTATAGAACTAAGGCCCACTCCCTTTTAAAATACTCATTAACAACATTCGTTTGATGCCCATATTGTACAAACAAATTCTAGGGTCACCCCTGGTCCACCTTTGTGGCGATATCTCGAAACGGCGTCCAACTATGGAACTAAGGATTACTCCCTTTTAAAATACTCATTAACACCTTTCATTTGATACCCATATCGTACAAACGCATTCTAGAGTCAACCCTGATCCACCTTTATGGCTATATCCCTAAATGGCGTCCACCTATAGAACTATGGCCCACTCCCTCATAAAATACTCTTTAATGCCTTTCATTTGATACACATTTCAGGGTTTCCCTCGGTTCACACCTACATGTTTATTTTCCCTTATGTTGTCACCATAGCTCTCAACTGAGTATGTAATGTTCGGTTACACCCGAACTTAACCTTCCTTACTTGTTTTTTAAAAGTAGTTGCTCTCTCAAATTTAAATCACTCTCCAGCAGTGGGGGGCAAAGCCCACTTGTCCTGCAAGATTGAAAACGCTTTTTTGTCTTACTCTTTGCAAAGTTAAATCGGCCGGCCACCCTTGCGAAAAAAATTACTCTCAAGATTGTTAGCGAAAAGTGTGATTACTGTGCACATACCCTTCATATGATTACACCTAAAACACTTAACTCATTTACGATTTGTGACAAGTGTGACTTTATGCTGATTACTTTTTTGATGACGTCTGCGTGGCAACAGTAAACACAATAACAACGAATTGAAATATACATAAGTACGAATATGAAAAATATACTGAAATGATGTGAAGACAACATAATACTAATAAAATATAAAAGATGACAACAACAAAGCTAAATAAAAAGTACACAACAAGTACCTTAGAAATGTGATTAAACCAAGTTTGTGTGGATTTAAGTTAAGCAAAGTTAAGCTAATCTACTACAATATGCAATAATGCATAAGTGGAAGGAAACAACTGACTGAGTGACGCAAGTCTAAATGAAAGAAAATAGGAAAGAAAATTCTGTCAACGCCCTCGTTTAAAGTACTCGAAGAAATGTGTAATTGTAGGGTGAATTTATAAGTACAATATAGGGTGGTGCTGGTATTGGAAAAAGTCAGATTTCCATCGATATTATAAGCAATTATTCGGTAAAGTATTTCCGGAAATCGAATTCGTTAGGGTTTGCACACTGGAATTTTCGAGAACCCTGTTCAAATTACAACTGAAACTATTTCACCTTGCAATGTTAATTTTGAAGCAATAGATTTACATAAACGCCTTCGTCGCTTCAAAGCGAAAAAAGCGATGTCTCAAAAAATCAGCCCCTATAATTGGGTTTGATACTTCTGCCAAAATGAACATCCATCTGAAGCTTCGACGAAGACCTAGATCAAGCTCAAATAATTGTTCACCATAGGCAGGGATACGGGTATTGTTAGAAGCATAAAGGACGAGTTTACTGGATTGGGAAAAACAGAAAGTTCAGCCCCTACGAATCTATTAAAAACTTTACGTTTGTTTTACGGTCAGTGATGAATAGCCGACCAGATACGTCACCATCATCATGACTGGTCAAAACTTCTGACGACGGCGGAATTAGTTTTTTGGATTTTTAAATACACATTGCTGTATACACTTGATTGCTCTCTCAGCAAAACGCCAATGATACCAGCATAACCCTGAGTCTTTGCAGTTTCGTAACTTTTCAAGAGATTGAGATAAACTACGTCCAGATGAACTACCACGGTTCTCGATAGCTTCTATTCTCGATATGAATGAATCCAATTTTCATGAAAGATAATTCAGAATATGACGATATGTCATTACGAGGCAAAGCAGTTCGAACATTTTTTTGATTTAATGCAGCAATGGATAATGAAGAAGTAGGAGAAAATTGCTCAAAAATTTTATCAGCTATTAATGCCAGCTTATCTAATTGATTGCATTCAGTTGCCGTAAGGATGCACTTGACTTTTTCCGGAACTCTTTCCAAAAATAACATTTTTAAGACATTATCACTGACTGTAGAACCAGCTAAATCTTTCATGCAGTGCATGAGATGTGAAGGCTTTTGATCACCCAACTCTAAATTGTTCAGCAGTTGCTTCACGTGACTCTCTTCGGATTCAGTAAAATGTTGAATAATTCGGGTCTTCATAGCTTCATAATGTCCTTGCGCTGGAGGATTATTGATAATGTCTTTCACCACATAAAGAATCGATGGGTCCAGATGGCTCAGAAGTTATTAAAATTTTCTTGAGTCTTGACTTACGCCAGCAATGTTGAAACTTGATTCAATTTGCAGAAACCAGATTTCAGATCTTTCACGCCAGAAAGTTGGTAGTTTAGGGATACGTGCTGAAAAAATCTTACCAGCCGATACGGTGCCCGGCACTGAAGTTGCAGAAAATGAAGACGAAACAACGCTGGATGTTGTTGATGCTGGCGGATTGTTACCATAATTATCTTCTCTCGTAACCGAAAAATTGGGATCACCAAATTTTGTATCTAATTAAAAAAAAAAATATTTTTTTATTACAACAAGAAAAAATTATGAAGTGAAAAAGTTTTTTTCAAATGTCAACACATTAAAATAATTCACAAAGAATTCCTTAATAAAAATATTAAAACAAGTGGAACATCACATAAAAAATGGGCTACCACAGCCACCATAGGTTTTGAACGAGCCTGAAAAAGCAACGAACTCGAAGAAAAATGTTCTGCTGTTTCGGAAAATTGAACCCTGCCTATAAAGCCATGCTGCAAACGGTATTGTGGAGCTTTAGAAACTCCACACAAAATCCGGTGGCCCACGAAAGGAATTAAAAGGGCGACCAACGTGCCAAGATAAACGACAAATTACTCGTTGAGCTTTTCAAATATGGTGGCAAAGAGTTGGTGGGTCGAATGCGTCAACGCCTTTGCAAAATTGGGCGCACGATTGCATGCCATCAGATTGGAATCCAGGTCGCTTGGGTCGATCAACAAGAAACATAATCCATCAAACTACGCCAATTACCACAGAGAATATCACAGCTCACAGTCAACGAAGTCAGAGAGAGAGTAGCAATGCATATTCTGGGTAAATCTTATGAGCAAATTACGTTGGGCCATATCAACAGCTACGGGATGATTGGGAAATACTTCTTTGCGACATTAAAACCAAACGGAACTTTAGACAAGGTGACTCCTTACCTAAAAGGTACAATGTGTTAGAAGAACTGGGAATTGCTGGCCAATACTAATCATATTGGTGTCATTGGCCTGAGTCAAAGCATTGTGAGTTCTGTTTTAACTGCTAAAAAAGTAAAACTTTGTTAAAAATTTTCTATTTAGCAATCAATTAACACTTATAATAATGTCAGCCTAGAAAATCAACGAAAACGTGTCTTGGAAATTCTGTTACTTTGGAGTAGGTACTCAATTGGGAAGTAAAATCCCCTTGATGAACAAAAAATACGCTTTAAACGTGTCCTGCTACTGGCGGGCCAATATAAGCCATGACAGCGTCAGCTGATATGGCTATGAATTTTAGAGTAGTAGTTGCACTAGAGCATTTCTGCATAATTCAAAATACGCGAAACACCCTGTTTACAATTTGTAACATCTCATAGACATCTTAAATCGCTGGGGACTAGCATTGTTGACGCAGCTCAAAATCCCAGCGAGTGCAAAGGCCTAATAACAATGTGACGAGACATTTGAAAAGTCTCAGCTGAATGAATGCATGCTAAAGTGCTTAGAACTTACGCGTTGGGCAGGATATGCAAAGTAGCAATAACATTTGAAAGTATGTATTACAATAATACTTTATCAAAAGAACAAGCAGTTCATATATATTTATACGCTAATGTCATAATGGCAAATTTGATGTGCGATAGACTCAACCAACTACGGACATATCGACATAAGAACACGTGAACTCCTGAGTTGTCATAATCATTTTACTTACATGGGCGTGAGCGTGAGCAGCTGCCACAAAAGTCTAGCATTAAATGAATGGCACAAACGAAATTAAATCCAAATAATATTTACAATTTATATTTGATGCTTCGTTTTTACCTTTTGTAGAATTACCCCACCACCTTAAAACTTTTACAACAGTTGAACGCTTGTAATTGCAATAAAAAAGCCTGCTAAAGTCTCATTGGTGGCGCAGTTGCCTTTAACTACTTCTTTCCTTATTTGACTCACCGAGCTTATACAAACCCATACTCATACATATCAGAAGCAGCCCACAACATCCTGTTCGAGCACATCAAATACCTGTCTCAATGTAATAACATAATTTCGTAAAAGGATCACTACAAAAAAGTAAGTAAGCAGCAAACACGTTTCTGTGTAGAACTCTTCATATTGGCAACGTTTGTAATAATCATCGAATAAATTATGCAAAAATCATCTGCATTGTTGTGTGTTGTAGTTAGTTAATGTTGCTTTTGCCTTTTGACTGACTGCCATTGTTGCGATGTTTTCTATTGTTTGACATATTTACAAATATTTTATTCCCATTGCCAGAAATTTTCATAAGCATGAACGGTATTTAACAATACTTATGTCGAAGTGCGTGTATCTCATTACGGTTTTGTCGTTGTCAGTGATGTGGCAACACTTGAATTTTTAATAAATTCTTTTGAAGGCACATGAGCAAATGACTGAGATTTCTAAAGCTCTTCATAAATGTATGCACATATACAGGGTCTATATTGAGGGCCAACACTCTTCAACATTACCTTGGAAGTAACCATCAAGCAGTTTAATATCATGTCGCAACTATCTTTTAGAAGGAGGTCTGCTCAGTTTGAGCATTCGTCATGAGTTTGGTGACTGCTTTGGTTTTTATCGTTGGGTCTGTTCTTTCCTTCTTCGCAATAGTGAACTTACAAAAGCATTTAGTAACTCGGAACCTTAATATTTATAAAAGCGTAATAAAGATAAATGTATATCGAAAACCGGTTGGTCGTAATAAAAAATAAAAAAGATCAAAAAATGTTTAAACACTTTCTCTATAAAAAGGGATCTGAAAGCAGCGTGAAATGTGTTTTTAAACAAATACTAAATGGACTATATGAGAAAGTATTTCGGCATTATTTACTTTACCGAAGATCCTTGTGAGGTTCCCAGGTTCCTCAAATTTAGAAAACTTGATTAAAATATTGTAAGAAAATCACTACGACTTAACTAGGAATTAGTGTGAAATAAACTAGTGCGCATTACTTTTTGACTGTTTTCTTCGAAAAGGTCTAACTATTTTTCCATGACGGTGTTTGAAAAGAAAACAGAGTTGGTTATCCCTGCATGATATAACAAAAAAAGTAGTCAGTGGTCGTTTGTAGCTGGGATAAGACATATCTCAAATACTTTAACGTTAGGTTTGCAAAAGTTATTTGAAGTCAATACTGAGCCAAAGCGTTATCGTAAGACTCACAGGAGCAGCTATGTAAGTGTTGATGCCATTATAATGAACGAAAAATATATTTTCCTGAATGGGCGACTTATACTTATCTCGCCTTCCCCCACCCAGAAACCTCGTTAGCCTTGTGTTCACTAAAATTATTTAAGCAAGCAGAAATTTGATTGAATATATGTAGCTTCAAAATAAAATTATTGCAAACTATTACGCAATAGAACCAGACAGGTGAAGTCTTTTTTACAAAATGGAATCGCATTTGACAATACTCGCCGACATAATTCTAAGTGTTGCATCTTGACTTATCTACAGCATAGATTTTTTCAGTATCATACAAAAATACTACATCAATGCCTTGCTCAAATATGAAGTGACATGCAGGAAACCAAAGCTTGCGGTCTGTGTTTCCTTTTGTTGTAGGGTTTCCTGGGTGGAAATGGAAAAGTTTTAGTCAACGCAACTGAATCGCTGGATCATCAGAATATCCCATTGTCCACAACTAAAGAATATGGAAACAGACTTTTGACGTCAATGAGATGATTGACGACCTGGAACAATGTCATGAAATCGCGGAAGAGTATTTGGTAGGCTTGTAATATGAAAGCTAGGTATCGATGCTTCAAAAAATCAGAGCTTATAGAAATTCATTGATGCCAAAAATGAAATATGTGGCCTATCAAAACTTTATTTTAAACAGCTCTAGCTGACCTCGGAAACGTTTAGACAAAAATGAAATAGCAGTATGATCAAGCCCGACAGACATGGTTTTTTTTTATCTATCCTCTCTGGTTAACCCTTTCGGCACATTCAACTTCCCCATCCCTTTATTATTCTGCAAATCTTCCCGTATTTCCTCTTATTCTTCCTGCTCTTGCTCTTATCCAAGTCTAACTATCACTATTACTCATAATCTTATCCTTATATTATTCTTAGTCTTCTTTTATACCGCTTTTCATTAAATTCTCTCAAACCATTACCCTTCTTCATACTTTTAATTTCATTCTCCCTCTTCCTCTTGGACTCTTTATTTTTCCCACTTCCCTCTAACTTCCTCTGCTTTTTCTTCCTACTGCCTCTGTTTTCTCATCACTTTTCTGTCATGTTTTCATTTCCAATGTGTAAGATATATCTAGTTTGACTCATTTCCACACATTACATTGTTAAAGTACTAAAAAATTTGAAAAATAGTACCAACAATTTTCTCTTCCTACTATTTTAAAATTCATGAATGGATTATTAGGGCCGGCAATACAATTTTTGTTGTTGTACTACTGAGATTACCTGCCTGGTTTTATTGCGTCATTTAGCAAACCAAATTTTCAGTGTCGCTTATTTGCTATAAAAGTGATTTTATTAGACTCTAATATTCTAGGGGTTTCGGGACCGAGATAACGGGATTGAAAACTCTAGAATGTACGTTTAAGTAGAGTGGGCACACACCTTTTTCTCATTTGAAAGTCATCAAATGGAAGATAAAATGAAATGCGAAAAGGATACAAATTTTACATATTTATTACGGTACACATATTCAGAAATTCATAGTATTAGTTAGAGATATTTAATGCCAGATAGGCAAGCAATTGTTTTTGTTACTCCTACTGTGGCAAATTATTTGATCAATCGGCAAGTACGTCAAGCAGAAGAATTCAATTATGCATCAATACAAAGAAGCACGTCAAAATAAAATGGAAGGAAGGTGAACAGAACTTTTGTTGGTGGTCACTTTTAAATATACACACGCGCACAAAAATGTCTACACACATCTCCTTCGAAGGTTGTGTCAAGTGTCAGAATTTACTTAAAACGTGGAATGCAGGGACTTGCTTGCAACTGGAAATACGCGTGGACGCTTGTGGTTTTAACTTAATTTCCGGTTTGGTATACAAAACATTGATGCAGCTCTCCTACTTACCGGATGTCATGAATGCTGAAATAAGGTAGCTGCAACAGACGAAGTTTATTTGGTATGGGACTAGAAAATTAATGTAAAATCAGCTTAGACGGGCCAACCGTGATGATATCCGCAATATTGAAATTGTAGAAGTAGCTTAAAAAATTTCAAGGAGAAAGCGAAAACTTATTTTTTATTACCTGCTATTGACATTAATTCATCATACGATGATCTAAAATATATATCTGTGACATGGCTGTAACTTGCGCACCAAAAGTCAGATCTTAAAAAATACCAAGATTCGCTATGAACAGTTTGTCTCCCTTTAAATCACCGGGCCCTAACGGTACCAATCCGTGCTGCTCCAGAAAGTGGGAGAGCCAATCATTATCCGGCTGGAAAAATGCATAAAACTAGCATCGTTCATCGCAGAAGATCACATGAATATGCTTAAGACTGCAGTCCCATTCGTCTAATGTTAAAGGTTCTAGAAAGGCTTTCAGATATAATGTCGGTCTTAGATGGATCCAATCTTTCTATGACACATGCAGGCCTACGGCTACTGCCTTCCTACACTAGAAAAAATACATAGTGTCGTTTGTTTTATATAGGGGAGCCTTTAACAATATAGAAATCACCGCGTAAAGCAGTACCCTGGAGCGCACTTGGATAAACAGTCTTATCCACCAATGGACGAAACCAATGCTGGAGAAGAGGATAATACAAACCAACCAGGGAGGGAGCTTAGAATACACGCGGCAGGTATGCCTGTCGTAAGAGGCGACTAAAATACCTAAATGATTGAAGAGGCTGTGTAACGCGATCTCCAACCCAATTGCAAACCTCATCTACACGTGGCGACTCCAGTTCCTTTAACATTCGAGGCCCTGGCGACCTTTAGTTCTTCACGGAACTTGGGGGTGGGGTGCGGAATGGCGTATTTATCGTTCTATAAACAACAACAATAGGGAGAAGTTCTCTCACCGCTTCTGTGGGTCGTCGCGCTGAACAAGATTCAGATAGAGCTCAATAAAATTGAAGTGAAGATAGTCGCTGGATATTGCGAAGGCGGTCGAGATGCATAGTCCACTAACAACAATCAAACGAAACACTCATAAGTAGCACATTCAAGGAGTTAGTGATCTCTAACTGGTACTCCTCGGACACCTGCAAGATAACCAAGAAAAACTGGCAAATTCACGGTAGTAGAAGAACAGATGACCTACTTAAAGGTAGAGCAAAGAAGTCTTTATTATTACTGCCACAATCAGGGGACACTGGCCGCTTACTCTGCATGGTGATAGAGAATTTGATCCTTTTTAACATTTGCCGGAGTTGCGACGAGGAGGGTTGAAAAGAAAGAGTCGCGCACTATCTGTGCAAATACACAACTCTAGCACACACTTCTAACTATGGGCAGTTACTTATAAACTCTCGGAACTTCAGGAAAGTGCTAAATGCTATGTAAAAGTTATCAGCAGGTTCATTAACCGTACCAAATGTTTTATCCAACTTGCGACTAGACATCCTAAAACACCAGCAATTGGTTCCAGGAGAAAATGCAACAAAATGGTGCCCATGTACTACTTCGGCTTGAGTCTCAAGTTTGTTGCGGTAATGCTTTATTGTCAGTTCGGATTGATTCTTGCATGTATGCCACCAGCATTTCTACTACGAACGGTCGTCACAAATTTCTTTTTTTGAGAACAACATCTGCAGGAAACATCCGGTGAGTTGAAGTCTGGCAGTTCTCGCAACTATATCATAGCTATCTTTGACAAATCTATGTACGCATTAACTTACATTGGGTAGTAGGAGCGCAGTCTCAGAATTCAAGATAAAAGGAGATCGTCGTTTACTCTTGTTATGATGGTAAATATATAAACTTCTCCTCAGATAAGCGTTGAGCTCGTCGTTCCACGCACTAAGGTTAAATGTATTTTCATCGTACATTACGACGGTAAGCACTGTTATTCTTTCCTGCTCGGTTTTCAGGTGGAAGGTAGTGTTTTGGCTGTAAAATAGCTGGCGGCCAATGATCGTGGCGGAAACGAGAAGTATTGGAGTGAGAAAAACTAGTTGAGCAGCGGAATGAAAACTTATTTGCAGTTAGCCAATTGTATTCGCGGCTCCTTCCATTCCGAATGTGATCGCTACAGGAAAAGTGACAGCTGACGAAAAGTTTGTTGCCTTTTGTGAGCTGTGCACGAACACTGCCGAGGGGCGACCCCCCTTAAAAAATTTTTTTCTTCTAATTGAAAGAACTAATTTTGATGTTGCTTTGCCCGTGCATGAGACCAGGATTTTCGGTGTGGTAGGGGAGCACGCTAACATCACACCACGGTGACTGCGACTTCACAATTGTTTTCTCTCTCAGGCTTCCCAGCAATATACATGCAGAGAGATCCGGCCTGCCCTGTAATATTTTATTCTTCCTCTTTTTTACGACTTGTGAGACACGCTTAGCCCAGTACCTCAAGATTTTATTTATTAGTTAACTTGTTCAACCTCACTGCAAACTTTCTATAGATATAATAACCGTTTTCTTTACCTTCTGATTGTATCATAGGTCATGTTTCAGGTCAGAACTTGTTCTGGAATAACTACTGTAAAAGACCGGTTTCAGCGTAAGATTGCACCTTCCCTTCTATAATTGATTTCAAAATAGTTAAATCTATACTCTCTGAAAAGCTTACGAAAAAGAAGATAGATGTATTGATATTCTCAGTAATCTAGGTTTTCACGTACTATTTTATACATTTTTCATAATCTTTTTACCATTTTTTGTCCAATTCAATTTTAAAAGACTTTAATTACTGTAGTTAACTCAGTTAAAACTAGTTTAATAAATACATTTATGTATGTGTTTATTTGAATTATATTACTTTAAGGTCCGGTTTTTCAGTAGTTGGTTAAGCTAAGTTTAAACTAACTTTGCTTAAACTTTAGTCGAATTTAAACTCCTGTTGAACTACAAAACAGTTTTTCAGTCACATTTTAAGGCCGCCTTTGGGGTAGGATGTTTTGTACAGCAACATTGGTTTTTTTATCTAGATAATTTGTCGACATGGCAACAGCTGGATTTTTTACTCAACAAAGATGGAAAACGTATTTCTGCAGCCTTAGAGAAATATATTTATAATTCTGGAGTTGTTGGATATCGTGCTATAATTATTATTAAACCGTATTGTTCAAGTTGATATCCAACATTATTTACCAAACACTATCCAACTTTGCGAAACTTTGTAAAATTTATAGTTATCGGAGTTGATCTCCAACGTCATTCTCAAATTATGCTCCAACCTTTGAGAGATTTTGAGAAATGTTAAGTTCTCAAATGAATATCCAAGATATTTCACCACCTGATATCCTACATTGGATATCGAGTTGAAGTGGAGTTGAAAAAAGTCTTCTCCAAGGTGGTGGCACCAAACCCAAAAGCTGTTTATTGGGAGAAATGAACACCTAGTTGGCAGCTGTAGTGAAGCCTTGTAAATTAAAATATTGGTCTTTTATATAAATTTCACACAGGGGGTAAATGAAATAATTAGTCAAGTTTTCTACTTTAAAGCCCTTATTGAACACAATCCTCCATACAAAATACAAATTCCTATCTATCTCATTATTGAATGCTTAGAGCGAGGCGAACCCATACCAGGTGGTGGCAAAGCGAATTCAACCAATTCGCCGTGCAGAAGAATGTCAAGTCAATGAAAATTTTCATTGATTTCGATTAACTGACATATTGTTGTACAAGGCTTTCTATGGAAAATTATCAAGAAAAAGCAATCAGCTGTTGGGATAACACCACCTCTACTGAATTCGTCTTGGCTTAGAGTCAAAGAACTAGTACGCTTTGCTTGATCAGCCCGATTTTATTGTCAAATGACAATAAAAAATAAATTATTTGGAATAATTTACGAAAAAGATATTCGATTAAGATTCTGTTTGAAATTGGTATTACATTTGAGTCCAATTAGAGTAAGTTGGGAACTTTCAACTTAAGTAATTGAATTTTTTAAAAATTCAATTGCTTTCTGATAACGCTATGATACTCAAGTTGAGTCACTATTTCGAAACAACTCTAGAGATTTTAGTAGTATGCTAGCTATGAACTTTTTTAAACTTCAGGGCCTTGGAACCCAAAACACGGAGCCGGGTATTTTTCTTAAATATATAATAAAATTCCAACAGGTCCGATGCCAGTGCATTAAAGATATTTCAGAAAAATTTATAGGAGAAGTCCCCCTGAGCACAAATCAGCAGTTTTAAAAGATTTTGTCTACCTGTATGTTTGTACTCACATCACTCAAGCTTGATACTCAATCCCAAATTATTGCTGGGTAAATGCGATACCATTACCCATCGCTAATTGAATTTTCTAGCTTTTCACGCTTAATCATCAAGGAAATGCTCTGAAACATTGGGTGACTTGAGAAGCAGAGGGCAAGATATTTTTATACACATGAGTTGTGATAGACAGATCTAGCTGCTGTACTTCATTTACATTATTAAAGGCAGTATTGCCAAACTAAAAGCAAGAAATTACCAAATTATCTGGCTCAAAAATTGAACCAGACTCCTATCCGGATTTATCTGGCTCAAATTATATTTATTATTGTTGCATTTACATACAAAATTGTTTATTTGGCTCCAGATCTTTACGACGGATGATGGCTATTGCAAACGAACCTAAATAACTAATAGGGTAACAAAAGTTTAACCCTGCCAGATCAGTCGCTTCAGTTCGGCTTAAATTTCAGTTAAAGTAGACTGAAAAACTGCAGAGTAAGTTAAAGCGTAGTTTAACTGAAAAACTGAGTTGAACTTGTACTGACAACCCTGGCCTGAGGCAATGTTATTTAATTAAGCTTAAGCTCAAAAATTGTGACATATATTATAGTGGCCATACGAATAAGCGCAGTTTCGGCGTCGGGTTCGTGTTGGGAGAGAGACTTTGTCGCCAAGTACTGGCGTTCACGCCTGTGGATGAGCGTCTCGCCGCTATCCGAATAAAAGCAACATTTTTTAATATATCATTCATCTGCGCCCATGCCCCGACAGAGGAGAAAGACGATGAGGTGAAAGACACTTTTTATGAACAATTAGAACGCACATACAAGCGCTGCCCCCGTCATGATACAAAAGTCGTGCTTGGCGACTTTAACGCCAGGGTGGGCAAAGAAGGTGTTTTTGGCCCTACAGTCGGAAAGTTCAGCCTACACAATGAAACTTCTCCTAACGAACTGAGGCTGATTGACTTTGCCGGTGCTCGAAACATGGTCATATCCAGCACGAGGTTCTTGCATAAAAAGATACATCAAGCTACATGGCTGTCTTCTGATCGAAATACTCGCAATCAAATCGATCACGTTGTGATAGACGGACGGCATACCTCCAGTGTTTTAGATGTGCGCACGATCCGAGGACCTAACATCGACTCGGACCATTATCTTGTTGCAGCCAAAATATGCACCCGCCTCAACGCGGCTAAAACCAAGGAACAAAAAACACAAGGAAAGCTAGACGTCGGAAAGCTTCAATCACAACAGACTGCCAATGATTTCGCAACTCGACTCTCACACCTGCTCTCTGAGAGCACAACTCATCCTGAAGGAATACAGGAGCAGTGGGAGCATATCTCCAAAGCACTTCGTACTGCCGCCGAGGAAAAAATGGGTTACCGGGGGCCACAAAAAAACAACTGGTATGACGAAGAATGCCGCGTTGCAACCGAAAGAAAAGACGCTGCCTACAGGGCTTCGTTAAAAGCGAGTGCGACAAGAGGAGTGTGTGAACGCTATCGTGAGTTGAAAAAGGAAGCAAGACGCCTTTTCAGGAAAAAAAAAGCAGAAGCAGAAAGGCGTGAGTGCGAGGAGCTTGAGCTGCTAGCCACCAGGAATAACGCCCGAAAATTTTACCAAAAAATACTGCGACAGACGGAAGGTTTTAAGACCGGGGCAAATTCCTGTAGGAACGAAAACGGCGACCTTGTAACTGATGTCCAGAGAGTGCTTAGATTATGGAGGGAATACTTCTCTGCTCTCCTAAATGGAGGCATCAATTCACCGCGCAGAGATGAAGAATCCGATCCCGCAATCGATGATGATGGAATATATGTCCCCCCGTCCGATTATGACGAAGTTAAAATAGCAATAACCAGATTGAAAAACAACAAGGCCGAGGGCGCTGATGGATTGCCTGCGGAGCTTTTCAAGTACGACGTCGAGGAGTTGGTAAGGAAGGGGGATACTGCAAAATGCACCAACTATCGTGGAATCAGCCTTCTTAATATCGCATATAAGGTCCTTTCAAGTGTATTGTGCGAAAGAATGAAGCCCACCATGAACCGGCTGATTGGACCTTATCAGTGCGGCTTCAGACCTGGTAAATCTACCATCGACCAGCTTTTCACAATGCGCCAAATCTTGGAAAAAACCCGTGAAAAGAGAATCGACACACATCACCTCTTCGTCGACTTTAAAGCCGCCTTCGACAGCACGAAAAGGAGCTGCCTATATGCCGCTATGTCTGAATTTGGTTTTCCCGCAAAACTTATACGGCTGTGCAAAATGACGTTGAGCAACACCATCAGCTCAGTCAGAATTGGGAAGGACCTCTCCTAGCCGTTCGAAACTAAACGAGGTTTCAGACAGGGTGACCCCCTATCGTGCGATTTCTGTAATTTCATGCTGGAGAAAATTATACTAGCTGCAGAACTTAACCGCACTGGAACAATATACTATAAAAGCGTGCAATTACTGGCATATGCTGATGACATTGATATAATCGGCCTAAACACCCGCGCTGTTAGTTCTGCTTACTCCAAACTGGAAAAAGAAGCGGTAAAGATGGGTTTGATGGTGAATGAGGACAAAACGAAGTACCTGCTGTCATCGAGCAAAGAGTACGCGCCTTGGCAACCACGCTACTGTTGGCAGCCATAATTTCGAAATAGTAAAAGACTTCGTTTATTTGGGAACCAGCATCAACACTAGCAACAACATCAGCACTGAAATCCAGCGAAGAATCAATCTTGCCAATAAATGCTACTTTGAACTAGGTAGGTAATTGAAAAGTAAAGTCCTCTCTCGGCGAACGAAAATCATACTCTGCAAGTCACTTATCGTACCCGTCCTGCTATATGGGGCGGAAGCATGGACCATGACAACAGCAGATGAAGCGGCTTTGGGAGTGTTCCAGAGAAAAGTTCTTCGAAAGATTTATGGACCTCCACGCTTTGGCGATGGCGAGTACCGAAGAAGATTTAATGATGAGCTGTACGAGCTATACGCAGACATCAACATAGTCGAGCGAATTAAAACGCAGCGGCTGCGCTGGCTAGGCCATGTTATGCGAATGAATAATGATGCTCCGGCCAAGAAAGTGTTTCTATCGGAACCCGCCTATGAAAGCAGAGGTAGAGAGCGGCCCCCGTTGGAGGGACCAGGTGGAAAACGATTTAAACTCCCTTGGTGTGACCAATTGGCGCCGGTTGGCGGAGCGAAGGAGCGACTGGCGCGCCTTGTTGGACGGCGATAACCGTTTAGACGGTTAAGCGCCCATTAAGTAAGTAAGTAAGCTCTAGTTTAATTATTTAAGTTTTATTTGATCAAATTTGCTTCAACCACATATATTGGTGTTTATTAATTTAAATTATTTTTATTTAATATTGTTCGATTTAATATAATTTAAGTGCTATTTTGTTTTCTTTTAATAAATTCACTTATTTTTTTTTTTATTTTAATTTTTGCCCAACTAATTAAATCCTCATTGCTATAATTTGATGGAATTTGATGACCACTGGTAATGACTTGGTTAAAATTAATGCTTTCAATTGAGTGCTCAACGTTCATAAAATCAAAATAAACACACTTTCGTCTGGGTAATTGGCAATTGAATGAATGGAAAAACATTTAAAGGCTATATATTACAAGGTGTGGAGAAAGCTCATACGCGTCCACACATGGCTTTATCATTCTTCCGGTCCCCGCAAAGTCAATTGCTTTGTATGCGGCAGAGAACTGCATTAGCCACCTTATTCGTACTCGTACTGAGCTGTCCGTCTCGCTTATGTCCGTGTCGGAACTCTTCCTAATAATCTCTTCGGCGAACTCATCCCCTTCAATATCGCTGTGCCCAGGGACCCAGCAAAGAGAGATGTTGCTGTCCTGTAGCAGTCTGGCTGTTCTATTTATGCGATAGACCTCCTCCTGGAAGACCTCAGGAAGTCGATATGACTGTTTTACTGCAGGTGTTTTGAGAACAGTACACCTCAAGTTCCCTTTTACATTTCTGAAACGTTGTTGCTGTGGTTGCAGCAATAAGGACACTCCCCGAAGGCCTTGGGGAGTGTTATCGATGTTGATGCTCCTTTGCCGGATGCAGATCCGGTACGTTACGGTGACAAGCACTATTAAGGCACCATCTAGGGGACGATTTAGTTTGACCACATGAAACCTTCAAGGCCATTCCGCCCTCCCACCCCCTAGATCCATGAGGCTGTCGCCAGAGCCTCGGCTGTTAAAGTAACAGGATTCGCCACGTTTTAAGTCTCTAGCGCAGCGGCAAGTTACTTCAAAATTGCAAATATTCCGAGCTCCCTAAGTATTTCTTCCTTAGTGCTATTTGTTTACCTTAAGTTGCATTGTTATCGAGTACTGAAATATTACTCATGTTCAAGTATCGTGCTAGGCGGGGACTGGTCTTTCATCGATTTTGAACAAATTTGTTTAACATCTGGTTCTCTGTGTCCCCTGACTGAAATTTTCTCCAGCCGTCGGTAGCATAAATCTTCCGGAGAACTTTTCTCTTGAACAATTCAATGGTCATGTCATTTTCCCTCGATACCGTCTATGATTCCGAGCCATACATCAGGTATGATGAGCGAATTGTAGAGCGTGATTTTGTTCATAGAGAGCCCAAATAATGATAAGAGTTATTCTCCGTTTGAAATTCTAAGCTGAAATTTCGTTTGGCTGTAATTGCAAGTTCTAAATAGACGAAGTTTTTCACAGTAACGAATTTATATCCGCCAACAGTGACATGGCTGCCAAGACGCGAGTGCACCGTTTCTAACTTGGACGACAGCAAGTACTTCGTCTTCTATAAGCCTATTGAAAGCACATAAATATCGAGTATGTAGCTCGAAAATTTAGTGTCTTAATGCACGTCTCTGATATGTATGTAAGTAACGAGATATTGCACTCCGTCATCCTTTTATTGTGTAATGAGGCACTTTAGTGTCCTAGCTTGTGTCCTTGCATAAATGCAAGTAGAATACCTGTGAACTTGTGTTGATATGTATGTGTAATACCTGATGTTTATGTGTGTGCGTGTGTAATGCTTTGTTGTTTGCCAATGCAACGCATTTAATTAAATCATAAATAAGCAGAGATACGCAATTACATAAACATTAAGAGGACAATGAAAAGCGCAACGAACAGAGGAAAAGATAGAGTTTTATGAAGTGCGCAAATATAGACGAACATTAGTCTGGGGGTATTTGGGTGGTGTAAATGATAGCTCTTTGGTAGGGTTTATAAATAAACACTACAAACACACACACCTGAACACATATGTATGTATGTATGTACATGTGTGAATGTGTGTCATTGCTCACTCTTACTTTAACTTTTTCTACTATGGAGTAGTTAAAGTGAATTTAATTAAGCGCGTGTAGAACGTTAAATGCTCACCATCAGCATCAGCAATATTAAATGGCAACAACAAAAAGGGCATGCGTGTGTTTTTATAATTCCGTTGCTGTTAGTACTAGTTATCAGTTAGGGTTTTGTTGTTGCACAATTTATTTACAAATGAAATCAAATATCCAAGTAAACGTCACGTTAAAATTAAAAGGCGTAATTTTGTGGTCACATAAAAGGCATAAAATAAGCCTTGGAATGGGGTGTGTGGTGTTCAATTGAGGCGTGGGTTGATGATAAGCAGTGCTAGGCTAATGTTAGTAATATTCCGAAAATATTGCACTCATAGCGAACAAACTAAACTGAGAAAGTTGACAACGGAAAGAGTGGGTTCCTTAGAACTTTGAACAACGGTTTTTTTTTAACAATTTAAAATTTTTTGTCTAATCACTTCCGGAAAATAGAACTACATATTAAGGCCTCGTTGAAGCTTCTAGGTCTTCTAACGCCCTTCATCCTTGAGCAACTTAGGGTCACCAGAGTCTCGCTTGCTAAATAAACAGAATTCACTACAGCTAGATGAGATTAACATTAAGCTTGCAGAAGCTATAAATTGAAAGGGTTGCGCTACATAACTTACTAAATCCCCGTACTTACTTTGCAATGTTGAAAGACAGGGGCGTATTTCTCAGCACTGTCTTGACAAGAGTCTTAATAAATGAAAGTGGTTGCAGTTATACTAGGTTAATATATATAACGATTTCTCTGGGAACTCGGCGATATTAAGCGTGGGAAGCTTTCTGAACAATTGAGCTCATCGTATTTGTAATATCGGGCGAAACTTTTTCACTATGTTTTAAATTTGCATTATGAATTCAATTTCCATTGGTTAATTCACAAGCTTTAGTATAAAAAAAAAAACAGTTTAACGCCAATAGGACGCACTAAGCACACGAGCAAATTGACGTTCTGCAAGTGCACCGAAACTTGAATACTTACACTTCTAAAACTGCGAGTATGACAAAAAAAAATAGTCAAATTGTTGTTTTCTTTGTCAACGCCTGGCTTGGCGGCCACCGTGGTGTGATGGTAGCGTGCTCCGCCTGGCACACCGTATGCCCTGGGTTCGCACCCCGGGCAAAGCAACATCAAAATTTTAGAAATAAGGTTTTCCAATTAGAAGACAATTTTTCTAAGCAGGGTCGCCCCTCGGCAGTGTTTGGCAAGCGCTCCGGGTGTATTTCTGCCATGAAAAGCTCTCAGTGAAAACTCATCTGCCTTGCAGATGCCGTTCGGAGTCGGCATAAAATATGTAGGTCCCGTCCGGCCAATTTGTAGGGAAAATGAAGAGGAGCACTACGCAAATTGGAAGAGAAGCTCGATCTTAGATCTCTTCGGAGGTTATCGCGCCTTACATTTATTTATTTATTTTTTTTTGTCAACGCCTGTCTTCCGGAGGTAAGACACTGCCTCTTTCTTTCGCTTCTTAGAAAGAAACGAATTTGGTTTATTAGGAAGTAACTAAGATTTAGTAATGAGCTAAAATTGGCAGACAGCCGCTAAGTAGACGTGACCATATTGCGGGAATGAATGAAGATGCTGCGGCTCAGAAGGTAATCTTATAGAATCTGCCTATGCAGAAGAAAGGAGGCAGCCACTTCTTTGGAAGAATGAAGTGAGAATATATTCGACGTTCAAAATCGTGTTTACGATTATAGGCCAATTAGGCAGCACGTATCTACATAGATGAATTAACATTTATTCAATATCGCATTGTCATTTACTGTCGGAATTACGTTTCTTTCCTCTCGGTATTGCTTTGATGCGAAAACTTTCACAGAGTAGCAAGAGACAAATTAAAATAGCTTCCTTGATTTGGTCCAATAGTTATATCTTTTTAAGGACACTCCTCGGAAAAATATTAACCAGAATATCAACCCTGAATTAAACCTAGAAACTTGCTCCACTTGTTTCGTATTGCATATATCTTTATTAAGTGCAATGGTAACAACCTTACTAACTAGATTATATTTAGGTTAACTTAGTACTACTTTAACAATTTTAAAGTGAGATGTACTGAGATAAGTAATAAGACTCAATGCGTGCCTTAAACAGAGACCTTGGTATGATAAAGTCCAGATAAAGGATTCTGGTTAGGCGATTAAATCCTACAAGACCTCTTAGGAGAGGTGCGAAACTGAAGTAATTCGAACGCAGCACTTCAACGCGGAATGTACTGTAAAAGCGGGGAGCTCTATTAAGGACATTGAAATTCAACTGCCCAAGTAGTTCTGAACAGTCAAAAGGACTTTGGCACCATTATCCAATTAATGTATTTATAATTGCTTAACAGTTTTAAATTTTAATGTTCCGCAATATCAGAAACCACAATATTGTAAAAGAAAATTTAATTACCCTAATACTCCAACAAACTAAACAAGTATAAACATTGCCCATTACCTCCGTCATCCTCACAGCAAAATTATAATGTCATTTCTTTGTACGAATGTATGCCCAATTTCCGTCCATGTCCATTCGAGTGTTTCGTATGCAATGTGCATTTGATTTCAATATTATCATTTCATTTGGTCAATGTAACGCAATGTTTGTTTGAGTGCATGACTGTTGAAGTTGTCATTGTTGTTTTTGTAGTTGTTGTAGTTGTTACAAAGCCATTACCACAAATGACGACACTTAACACAAATTCACCTGAACCAACTTTGATATGAAAATCAGTGCACTGCAACACCTCCGACCACAACGAGATTGAACTAAACCCGTTACAATATATTGACTAATGTTAACTAAGTATGTGATATGTACAAAGATAACATTTATATATACATACATTATACTATTGCACTTGGGTAATTCCATATGAGTAAAACCTGATTTCGAATATACACCTATCATACACATAGGATAGACCATAAGTTCCAGCATAGTTTGCAAGTTTCAAAAGCAAGATTTCGGCGTATCGCTGACTATGTTAAATAGGTATAATGGTTGCGACCCAGGTCGCCCAAGTAGCTAATGGAAAGCCGTTTCCATGCCATAAAAGTCGTTTAATTCTACTAAGTGTTACACCGGATATGTACTACAACCAGTCTGAGCTGTTTATAAAATCAAAAATATTTGCAATACCTATTTCTGATAATCTAACCAGATTTTCAAGAAGCGAGCTCTAAAGGATATCAGACGTGTTCTAGTTAGAGCTGGGCATTAACACAAATACAGAAGACGCTCAACAGTCTCTTTGGAGGCTCTATGCTTACAACTTCTGCGGTGGTCATTTTGTGGAATACCCATCTTTTCCGCATGTGTTCCTAAACCTAAAGCCCAATGACCAGTGTAGGCCGCTATTAGTTTATCGGTGTCGGTTCTGCATAGATCTACCTAGTAGACTCCTTTTCCTTCTGTCATTGTAGTCGCCCCATGTAGCTCTTAATATTGTTTTAAGTTTTTTCAAAATACTAAGTCGCCCTGTATGGAGTTCTAAAATACAGGTTCCCATCAGCGTCCTACACACCATTGATCGATGGTCTTTAGTGAACCTTAGTAATAACGCTGAGCGTTTGTTATCAACAGCCAGACAGAAAGATTTGACACCTGGCGTAGAAGAGGACTGGCAAAAGTACCTGTTGGCATTCACCTCCAGTTGGCAAGTAACAGCTTTAGTTCGGGATAAGAGACCCGCGTGAAAAAATTCAAAGGGTTCCGTGATACCCTGATAAACAAAAGTAGCTTGCTGCTACCGCGAGTTATATCATGCACTCGCCGACCAAACTCCATCATACAGGTTTAGAACGTAGCGCTATGATAGCGGTCTGAAGTATAGGAGTTAAACTTCAGCTTGGAAGAGGGTTCATAGCTCGTGGGAATATTGTAGTACCTTGTGTGACCTCGTTGCGGCTACCATCCCAGCAATGAACACCGAATAAAGTATTTAAAAATGCGTTACAACACAGACCACCTAGATACCGTTCCCAGTAGAAGATCCCCCAAAGTGTCGCACTTGACGAACCCTACACCGTACGTATAGATAAAAATCTCATATCTATAAAATTTAGTTAGTTTCTAGGAGATACTAGCCTGACTCACACTCAATTCCTGCAAAGTGGGAAGACTTCATGGTAAACCAGCGAAGTTTGAAACATATTAAATGGGGCTAATTTTTTTCAATTAGCCCCTCGGCAGTATTTGGCAAGCACTCCGAATATATTTCTGCAATGAAAAGCAGTGAAAACTCATCTGCCTTGCAGATGCCGTTCGGAGTCGGCATAAAACAAGTAGGTCCCATCCCGCCAATTTGTAGGAAACAAATAGGAGCACGACGCAAATTGGAAGAGAAGCTCGACTTTAGATCTTTTCGGAGGTTATCGCGTCTTACATTTATTTTATATTTATTTTAATTACTTACACCGGGGTGGCGGTTTGATGATAGCGTGCTCCGCCTACCACACCGAACATCCTGGGTTCACGCCCGGGAAAGGCAACATCAAACTGTTAGAAACAAGTGTTTTTCAGTTAGAAGAGAAAGTTTTTCTAAGCGGGGTCGCCCCTTGGCAGTTTTTGGCAAGCACTCCGAGTGTAATTTGCAAATTGGAAGAGAAGCTCGGCCTAAATTCTCTTCGGAGGTTATCGCGCCTTACATTTTTTTGTTTTTTTTTAATTACTTATACCTGCTGAAAAACAAGTTATAACAGAGAAGTGTGTATGGCACTCCCATAAATACGGGATTTTTCATACTGCATATCTCGAGACGCCTTTATGCTAAAGCATTGAAATAGGATAAACAATTGTATGACTGGAGTCCGTAACAGCACCAGAAAATTTTGGAAAAAGAAAAACTGGCCTGGCACTTCCGATACAAATTGACTTTTTTCATACTTCATATCTCTGGAAATATTCCTATTAAGTCTCAAAAATGTTAAAAAGTTATATAAGGTTTGTGAGTGAGAGGGGGAGAGAGCAAGGAAGGGTGTCAGATATCTAAATCTGTTATTAAAACTTATTTGAAAATTTAAATTTCTATTTTTAAGTAACTTCCTTTAACTTAGACACCTGAAGCTTTGAACACAGCCTAGAGTCCTATTAAGTTCTAATATTTAGGATAATAGATTATTCTAAATATTTGGGCAGGCATGAATAAATTATTATGTAATTTCTAATTGAGCTAGAAATCTTACAGCTTTTTCAGGGCACCCTGTCACAATTAAATGAAGCAGAAACATTTCCGCTTAGTTTCAAAAATATTTCAATATCTCAGTACTTATAGCCGACCCTACATATGCAGTTAAAATGCATTTATGATATGACCAGAGAGAAAGGGTTATGAAAATAGCAAAAATAGCATATGACTGCACTCGAATGCAATTTCAGTAATTAAAATAAACAGTTACTACCATAAACTGCCCAGCACATTGACTGAGACTTCAGGGTTGAAGGACTATTAAACATCATTTGAATGCCGTTACAGTTATTACTTTCCACCTCGAATACGTGTGTATTATATCTATAGTATGTACGTAACTTTGCCATTGTCAATCATGAATATGCATTTGGCATTTGATATCCACATGTTAAGTACTCTTGAATGTCAACGACTCAGTCCCATAGCGCATAAAACACACCATAATGGTTCATGGGCACTCATCAAGTTATGATTATGATTATTTTAGGCTAAAACACTTGAAGTTGCAAGTAGCAATTAGAACAACTTAAAAGTTGAGTTTCCTTTCCTGGGGAGATGCACATTCGTTTATCCTATTCCTATTTCCTAATGTATCCCTTAAAAATCATTTTAACCTTAGTAGGAGCAAAAAAGTCCATGTCCCTCAGTCAAACTATCGTATCATTTCTCACTTCTTTTGTGTTAATTTTGGAACTTTTCCTGACCACCTCATCTGAAACTTCGTTCGCATCAATTAGTTGTGTCCACAGACCCAACAAATGAACCTTCCGCCTTTATGAAATTAAATTCTAGTTATATTTAAGAATTCATGAGCTTAGCACCGGCTATAATAATTGAATTTTCAATTATTATGTTTTCTAAGAGAAACTGTGTTGTTAGTGTAGAAATGAGAAAACGTGAATTAAGCATGAAAACAAATACCAGCAGGATAGCCTAGTGGTTAAAGGCTACTGCAGTTTCACCATGTGATTCACGGTTCGAATCCCGGTGAAACCTTTGATAACATTACAAAATTGCCTGATGATGATTACGTTGGCGGTTTTCGAAATGGTTCCATCGCAATATGCCAGTAAATGTTTCTTTCTTTTCAGTTTCTCTTAGAAAATATAATAATTGAAAATTCAATTATTATAAGCCGGTGTTAAGCTCATGAATTCTTAAATATAAGTATAAACTGAACACACCATTAAACAAACATACATAAATATGTAAAACTGAGCCCGAGTTTACAAAGCTTCTCATTCGCAACGAAGAAGAACTTTACAAAAACAAATCTACATGGCACACAAATTAATATAGAGACAAAATGTCTAAATTTTGTTGTTAGTGTAGAAATGGGAAAACCTGAATTAAGCACGAAAACAAATACCAGCAGAATAGCCTAGTGGTTAAAAGCAACTGCAGTTTCACCATGTGATTCACGGTTCGAATCTCGGTGAAACCTTTGATAACATTACAAAATTGCCTGGTGATGATTACGTTGGCGGTTTTCGAAATGGTTCCATCGCAATATGCCAGTAAATGTTTCTTTCTTTTCAGTTCCTCTTAGAAAACATAATAATTGAAAATTCAATTATTATAAGCCGGTGTTAAGCTCATGAATTCTTCAATATAAGTATAAACTGAACACACCATTAAACAAACATACATTCAATTCTAGTGTTTATATGAACGCTGTCACAATACTGTCAGAAAATATCATTATAATGCTCGCTAAAGCCATAAGCATATTATTTGCCCAGGAAGCCGATCTAGTCCCTTTTCTGCTCCACGTACTTTGAAACTTTTTGACCCAATCTTCTCACGAAGAATACTAAATATTTTCTACATGGAAGTCAATGACTGACGTGATGTAGTATGTACATGTTAGTTTTGAAACCTTCTAATCGTTCCCTTACCAGATTGCCACATTTTAGATGTGCTAAGTCTAAGAGTTTTCCTTGAGATCAAAGTTGAAGCTTATCAATTCGTGATCACAGCTCCTTATATTTCTAGGCCCACTGAATTCGTATATTTCTAGGCCCACTGAATCCAGCACTTTTCCAACTTTACAGAAGTTCTTTTCTCAACTTGTGACGAAGGCCTTGCTGAACCTTACCTGTTTATTTGGCGCTTAGGTTCCTTATATATTAGGGACTAACTGAAGATGGTGAGAACGGCCTTAATTGGGGAGTGTGTATTAGTCTCTCTTGATATTGCCAAACCCGTCATCCTTTTCCACTTTGTTATTGATTTGTTAATGTAAATATTTCGAGCTATTCACCGGAGGTTGGGGCAACTCAACAAGTGGTGTAGCAACATCCCTGAATGTCAAACCGAACTCTTTGCCGTTTAGTATATATTATGAAAATGCTTCTGGGCTTAGAACCAAGTCTAAAGCAGTATATGAATTTAGTTCACTTTTGGGTTATGATGTTTACGTTTTCGTGGAAACCTGGCTAAATGAAAATTTCTATGACAAAGAATATTTTGATCCGGAAATGTACAACGTATATAGAAAAGATCGAGATACGTTAAAAACTGGCATATCCCGAGGAGGTGGTACTTTAATTGCTGTTCGGCGTAAATATCACTCATCATCTATTTCGCTGCAGAATGAGGATACGCGGTTGGATCAACTGTGTGTATGTGTCAATGGGTCGTCGACTCTCTTTATATGTGTATCTTACATTCCGCTTGGTAGTATTGACAGTTTGTATAAAGCACATACTTATAGACTTAGTTTCTAGGAAATCAGAGTGTAATTTTTGTATTTTAGGTGATTTCAATATAGTAGATGTGAGCTGGGCGCCAGTGGGTGAGAGTTTAACTTTGTACCCCAACAATGTAACTAGCTTTTCCGAAACGTATGTTGTTGACAACTTATTGAGCGTCAATCTTACCCAAATTAATGAAATTTTAAATAAACTGTTTAAAACATTAGATCTAATTTTTTAAGTGAAGATATGAGTTTTTCTTTGGAAGAATGTCTCGACCCTCTGTCATGCCCCGGCTTGCATCATGTTCCTCTTGTCCTGCAACTGGTGTTTTACGAATTTAGAAATGTCGACTTAGATTTGCTACCGGATAATTACTGTTTCAAAAATTGCAACTTTAATGCCATTAGCGATAGAATCAATTTGCATGATTGGGATACTATATTTTCTGGGAAAAGTGTAAATGAATGCTTTGATCTTTTCAAAGTTAAAGTCAATGAAATTTTCCCCACTTTAATTCCTCGAGTGAAAAGGAAATGTTACAAAATACCTCGGTATACAAGAAAGTAGAAAAGACTTAAAAATTTAAGGAATAAGTTTTTTAAAAGGTATAAATTATCGAAAATGCGTTTTCATAAGGATAAATATTTATTATACTGAAGTAAGTTTAAATCTTTGAGTAAGAAACTTCATAAAGAGTATGTTGCTAAATTTGAAAGGGATATTAAGTTAAACCCTAAATCTTTGTGGCGTTACGTTAAGGCTAAAAAGTCGTGTGCAAGTATCCCATCTCAAGTTTCTTATAATGGAAACTCTGTGTATTCCCTCCGCGAAGCTGTCAACCTCTTTGCTGATTTTTTCGGGGCGAATTTTGAAACTGAGACGTTTCTCACCGAGGAACTAGATACGGAAAATGACACCCCTATTAATTTTGGTCAATTGTCCCTGACTCTTGAAGATGTCGTTTGTGGCATTTCGGTGATCAAGTCGTCAGTGGAAATGGATGTAGGTGGGTTCTGTTCTTTTTTGTTTAAAAATATTGCAGCAGTTTCCTATCCAATCTTATTAATTTTTAATAAATCTCTCAGGAATGGAGACTTTATAAACGCTTGGAAGGTAACGTCTATTACCCCGATATTCAATCGTGGTAATAAAAGCAATGTTGCCAACTACCGTCCTATTTCTAAATTTTCAACTGTTTCGAAATTGTTGGAAATTGTAGTTAAGGATAAAATATTCTTCGCAGTAAAGACATTGATTTCACCTAATCAGCATGGATTCATGCCTGGCAGATCAACTGTAACTAATCTAGCAGTATTTTCTGAAATCTGTATTTCTTCATTTAATAGGAGGGCACAAGTTGATACTATCTATACCGATTTTTCGAGGGCTTTTGACAAAGTCAACCATTCATTACTAATATCTAAACTTGCTGGCTTGGGCTTCCATTCTAGTATGCTATCTTGGGTGAGGTCTTACTTGGTAGATCGTAGCTGTGTTGTTGTGGTAGATGGTATTTGTTCGCGGTCGTTTACTGCCACTTCTGGTGTACCCCAAGGGAGTGTGTTGGGTCCCTTATTATTTGTTATCTTTATTAATGACATACGTCATTGTTTCAGTTATGCTGAATTCTTATTGTTTGTTGATGACGTGAAAATTTTTGCATCAATCACGACTCAATCTGAGTCCACTATGCTCCAAGCTGATCTTGATAACATAATGGACTGGTGTAGACGGAATCGTCTGCTTTTAAATATAAGTAAATGTTTTAGTATTACCTTTGCTAAAACTCGAAATGTTCTTCCTGTTTCCTGTCATATTGGGGACTCTACGCTGAGGGTTATTGATGAAATATCAGATCTTGGTGTAGTCTTTGATGCGAAGTTTTTATTTCACAGTCAGATTAATTATGTCATTGCGAAGTCTTATTCCACACTCGCGTTCATTCGCCGTTTCAGCATGTATTTTAGTGATCCTTATACTTTAAAACTTTTATTTACAACCCTAGTGCAGTCTAAACTAGAATATGCTGTGTTCATTTGGAGGCCTGCCATATAGACCGACTTGAGCGTATTCAAAAAATATTTTTGCGATTTGCCCTCCGGTCTTTGCGTTTACACGATCCTGTTCCAACATACAGTTCTAGGTGTCTTTTAATTAACCTTAAATCTTTAGTGAGTAGAAGATCAATACTTTCATTGACATTTTTATATGATATCATCAATGGGACGGTTGACTCGCCCTATCTTTTAGAACGTATACGGTTCAATGTACCATCGCGAACCCTTCGATGTCACGATTTTTTCTGGTTAGATAGATTTAGAACGACTTATGCTTCCAATTCTCCAATTGCTAGGGCAACGAGGGAGTTTAATTTGCTGTATTCTATAGATATTGATTTTGCATTAAATAAATTTAGGTTTAAACTGCTATTGAATGAAATAATTTGAATATTTAATATTTATTATTTAAGATATATTAGTAAATAGTCTGTAAGGAGGTTCTGATTGTCCTAGACTATAATATGAATAAATAAATAAATAAATAAATAAATAAATTAAGGATGCGATGGATGGTGATGCAGTCCATAGCAGTTCAACATCTACTCCGACAGCCAGGTGGTTATTAAAATCCTAAGTTTAACTGTCGTGCGTTCGATGGTGGTATGAAAATACCCTATCCCGCCTACGGTTGCATCGAACTATTTTAATAATAATATCATCTAAGTTAGGTTTGGTTGAACTGGCCGGTCCATGAGAACATCACATAGACTGAATGAAGCCGTGTTACCAGAGGTTTGTATAGCGACCAAATAGAAAACCCGATCATAAACCAGTATGTTAAAAAATAACTCCCTCCTCTTGGCAAATACTAGAAGCTTTCTGGGACCTATCTAATTTGCTGCTTTTAGATCTGATAGCTGTGTCGCTCTTAATACCTGGAGTCTTAGTCTGGCAAGCGCAGGATATGAGTACAGAACGCGCTCGATAGTTTCCTCTTCCAAACCGCACTTCCTACATCTGCTATTACTGACCAAGCTTTATTTAAAGGCATGTGACGCCAGAAGGCAGTCCGAATACCAGTTATGAATTTACAGTCCTTTCTTTTTGATTAAAGAAGCAAATTTGTTAGTCTAAGATTATAAAACCTACACATAATCTTCGACACTTTACAGTCCGCATTAGACCCGGGACATTGAAATATATCTGGCAACCGTAATGTGGACCTCCCCTTATATAGAGATGGCTATAGGAGGGTACCCCTGTGCACCTGTGGTCTGCTCCTCTATAGATACGCCTCGAGTCAACTAAGCAAACGTTGGACTGACACCACCTTTTTGGCCGAAAGTAGTTATCAAGTAGTAAGCTAAAATTATTGGGTCCACCAAGGTTTCTCTGTCAATAGTGATTGGGGTTTCGACGGTTTTCACTGTCAATTGGAAGTCCATGCGGTATATCTCCACTTTCTGTAAAGCCCCTCATGCTGCAGCTGCTTGGAGGACGAGGAGTTTGAATCTTTGATACATTTCTTGTTTGAATGTTCAGCTTTTGCCAGAACTAGGCGAAAGTGTTTCGATCTCGGCTCACTGGGAAATCAGTCTTATTTGAAGCTACATTGCTTTGACGCAACGGTTCTCTAAATAGCTATAGTTGGTGTCATCTTTATCTTATGTGGTATCACAATAGACATTCGTGTCGTCCAAAGGAGCTTCCCCTGCCGTGGTGCCTAAACTAACATAAAATACATGGGAAAGTTTTTTCAGACATCTTTCGAAGAAAGCCTTCGTTCTAGAAACAATTTCTAGAGAATTTGGATGCTCGTTGTCGCATCACATCAGTGGAGGTTGGTTAGTTAGGCCAGCCACTGCCTCTACACCTCGGAAAAAGGAAAAAAGCACTGTTTATTGAGTGTTCCGTGAAGCTTAGGCTTTTAATTTTTTGACGATCTGCTTTTTGATACTGCAATGCCCATCATCGTACCCAAACACAACAAATATAATGAAATTCCCGATATTTGCGAAGAAAAACTTTTAATTAAAAATCAAAATGCGTTTATCACAGAGAAGTAACAAAGATGAGCAATAAAAATAAATAAAACTCGTAGAAGTAATAAATTATTTAAGATAATTGCTTAATTGGAATTGCGTAATGTTGTGCACTTTTCAACATTAACTACAACAATAGAAACAACGACTGGGTAAAGCAGCTGAAATACCGAGCAATAAAGCAAAAGCCATGGCAAAATCTTATAAGGAAGAAAACGCAAAAACAACAAAAAAGTATTTATGAAATGAAATTTTTGAAATAATGTAACATTTTACACTTGAGAGCTTAAAAATTGAATTAAGATATGGAAGGAGGAGATTGCTTGTAAATGTCATTGCAGGTGAGGTGTTAAGTATGTTGTGAGACAAAAGGAGCGCCAACACCGAAAGTTCACCCGCCGAAACCAGGAAGCAATGCAGTTGTAAAGAGGAAGTGGAAGAAAATTTAAAGAGAGAAAAAAGCCAACTTCGTTGAAAATAAAATTAAAATTAAAAATTCAAACAAAACGCTTAGTTTGCGTGCTGCAAAGGAGGATGAGAAAATTTGAGGTAAAACTGCTATCAAATAACGAACTATGCGGGATGATAAATCAAGTTGGTGCACACGGCTGCCATCGCTCCGCAAAGCCTGAGGTTGGTTGGGTGCGGAACGGTGTTGCAATGTCGCGTCGGTCGTCGTCATACGAGGAATTTTATGGAAACTGTGGTGACAAGCGCGCTTTGCATATGAAAATTCCTTCGTACCAGCACATACAAGTACCTTACTCCAACAACCAGCCTTAACATAATTATCAAAATAAAATATTATTCAAAGTAAGCTATTACACCCCCTCTCTTTCTGTCTTTACACCTGAGTGCAACAATCGTTAAACAGCGTTGATGCTTTTTGTAGCGGTAAAAAGTAATTAAATTCAAAAACTAGCATCATTTGGAAATTCCATAATTGTAAGCGACTGCTTGTTAATCGTTAACCTTAAGAAACCCACCCCCAGATTATGTTGACAATGTTTTCTCTGGCGGGTGGTTTTGTTGGTTTCTTTAGCATACTTTTGAGCAGTTAATATGAATACGGATGCTGAGTTGTAGCACGAAGGACGATAGATTTGTTATTGAGAATGAGTTGAGTTTATGATTTATAGGTATTTGAGCTGCGATACTAGTTGCGAGTGTCGTGACATATGTGAGAGCAAAGAAGACTCTGCGTGACAGTATAAACACACCCTTAGCCAGGATACGAAAAGTTCCTCACGAGAGTAAAATCTAAATCTAAATCTAAATCGAAAAAAGTTTTGAATAGATTGCTACTTTATTTTAACAAAAATTTGGTCTCTTAAATTGCCTAAAAAACTAATCAAGTCGTATAATTATTTCAAACGGAAATAAAAAATTGTACAAAATACGGCATTACGCCGTTACGCTTACGCTAATGCGCTTTTACGCTACACGCTATAACGTGTATAAATTCTTACGTTGGTACGCTTACGACTACGACTATGTCTATATTTATTAGACGGCGGATATGGTTCAACGAAACATTAATATGGTTGTAGCTAATAAGCTTTTATGCCGGTACGCTGCTGAGTTACGCTAATACGCCTTTACGCTGTTGCACTAAAACGTTTGTTCATTAATCGTTTCTTTGCCACTACTTATTTTACGATAATACACTTTTACGCCGATATGTTTTCACGCTCGTACGCTTTTACACTAATTCGCAGTTACGCTCCTGCGCATGCTATTACGCCTATAGGGTTTGAGATATCATAGGCGATGTTGTGATCGATACACGGAGCTTGACAAATTACGCAGCGAACAATTCTAGTCATTGATATATAGCGAAGAGATAACGAGCCCCAGAGGGTTAGGTGGCTTAGAATATACCCGCGGCAGGTATGCCTGTCATAAGTGGCGACTAAAATACCAAATTGTTGATTAAAGGGGTTGTGTAGCGCAACCCTTTCAAAGGGTTGCTAGCGCAATTTATAGCTTTTCAAACGCAATTGTCAACCTCACCTACCCGTAGCGAATCCTTTTCTTCATGGATCTAGAGGGTGGGAGGGCGATATGGCCTTGAAGGTTTCATGTGGTCATACCAAATCGTTCCCGAGATGGTCGGGCTAAATGGTGCTTCTTACCGGAACGTACCGGATCTGCCTGCAAGCTTTATATAAATCTGGCCAGCCGAGTGATGGAGTATTGATCGGTTTGCATGCCGTCTTGATTGTGTGACATGCCGGTGATCGCGATTCAATATTTGAATTTGAATTTTGATTCCTTTCTTTTGAGATTCCATTCCTTTCCGATTAGATTTGCTTTTAAATCGATTTATTTACTGTTGGGAGCGAAAAGAGCTACTGCGTAGCACACTATCTTTGTACTATGGATGCAGTTGGAAAAGGAATTCCATTCCACAATCAGTGTGGGAGGAGGTTGGGATGGCCTTTAGTATATTCGAGAGAAAAGTATATTTCTGCTCCTAAGATCGAATCAGAGCTGCGTGAGCTTTACCTTTATATAATTATAACGCATTAAAAATACCTAACGACATCCCTGTATGGGCCATTATAGACGAGTCGGAAGGCCTAGACTAAGTGAATAATGACTTGAAGCTTTTTTGGCAAATTAAGGCCTGTTACCGGCTTTTCTTGCTTTTGACGAATACATCCACAATAGATGAGATATTTCGCAAAAAATTCTTCATAATTTTTTTGGGAACACGGAAAGTTCCATATATAGATGGTGTTGCTTCATATTCGTAGCTTGATAGGACATTGACGAATATTCAATTGGTATGCCGTGACTTTTCTCCTTCTAAAATCCAACTAATTACCATTTTTGGTACATTATACATATTGCAAACACACGTTTGCTGCCTTAAACGAAAAGAATGTGGCTGAAGAAAGGTTGGGCCAATAAGTAACAAGAAAATGTGAATGGCTGGAGGAATGGAATTGTCGGTGGCGTAGTGCTTTTGACGTGCCACTGCCTTTCGCTGTCTGTAAGTCTTAATCCTTTTTCCATTATTATTTTCATAATTCTTATTTACATGCTGACACTAGTGTTGTTATTGTTGTTGTAATTGTTCTTTTTCATGGTATTTGTTTTTGCTTATGCTCCACATAGTCCTCGCCATTTGCACTTTTCGCTGTTGCAGCTATGAAGTACAAGTTTACAGCTATGCTATTCTGTTCTTTTACTTGTTCCGTTGCTCGATTTCTTGTAACTGTAAAAGATGTTTTTCTTACTCAGATTTCGCTTGTTTATTGTTTTTGTTTTATGTCTTTTTTTTTTTTTGTGCCTTATAATTCTTATGTGTTTATTTGTAGCCAAAGCAAAGAAGTTGAAAAAGGATTGTTTTTTTTCACGTTCTCCTCATTGTAGGTGTGGGGGAGGTGCTTTTGGTGTATGAAATATTCTTAAATATGAAATGATGGGGGTTATGGGCGCGTGTGTTTATGTTTAACACAAAATTATTTTCTTATAACTGAATTATTCACAGATTACATGCCACACTCCATAATTTGCGTTGGCGGGGTGGGGTGATGGCGTTGAACAAAGTTGTAGACTAAGAAGCGTAGCAGTAAATTCTCTTATTCCAACATTAAGTTACTGGAAGCGCTTATTTGCACTCTACTTGCCTCCCATACCCTTGGTATTTGACGCTCATGTGCAAACTTCATAATTACAAACGCAAAGGATTTAATTTTTAATTAAAGCGCATTTATGGTGGTCGTCTTGTACCCATTCTTTGTTTTTTTTGTAGAGCCTTAACAATTTTGCTGTTGTTTTTTTATTTCATTTCTCATGTCGTCTATTCTTGGTTAGCATGTAGATGATAGAAAGCTTAATTGTTTGCTCAAGGGCTTCAAAATTTTACGCTATTGGATCGTTATAAAAAGTTTTATTGGAGCTCTCAAACATATGGTTTGGTTTCTTACAAACATCTAACTAGACTGAGTTTTTTCAGATAAATTACTCCTTCTAACAACAATCGCAGTGATGGCTAGCGGCTGGCCGGACCGCTCACATTAAATTTAAACTAACTCTGAACCTCCTTGGAAACTTTCTTGCAATTATCGGCCCTAGACTTAGTAAGCTATATCAAACCTCTAATTTTATGACGTTAATAAAAGTGGATCAATGGAATTTAAAATACTTATGTTATAACCAATGATACACCCAGGGATCTTCTTAAAAAGCATTTTTTTTCATAGCAGGGGATCTTATGGAATCTCTGTCGATAGTATTCAACCTTCGATGAGGGTTATTTATTCGGTGGTTGGGGTCTTCTGTTTCCTCGTTTAGGACTTCTGCCATGAAAAGCTTCTTAGTGAATACACATCTGCATTGCATATGCCGTTCGGAGTGGTAAACTTGTCGAAATGCTGTGCATCATATATATAGAAAGAGCAATGACACCTAGTAGAGGGTGCGAATCTCATCACACAAGATCGGTCTTGGGCTCATAAACAGCCTCTTAGCTGGAAACTGTTTCGATGGATAATATCCGGGTTAACAAATATAAAATAACTGCTCCTTATGCAACCTTCACCCCAGTCATTCCACCGAGAGAGGAGTGGAAAAGAGGAATTATCTGGGGCATGGGACCGGTTAACTTGTTCACGGATGCGTCGATGCTGGACGGAAAAGGTTTGTCTTGCAGGATAGCAAGATATTTCTGGCCGAAAGTGGATGGCAGGTGATCTACTGAAATAATTCGGTTCACTAAGGCTCACCTATCAATGGTCATTGGGGTTTTGACCGGGCACTGTCCCATGGGTATCCATGAGGTACGTCTCAATATACTGGAAACTCCATCCTGCTGCAGCTTCATGGAGGATGATGAGATGGAATCACCAAATCACTTTATGCTTGATTGTCCAGCTTTTGCCAGAACCAGGCGAAAGTACTCCGGTCGCGACTCACTTGGATCTCCCGAGGATTTATCCAAAGTTGAGATCGGTATAATTCGCAGCTTTATCTTTGCTACTCAACGATTCTCTAAGTAGCTAGATCTAAGTCACCGTTATTTTTGATGTATGTGGTATCACAACGGACCTTCGTGTTGTCCACGTGCGCTATCCTTATCAGGGCAGCTACCAGATAACCTAACCTAACCTAATATAAAATTCACTGCAGTGCCAAGCAGAGGTTGAAGAAGCTCTTGATAACCTTCGTATATTTTCTAAAGCCAGACCAATATTTGTTGTCTCTAGAAGAATTATACATATGTTGGTTGTTAGCGGCGCTTCCGTTGTCCCTCGGAAAGTGCATCATTGTTGTCATTAAATGGTGATTTCCTGCTCATGCAGTTTTGAACTACCATAAGAAATAACTCTAGTCATCCCTGCTTCGAGATAGCTTACGGCAATTGGTACCAGGGATGGAGATCAAGTCTTCCTCCATTTGTCTCTCTTGACTCAGAGTAGGTCTCTTCCACGTTCTCCTGCCAATTGCGGGTGTCGATAGGAATACTCTCTGGGCCCGAATATCTTCTCCCTTTACATTGCGGTAACAATCACCATTAAGGCACCAGCCCGAAGCGGGTACGATTTAGTATAAGCAAATCAAACCTTCAAGGCCATGCCATCATCCCACCCCCTAAATCCATGAGGAATCTGGGGTCTCTAGAGCCGCTGATGTTAAAGTAATAGGATTCGCTACGGGTAGGTGAGGTTGACAATTGGGTAGGAAAAGCTATATTTTGCGCTGGAAGCACCTTTAATCAATTTGATATTTTAGTCGCCTCTTACGACAGGCAGACCTTCTTTCTTCTTTTGATCGAAAATGAGTTCAGAGTAGAACCATATTGCGCAGCCTTATAAAACTACCAACCACAAAAAGCAAACAACAACAACGTTTCAAGTGCACATCTGGGTATGTAAAGTTCGGTCTCACCCGAACTTTGACTTTTTTACTTGTTGTTTTTTTTTTTGCTATCTGCTCTACCACCACACCACGGAGTTGTTGTTGTTGTTGTTGTTGTAGCAGTGCTTCGCCTACCACAATGAAGATCCTGGGTTGATTCGCGGGCAAATAACATAAAAAATTTAACAACAAGTTTATACAATAAAAAAAATTTGCGGTGTCGCCTATCTATAGTGATTTTGGCAGACATTCTGAGTTTATTTCTGCCATGAAAATCTTCTCAATGAAAACTCATCTCCCTTGCAGGTGCCGTCCGAAGTCGGCGTAAAACATGTAGGTATCGTCCCGCCAATTCGTAGGTAAAACTTAAAAGACCACAACGCAAGTTGGAAGGGAAACTCGGCCTTAATCTCTTCGGAGGTATACCGCGTCTTGTATTTTATTTATTTTTTATTTGCTCTCCACTAAAACATGACGCGGCTCATAACAGAGCTATGGCTCTGCTTTTTTGCTCTATTCATGTTCAGAGTCGGAGCAGTAGCAAAGAGAAGAAATCCTCCAGAATAGCATAGCGTTTTCGATCACTGCTTAGAGTATTCGGTGCTCGGGGTCTATTGGCAAAAATTTCGAACTAATCTTATATATTATTTCTAATTGCTGTTTTATGTACAGGCCCCTTTTTCTTATTTAGAATCCAAATCTATAAATAAAGCTTTGGTTGTAAAGAAGGGGATTCATACTATTAGCGAGCTTTGGGCAGTATTAGTGGTAGTGCTTTTGTTTAGCTATATTTTATTAAAATAACTTGTTAAAAATAAACGATTGGGAGTATTGTGAATATTTGATTAGAACTAACACTGCATTGCCGGCAGTTGCTAACATTCGCCAGACGGTAGCGATTTTTGTTGATATTTAATATGAGACTTTTATATTTGTTGCGCACGATGCGCACGGGTCTGGCTCTTCGCTATCTGTTGAGAAGTAGTAGTACTTTAATAAAGGCCATTTTGTATTATTGAATAGTGGAGTTATTTATTCAACAGTTTAGTGATTCAAACGTTAGTAGAAGTTGCAAATAAGCGGAATTTCACAAAATTCGTTACAATATGTAGAAAGCGCGGGAATAGAATGAAAGTGCATTGACTATGGAATTTGCCAAATCAGCAAAAAAGAACAAGAGGAAATGTTGTGACAATGCATACAATTTAAATAACAATAAAGCAATATGAGAAAAAATTTACTCTCAAAGTCCTTTAAAACAAATAAAAAAAAGAATTACACGCATATGAACTGAAAACGAAAGTTATTTTTTTGAACAATGCTTAAAAGCTGCGCAGCGGTGTCTGAGCGTTGACAGAAAAATTGCTTTGACATGTCAGCGCTATTTACACATGGGGTTAATTTTTTGATGATGTCACATAGACACACAAAAAAAAATGTTACTTTAAAATACAAACACAAAAGCTTAAGGCACACAACGTAAAGGTCAGTCAACCAACCAAAAAACCGCACAAAATAATGCAGCACTCCAAGCACCTGGTGCACGCATACCAATGATAAAGCACACATACGCTCAACGCATAAAAGTGTGGAGAGAAAAAAAAAAAATAAAAAATTGCGTTTCAAACGCTTTACCCTCACACGCCACACATTATCACAGTGACACGCGTATGCGTTTGCCGAAAGCAACATTAAAAAAAATAAAAAAACAAGGTGCAAACGCACAAAAACAGCCATTTCGCCTAAATATATGCTATAAAAACATATGAAAACGTGCGCAAACACCGCTGAATGGTGAGCAGGTAAATAAAAAGGAAGAAAGAAAGAAAAATTGTATGATAAACGCATGCGGCATTGGTAGTATTTCCTGATTTTAACATAACTTTGTGTGTATGTATTATGCATGTGTGGGTTTGTGTGCATTATTTTATGTGACTTTAAATTGTGTGTAGGTGTGGCATGTCAATTTTTAATGTCATTTCGGCAACCACAAAAAGTCGCTTCTTATTTGTTCAGTGCCAAATAATATTTTGTCAAATTTTGCTACCACTCATATGCAGTAAGCTAGTGTGTGTTTGTGCGTGTGCTAGTAGGTATATAAATGCACAGAGTAACAGCGATTGTCGCGTAATGAAAGGTAAATATTTAAATTGTAAGAAAAAGTCGTATGAAGTCAGCATTTTATGCGAAAAAAATTTGACATTTCGATTTTCAATTATCCGTGAAAAGTTTTGTTTTTGTAATTCATTAATTTAAACCTCTGTTTGACGGCAAAAGGCTTTTTGGGCTGTATGACAGAACTAGGTATAGGTACCCTTATATTAGGCTGTTGCATTTTCAGGCGATTTCCTTTTTCTTTCTCACATCGGACAATCTCATATTTTACAGAGTATAAAAGAATTATTAAAATTAGAAAATGGGAAAAGGGCCCAGTATCTTGATTTATTAATTAATTGAGACATATCTTGTAAAATATAGAACTCAGTGTATAGTTACCTCTATACATATCAGCCCTAGCTTGACCCCTTCTTTTGATGTTCAAATGGTTTGCAAAATTTAGGTTTGACTGCAACTACAATTTGGTCAGTATATCCCACCAAAGATCTTGTTTTCAAGTCACGGAAAAAGCAACATCAAAATAGTTTAAAAAGGTTTTTATAGGCAGGGTCGCCTATCGGCAGTTGTTTAGCAATGAGAGTCTATTTCTGCCATAAAACGTTTCTCATCGAAAGACACTACTGGTAAAAGCAACACCGTGTCTGAGAACGCTCCCAAGACCATTGAAAAGGCAGTTTCGGGGTAATTTATAAAGGGAAGTACGTATTACGCAAAAATTCCATTCTCAGTTTTTATAAATCAACTCAGAACTCTACGAAGAATGGCGATTTTGTTTTTTGACTAATTTCACGTAATAAGGCTAAGCACAATCTCTTCGTTTCTTGTGCAGAATATTCCTAAAGTATCTGCTAACCATATTCCATCTGCCATTTCTGCAGGTCCACTTATGGATGATACGGCCCGAGGACTAATCGCCTAGTGTTAGGTGTTAAGGCCGCACAATACACAGTTCGAATTTTCTATTTTGCCAATTTTGTTGAGATATTCCTGTTGCTAGAAATCGACCAGTTCATTGATACCTTTTAATCAGCAATAAGGTTCCCGCAACCACTAGGGTTCCCGCAACGACTAGGGCGGAAATTGAGACCTCGGCTATGGCGTCTGCGAAAGCCATGCTCCAGATGGGACAGATCTCCTTCATATTTACAGGCTGCTATCGTTTGTTGCTTTAGGAGGCTTTACATCAATTTAAGGCCGTGTTTAGCATGGGTTTTGGCCAGAAAGACGACGAGGGGTCTAGATCTTCTTTGCTTTTCGGGATAAGCAAAAGAATTTTCTGAAATGCATACAGCACAATAACCAGACAGTACAATTCCGACTACTTCTGCCATGATATAATTGAGACAAATTAAAGAAGATACGTGGACGTCCACATCAAAATAAAACATTTACATCATAAATAGTATCGCGAAAATTGGCAAAGTTTATCTTACCATCCATAACAATCGAAAGTTGCTTTTTTTATATGGAGTAAGTTTTCCTTAAAAAGCTTTAAACGAGGGGGTTATTCGTATTTTAGGTCAATATGTCCTTTTAGCCATTATAAGCTATTAAAAATGTAAATGTATCGTTTTGATATAAGTCTGGATACAAATAAGGAAAAATAAAATTGTTTTAAAAATTATATAACATCAATATTAGTGTTTTTGATAGGCGAGCGAAGTTAATCTAGCGATAGTTTAAATCTATACTTTAAATGGAAATTAGTGAGAAATAGTCGTACATGATGGGTGGAAGTCAACGTCTTCGGTTAACTTTTTTGGATGCGCCATTCGAAATTTCAATAGAAATTTGCAACACATACATACACACTGAAACTATATTATATGAAAGTGGAACACCTTAATGTTATCATATAAAAATAAATAAATACATATGTTAAAATATAAAGTAGGAAATATACCCATTTTTTCGATGCTGTCCACCAAACAATTAATAAAAATTTAATTGAAATAAAAACTCAGCGTCAGCTTTTGATGTCATAAACACAATGTTTACCCTTTCCAAATTTTACGTGAGCTACAGCCGGCAACCAAATGTTATGGTTTTAAAAAAATCGTCTCTAGTAGTTCTCATGCTCGTACTCACACGTTTCAAGTAAAGGCGTGACGCAAGTGTTTTTGACACCTCAAAAGGCTCAAAAGTTCAAACAAACAGTCATGTTACAACTTTGATGTATCAGCTCCATTTTTCTGGACACTTATTGAAACATATATAACAAAAAAATTTAAAATTTCAAAAAATTTCCATATGCACATCAGTTAATTGATGTTAAAGGGTAGGAACCAGCAAGAAAACATTTGTATTTTCGTACGTCTATGTTTATTTGAGACTTCGATTTGCATCATAAATATTATCAAGAATAAAAAACTGTTCTCCGACTCTTCTAACATAAGTCTGTGCTAATCCGATGCAGAGCGGGACAGTTGGCAGCCACATTTATACCAACAGCGCTGGAGTCTGAGCTCAAACGCTGCCCTTATTTCAGAGAAAACTATGACTGAACCAGTTAAGAACGCGCTCAGGAGCGATTCCCAAGATTACCGCGAAATAGTCAGGACCTTGCTCCGATATTATCTCAAAATGATCAAAAAAACTATTTTGAAATGAGCAAATGATAGTATCGAAATCACCTCAAGAGTTTCCCAGTATTGAACCTGAAAATTAAATATAATAGTCTTGACATCTTCAAAACAATCTTGAAATTATGGTGAAATATCATCCAAATGAGATCTAAAATATCTTGAAATAATACCGAAACGATCTATTAATAGTCTCGAAATTATGGCGCAAACAAACCCTAAATCTCCAGAAGACAGTTTCGAAATAACCCTGAAATAGTTTTGAAACTGTCTCAAAAAAATATTAAAAAGAATCTTAGATAGTAATGACACGAAATTATACAGAAGTTATTCTTATCAAGTAAGACAGTCTAAGTTCGGGTGAAAACCCACACCCAGCCGTGCACTTTAGCTCAACCATACCACTACTGAGGTAGAATATCAGTCAGATGTAGTTAAATACCATAGAGTTATTGCAAATTTGTTAGGTTATACCTTTAGGAAAAGTGGGCGTGGTATTTAAACAATTTTTATTATCTTCACTGAGTCTATATAACTTAGCAAGGATAGTGTCTGCAAAATTTTAATGTAATATCTTTAACGGCTTGTTAAACTTCCAAATATTATTTTTGTAATTGTGAGAGAGGCCACGCCAATATTCCAAATGTTTTTTTCAATTTATGTTTTGCGTCATTAAACCAATCCACCTACAAAGTTTCATTAGCTTAGCGTTATTTGTTTTTGAATTATCTCATTTTTTCCATTTTTCTTAATTTTCGATATCGAACCGTCCAATTTCGCTCATTTTTAATACCATTATGGGTTCAGATAAGATCGTATATCGAATTTGGTGACGATATCTCAACATTTACTCAAGTTATCGTGTTAACGGACGGACAGAGAAACGGATGGACATTTATTAATCAAATTTTTTTCGATACTGATGATTATGATATGTATATGGAAGTCTATATCTATCTCGATTCCTTTATATCTATACAACCAACCGTTATTCAATCAAAGTTATAATACCCTGTGTAAAAGTATAGCTGGGTATATAAAAAGTATCACGTAATGATATCGAGATAGTTCCGAAGTTTTTGTTTCTTGCTTTTAGGATCTCGCCAGTAATCATAGACACAAGTGTTCTGCGTCATGCACGTTTTTCAAGGAATGCACCTAGGAACCTTTATGATAAACTCCTTCCAGTTTGCGGTTTTTTAATCATGTATGCATTATTAAGTATTTATCTTATATATGAGTGTGTATATATGTTCACTTAATATATTCAATACTTTCCAGCGTCGATTAAACACTTAATCCAACTTAACTTCAAAAGCGAGCCTCGCATTAAATCTTAAAAATAATCACTTCAAAATTAATCAGCAAAAGCAAAGTAAATAGAGCATATGAAAGAAGATAAAACAGTAATAAATGAATATGATGAGAATGTTGAGTCACAAACGAACAAAGATTAAAAAAGAGCACAATAGTAATACATTTATGAAAGATAAAAATATTAAAAACACCAATATCCTCGTCTCATATCCCTCGAGATTAAGCTAAAAAAGAAACAAAATTATCAAAATTGATATACGAATTCAAATACCAAACTCCTGTTTTTTGTTGTTATTTATTTAGGGGAGATAACACATATGAAAAAATGTATGTAGGTAAATCAGCGAAAACAATTGACATTAACACTTATTAAACGCTAAAAGAAAAAGTATAGGGTGCTTTTCAATGAATCAAATAGTTTACGGTATGAAAATTCGCATGAAATCCACTCAAACATATGAATTCGTGAAATCTACGGATATATTTCTATGTGTGAGAAAAATATGAGATTTGCTGATTTTACCATTATTATTTTTTATTTTTATTTTTTTGCTTTTATTTTGAGCATTTTTTACGCCTGTAGATAGGCAACATATTTATTGCCGAACGCCGGCTGATAACCTATCAATTTCCTGCTATTATTAGGTGAATAAGCGTGATGTGTGAGTGTGAAAAATGAGTTGAATTGTGCTACCCTGTAAGAATAAAACAGTTAATGAACACAATAAGGGGTATGTTACAATTTGTTTCGATATGATACCTAAAACAATCACGATGTAATCACATAACAATCCTGACATTTTAAGGAAACAGTCCCAAATTGATCAAAATGAACCTCGGAAAAATTCCTAATCGGCATTTAAAACTATCAAGAAATATTTTTGAAAATATGTCAAAAGCAATCTTAAAATGCTCGCGAAACAACGCCGATATAAATATTTGAAACATTTTGAAACTATATAGAAAAAAAAAAAAATTCAGAAACTATTCGTAAACAAGTTTGTCTTGAAATTATCCAGAAATTATACCAAAAACAATTAGAAATAGTCCCGAAACTATACCGAAATAGTAAAACAAAACTATTTGTAGCAATTTTCGGAATGGTCAATAGTACTGAAGTTGCTCCGATATTGCCCCAGAGACATTCCGGAAACGAACAGCACAGAGTAGAGAAATCATCATAAAAGTATTTCGAAATGATCCTAAATAATCCAGAAACTGTCCTGAAATAGTTAGTCTCAAAATTATCTATAATGGATCTTATGATAGTATTGAAATATTTCAAAGACATGAAGAAAACGTGCCGCAGTCATTTCGAAATAATCGGGAAAATAATCTCTAAATCACCATAACAAAGTTTTGA
This sequence comes from Eurosta solidaginis, assembly GCF_040869045.1. Lineage (NCBI taxonomy): Eukaryota > Metazoa > Arthropoda > Insecta > Diptera > Tephritidae > Eurosta > Eurosta solidaginis. The sequence continues at coordinate 232,307,521 of NC_090320.1, read as the reverse complement.
AACAATACTGCAATAGTTCAGAAACAATCCTGCAAACAGTCCCAAAACGATCCGAAGATAATTTCAAGTCGGGGATAGAGCTTTATTTTATACGAAGTTTTATACTTTGATGAGAGCGGTAAAAGTGAATATAGCATTGGCCCCTTATTCTGCTAATTACAATTTGTCATAAATAATGGTCGTTTCCAGTATGAACTTAACAAAGAGTAAAAGTTCCGCATTCCAAACCTCAATACAATTGAAAACTCATGCGCCTAGAAATCAGACTCAATTGTCTGTAAACTTGAATATCGGCAAAGAAAGTGAAAAGAAAAGCCGGTAGCTTACCTACAGATTCTTCGAGTAGTTCAATTTTGATCTTATCAGCTCTTCGTGTAGGTTGTAATTGCCCAAGCACTGCTTGATCCCTTCTCCTATATACAACTTAATATTTCTGAATAAAGACAAACAAACAAAAAATAACTAAGTGATCACGTCATGACCAACGGCAGGAATAACGACACATATCTCGAGGTCCGAAATTGACCCGAACCATTACCTTGCTGAGCAAAGATATGTACAACCTTCTTCACAGGGAGGAATGTGAGTGCAGCGAAAACCTGAGGGAAAACCTGTAATTGATATGTGCTCACAAACAGGCAACTGATGTTATCTTCACCCGTAACACGGAGAATAAATTTAATCTTAAAACCGATCAGTGGTAACAAAATTTATCACTCAAGAGGAATTCGGAGACTCGAGGCTTGAAGAATGGCAGCAATGTATTGCCGCTATTAAATTGCATGTCGTGAATATCGCAAGTTTAACGAGTATTTCGGCAATGTCGCGAGAAGACGATACTCGCGATAAATTCGTTCTTGAACAAGTACGAGATGTCGTTAGCACTACGTACGTCCGCACTGCTATAATGAGGAGGTACCTTGCAAAAGAGGGATGTTGCCTTCAGAGCCAAACTTCTTCTTGGTGGAGCGTGTTATATGCGACACGTTATAGTGACGCGAAAAAGGAATGAGAAGAAGGACGTAGCCGAAAGCAGATGATATATGAATCTAGAGTAAAGTTCTAGTTCATGTTATGCGAATGGATTAAGATGCTCTGACCCATAATGTCTATCAAAAGCTGAATATGGAAGCAGCTGGCTACCTTTTCCTGAGGGGCACTGGTTCCCCTTAAATTCCGCTTATGCTTCTTTCAAGCACATATTTGATTAGATTCAACCAAAGAAAGAGAAAGTTTACTTTTTTAATAAAGATAATTCAAAAATTGTTCACTTCAATAAGCATTCCTCATAAAAAGACATATCACATATGCACTCGTATGGCCCCGTTAAATGATATGTACCATGTAAAGGTACTTTAATGTGAAAAGGAAAAAAAGAAATGTTGGCAAAAATTCTATATCAATTTCATATGCTTTGCCCCGGTGTAATCGCTATAATAATAATAAAAGAGAAGATCAATGCGCTTAAGCTGCCAATAAAAGTAAATCAAAGTCACAAAAGCAAACGCCAAATGCGAGAAGGGCACTCACACAGATGCAAGCGCTATTTGTATGAATGAGAGGATATTCAAGTTAGAAGTGAAGTACCCATTGTGGTGAATTGTGTGTGTGCGTGTAAGAGGAATTTCCTGTTTTAAATTGTGCATTTAAAAAGTTTCCAACCCCAAAAACATATTTTTTAAGCTATCATTTGATTATGAGACACTCATGCACACATATCATATTATTTTTTTCCAAATTTTGTTCAGTCTTTCCTATGCCATTTTTTATGTTCTATATTCTAAGCAATTTTTAGTGGTTTTCTTTTAAGCAATTTTAAAAAAGTCATAATCGCAGATAAGTGCGGTCGATGCAGCCATTCATTACATTCAATTCGATGCCGAAATATGAGCAACATTTTCTTTTATCTCCCACCCGTTCTTATTCAGCTTGCCAATGAACATATGTGTGGCGCTGCAAATTTTATGGCCACATATAGGCAGTTAATAATAGCAGAGGCGTAGTCAAATATAAAAGCAATACTTCACGCGCTTTACCTCCGAGCAGATTAAGACCGAGTTTCTCTCTCAATTTGCGTCATGCTCCTTTTTTATTTTCCCTAAAACTTAACCGGACGAGAGTTACATGTTTTTATGCCTTTCTCGAATGGCATTTGCAAAGTGGATGACTTTTCACTGAGAAGCTTTTCATGACAGAAATACACTCGGAGTGTTTGGTAAATCAAAACCGAGGGGCGACCTTCTTAGAAACACTTTTTTCTAATTGAAACAATTTTTTTCTATATATTTCACGTTTCTTTGCCCGGGACTTGAACCCAGAGCCTTTGCTGTGGTAAACAGAGCTCGTTATCATCACACAACGGCGGTCGCCGAGGCGGAGCCAAACTGACAAAAAAAGGACTGGGTACACAGTACTGAAAACTAATGTTTCTACGTGAAAAAGTACCGCCCAACTGTTGAAGTTAAACTTTTATAGAGCTAACCTTACCAAAAACGAAAAGTTTCAAACTTTTTGAAAAGAGAGAGGAAGGAAGAAGTTGGCAACCATATTAGTAAATACCGATACCGTCAAGTTATTATTTCAGTACTGGCTTACTAAAGATACCGAATTATTGTAGTTTCTTATCGCCGAGTGATTGGCTTTTATATTGAAGTTTTATTGGTATCTGTTTCATAAGTCGCCGATAAAAAATCGATAATACCCCGATAACATTTTAATAACAGTCTGATAACAAATCGATAACTTTTTGGTGCCAAATCGATAACTTTTTGATAACAAGTCGGTGAAATTTCGATAACAAGTCGATAAAACGCTGATAAAAACTTAGTAATTTTCCAATAATCATATATATTATTTCTTTCGGTTTTTATGTACGGGTTCCTTTTTCGCTCTTATTTGAAATCCAAATCTATAAATAAAGTTTTGTTTGTAAAAATGGATATTCAGGCTACTAGCGAGCTTTGGCCAATATTGGTCGTAGTGCTTTTGTTTAGCTATATTTATTAAAATAATTTGTTAAAAATAAACGATTGTGAGCACACAAAGAAATCAATTTTTACTCTGGCACTATTGTGAATATTTGCACTGCATTACCGGCATTTGGTACCATACGCTAGATGGCAGCGCAGGCTGTACGTTTTAATTAATTGATAGAACAGTTGATTTCTGTTGGTATTTGATAAGAGAATTTTATATTGGTTGCGCAAGATGCGCACGGGTCCGGCTCGTAAATAATAGTAATTTTATAATTATATATGGATAACTTTTCGATAGAGAATCGATAAGTTTTCGTATGTAAATCGATAAATTTTCAGTAACATATGGATACATTTTCGATAAAAATTGATAATTTTCCTATTCTCGGCTGCTGTCGCGAAAGCACCCTATTGCTGTTGGAATTAATTTTATAGAAATTATTTGCCTATCTCGCACACAGTGCACATTTCTTCATTTCTTACTGTTCTTTAAATATTCTTATACATACTATGTACAAATGTATGAATATATACGTACATACATATAGCTTGCAGTTATCTACCTACTCAACTCTTAATAATAAAACGTTATCTTCTTCTTCCTTGTAAAGCTGAAACGAAAAGACGTGTTTTATTATTTCCACAATTCCAACCTCGTTTTTCTACAGGTTATGGGCCTTTTGCACTTGGATAAATAAAATATATGAATTTCGTATTAATCAATATTTCAGTTTTTTTTGATTGCGAAAACTAAGGAAGATGGCGGCAAATAACTTTTTAAACACCATTGAAAAGTTAAGAGGAAGGGACAACTACGCAACATGGAAATTTGTTGTACGTGCATATCTGGAATCTGAACAACTTTGGGGTTATGTTACGGGTGAACATGACGAAAAAGATTAATCGAAAAAACTACGGCAGGACTCTATAGCGCGTTCTAGGCTGATTCTGCTCATAGATCCAGTGAATATATCCCATGTACAAGATGCTAAGACTGCCAAAGATGTTTGGGACAATTTGGAAAAAGCTTTTGATGATTCGGGGCTAGCCAGACGTGTTGGTTTGTTGCGGACGCTGATCAGCACGAGGCTTGGAGAGTGTAAAACCATGGAGCAGTATGTAGACAAAATAGTTGCCACTGCTCACAAATTAAGAAACGCTAAATTCGATATAAGTGATGAGTGGATTGGCACTTTATTATTGGCGGGCTTGTCAGAAGAATACAAGCCAATGATAATGGCAATTGAAAGTTCTGGTACAGCAATTTCATCGGATTTTATCAAAACGAAATTGCTTCAGGACACTTATACATCCAGTGAAGGTGAAATGGCAATGTACTCTAGATCGGCTAAATCGAATCAAAAATCAAAGCAGTTTGTCAAATGTTTCGAGTGTCAAAAAGAAGGTCACTATGCTCGCGACTGTGCCGTAAGGCAAAAACAAAGAAAATTTGGACAAAATCGTGAGTTTAGTTACACTTGTCTAGCGACTGGAGTTGTAAAATCGTATGACTGGTACATAGACTCAGGAGCTTCAGCTCATATGACCCATGACAGAAATCTAATTAAAAACCAAAAAGTATCACAGCAAGAAAGTGTAACTGTTGCAAACAGTAATAATATTGATGTTGAGTGCTCTGGAACAGTTAAACTGAACCTGGATATTGATGGAGTTGCAGCAGTAGCTAACGTAAATGACGTATTATGTGTCCCAAACCTTTGTGCAAATTTATTATCTGTCAGTCAATTGGTGAAAAATGGCAAAACAGTTGTCTTTAATGATAGTTCGTGCACAATACGGGACAAAACGGGTGAAATTGTAGGCAAGGCTGACTTACAAAATAACGTATACAAACTTAATGTGATGAGCGACAAAGTTTTTTATGCCTCACGGGAAGCGAAACAAGATTTATGGCATCGCAGATTTGGGCACATTTGTGACCAGTATTTGAACAAGTTAAAGGTAAATATGGTTAAGGGTTTGGATTTTAAAAAAGTAATACCGAATCAATGCACTATTTGTGTCAAAGGTAAGCAATCACGTTTGCAATTCAAACCAAGTGAATCTAAGACATCGCGTGTACTCGAGCTAATTCATGCTGACGTCTGTGGGCCAATGCCAACTGACTCTTTTGGAGGTGCGAAATACTTCGTACTGTTTTTAGATGACTTTAGCAGAAAGATATTCCCCTTTCCTATTAAAAATAAATCAGACGTACTCCAAAAATTCAAGGAATTCAAAGTGATGGTAGAGAATGAAACCAATGCAAAAATAAAGACTTTTCGAACGGACAACGGAGGAGAATTTTGCGGGAAAAGCTTCGAAAATTTTCTACGAATATGCGGGATTCGCCATGAACTAAGTGCCCCATACACACCACAACAAAATGGAACAGTGGAACGGATGAACAGATCGGTGGTAGAAAAAGTAAGATGTTTATTGCTTGATGGCAACTTGGACATTAGGTTTTGGGCTGAAGCTGTATGCGCTGCAGCTTATGTTATTAATCGTTCTCCTTGTGCAAGCTGTATAGAAAAGACTCCTGAGGAAATATGGACAGGGAGAAAACCAGACGTCAGTAATATTCGAGTTTTCGGATGCAAGGCATTAATGTACATCGAAAAGCAAAAACGTGGAAAACTCCAACCTAAATCGAAAGAATGCATTATGGTGTGCTATGCTAAAAACAGCAAGGCTTATAGACTGTTTGACCCAGAATCAAAGAGAATTTTCATCAGTCGTAACGTAGTGTTCATGGAGTGAGATATAATTGATTGCACTTTAAATAATTCTAGTCATTTGTATTTCTATGTTCATGACAATACTAATGAAGTGAAGGATACCAACCCCGAAGCAATCAATGTAAGCAAAGATGAATCGTTTTCTGGAGCTGAGTCGGAGAGGGCTGACGATTTTACAAGCGCAGACGAATCGAACTTTAGTAATAACGATGGGGAGGAGCATGATGAGACTGTTCTGTCAAGCTATGATCAAAATGATGAAACTTACGTTCCACCCGAAAACATACTAGATGAGACTGCCGATGTCGAAGGTCCGATACTGAGGTCAGCTAGTCGTCGCAATCATTTGGCGATGACCGCACAGGTAGGTGATCCCAATTCAGTGAAGGAAGTCTTGTCAAGTCCGAACTCTTCTCATTGGATAAAAGCTATGCAAACGGAAATGCAATCATTGAAAGAAAACCAAACATGGACGCTAACTGATTTACCACCAGGACGAAAGGCAATCTCAAGTCGGTGGGTTTTTAAAACTAAGTACGGTTCTGACGGTGGTATCAGTCGTTTTAAGGCCAGATTAGTAATCAGGGGATGTGCTCAACGTAAAGGTGTAGATTATGATGAAACGTTTTCTCCAGTTGTTCGCTACACATCAATTCGAGTGTTGTTTGCGCTAGCTGCTAAATATGACTTACATATCCATCATATGGATGCAGTTACTGCGTTTTTACACGGAGAATTAGTGGAGGAGATATATATGGTTCAACCTGAAATGTTTTCTGATGGTTCAGAAAAGGTATGTCTCTTGCACAAATCGCTTTACGGCCTCAAGCAAGCAAGTCGTGTGTGGAACCATCAGCTTGACCGTGCTCTCAAAGAATTTGGTTTTTCCTCGTGTTTGACAGACACATGTGTTTATAAGAAAAATGATAAAAATAACTTTTTGATCGTTGCCATTTACGTAGACGATCTGATTATTTTATCGAACAACTCTGTTTGTAGAGATGAATTAAAAAACTTTTTGCACGAAAGGTTTCGTATGAAAGATTTAGGAGCCGCAAAACAGTTGCTGGGCATGAATATTACGAGAGATTGGAATAAGGGTATAATATCACTCGATCAATCGCTTTACATTCAAGACATTTTGGCGAAGTTTAATATGTTAGAATGTAATCCGGTCAGTACTCCAGCCCATGTTAATCAGCGTTTAACTAAGGAAATGTGTCCTTCTGATGAGAAAATCAAAGGGATACCGTATCAATAGGCTGTTGGAAGCCTTCTATTTGCGGCACAAATAACACGCCCTGACATACAGTTCTCGGTTGGAGCGGTCAGTAGATACAACAACAATTTCGGTTATGGTCATTGGGTTGCTGTGAAAAGAATTATGCGGTATCTAAAAGGTACAATGCACTATAAATTGACGTTCAACAAACATCTCGATTCTGATCTGAAAGGTTTCTGTGACGCGGACTGGGCTGGCGATGAAAACGACAGGCGATCTACGACTGGATATATGTTTACTATTCAAGGAGGTCCTGTATCGTGGAATTCAAAGAAGCAGCCTACTGTTGCCATTTCAACGACTGAATCAGAGTACATGGCAATGGGTTCTGCAACACAAGAAGCAATTTGGCTTCGCAACCTCTTACGTGAATTATTGGCAAATGCACCAGACACGATTTCCATATACTGTGACAATAGGGGTGCTATTTGTCTGGCGGACAATAACTTATATCAATCGCGAACAAAACATATAGATATAAGACATCACTTCCTACGTGAACATGTAAAGTCTAAGAATGTTAAATTTAATTATGTTGATTCTAAACTCAATGTCGCAGATTTTCTTACAAAGCCAATGCAGGCGGACAAACAATTATTTTGCTCTAAAGAATTAAATTTGAATTGAAAATTAGTTAATATATTTTTAAATAGTTCATTGAAGTCACTGAAATGAAATATCTGGTAATTGTATGCTGAAACTTGATTGCAATGAAAATGTATTGAAACTCGTAATGATTTAATAAGTTAACAAAAAGTAAATATTTTCTAAGTGAAGATGTTGGAATTAATTTTATAGAAATTATTTGCCTATCTCGCACACAGTGCACATTTCTTCATTTCTTACTGTTCTTTAAATTCTCTTATACATACTATGTACAAATGTATGTATATATATGTACATACATATAGCTTGCAGTTATCTACCTACTCAACTCTTAATAATAAAACGTTAACTTCTTCTTCCTTGTAAAGCTGAAACGAAAAGACGTGTTTTATTATTTCCACAATTCCAACCTCGTTTTTCTACAATTTCAAGGAACTACTGAAAAGCGGTCTGTCTCAGAATTTATTAGAAAAACGCCCAATCTCAAAATTTGTGTCAAAAGCGGCCTATGTAAGCATAAAGCAGATAGGGCATTATCGAAACGTCAGCGGCGAAGACGTGATATTCCACTCAGCAGTCGATATACCGATTGTAGGGTAGAACAGTTTGTGCGATGGACCCTCCTGTACGCGCCCATGTAGTTTATCAATACAAACATTATACACTCACACGTGTGGATGTCCTTTTCAGACAAACACCTATATATATGTTGTTATGTATACGAGAAAAATTGCACTTTTTCGCTTACAAATTCCTACTGAAATTCGAGCTTTGATTTCCACCGCCCACTTCTACTCATACATATATACATACATACATATATTGCAAATACTCGTACTTGCATAGTGCTTATATGCAACTTCTGACTTTTTACTTTCAATTTATGTATTTCTTTCTTCTTCAGTTTTATGCTTTCATTTTTTACTTAGGCTTGATATATTAGCTTTTCGCTATTGTTATACGCTGTTGGGATTAGAATATTAAAAGTTATTGAAAATAATGCTGACAAAAGAAGAATAAATATTTGCGACCGCTAAAGCCATAGCAACAACAAACACATTTCCATATCTCGTACCTTTTCGTATTTTCTTCTTAGGGGTTTTTGCAAATTATTGCCTTATTTTTTAGAATCCATACTCACCCATTCAAGCGCCGATTTATATTCCATGCAGTGTTGAGAATAAAGATCGAATGAAGTGCCTCTTTTATGTTGCATTTTAATTTCGTTTAAATTGCTTTTGATATTTATTGTAATCCATTTGAAGTGGATTTGGTAGTGTAACTTCTACTTTACACTCAGCACAGTACCTTTGATCGAAACTTAATCCGTTTCTTAAAAACTAATTTATGAAGACATGTTATTTCAGTATTTCATGAAAGTTTCCTAGCCATTTTTTAATTGTATCTCGAACAATATCTAAAAGACTAATATATGCCCCCAAAAGTATGCACCATTTTTGGTAGGTCAACGACGTTACATAGTATAAGTGTAAAAGGATTAAGGCTTGAAGAAGAAAAAAGGGAAGTTTTACGCCTAGTAGTATGCAACAATTCTAATCATATCTTTTCTGATGTAAGTCTACGGTTGACTTATACCACCAACTCAGTAAGGATTGTATAGGACCTCTCCAAGCCATTCGAAACTGAATGAGGCTTCGGACAAGGTGTCTGGATGATGGAGAACATAATTCTAGCAGCGGAAGTAACCGTGATGAGACAATCGATTATAAGCTCGTACAATTGCTAGCGTATGCTGATGATATTGATACTATTGGCATAACCAAACGCGCCATAAGTTCGGCTTTCTCTGAGTTTGATGAAGAGGTAACAAGAAGTGGATCTTGAATGGGAATGAGGGCAAGACGAATTAATTGCTGTCATCTAAGAAAGAATTGGCGCATTTGTGCCTTGACATCCACTTCACTGATGACGGATATAAATTCGAGACGTTGAAGCACCTCGTCTAATTTGGAACCTGCATTAGCAGCGACAACAATATCAGTTTAAATATCAATAGCATAATAACTTTTGTCAACAAGTGCTACTATGGTCTGCGTAGGTAACTGAATTGTTAAGTTCTCTCTCGACTATCACAAAATTAGGCTCTAGAAGGTGCTCGTCATACCTAACCGGAAGTGCGGCTAGGTATCATGTACAGTGTCGAGAAAAATTGAGATGCTGCTGGAGGTGTTGGATAGAATAGTTCTCCCGAAGATTTTTGGTCCTGTCCGTGACGTGGAAGTCTAGTATCGAAATACTCATAACGATGCGCTATATGAGCGGTGCACAGAAAAGGAGATAATGCAACGAATAAAAGCCTCAAGGCTTCGCTTATATGCGAATTTATGAAAAGTATGGATGGAAAGTATTTCAATCGACACATACATTTGGGGTAAGAAGAAGGGCGAGAGTCCTGCTAAGTTGGGAGATGCAGGCATAGGAAGAATTGTTCTTCGCTGGTGTTGTCAATTGCGAAACAAGTACAATAATTATAATGACTTTCATGATTAATTTGCCTATTCTTCTTACTCTCGATCACCCTCTAAATGGTACTTCACTCCGATCGCTACTCCACCTAATTTCTGTATTTATCACCTCTTCCGTTATTTTTGACTCATTCTCTTCCTTTTTTTAGTTTGTCGAGATTTTTCGAATTTCGCCATTTTTTTTTTTTTCTCATAAAAAACTTCAATCAATTCTGCAATCATCCCCACTAATCCTGGACTGGGCCGATAATTTAAAAAAAAGATCCCAAACGGTCAATTTTTGGAAAAGTTATAGCATTTTGAAAAAAACACCGTTTTTTTCAAAAAATTCATAACTTCCCTGCAAAAATCGTTGGATCATGTGGTCCACTGGAGTACTTATCATTATACTCCACTGTAATGTAGCAATGGACCAACTCATGTTTCTACACGAACATATTGTAAGCCGATCATTGCTCGTTTTTAACGATTGTAATCACTACACGATGTTTATTGCACTGTGGGTACTCCATGGATTACTCTGATGTAATACGGAGCTGGAGTATATGGTCCAGTCCTAGGACATCGCAATGTTAATTGGACCATATTTTTTGTATGAATTGTGGTTAATTTTGGAGCATTCAGTTGGTCCATAGCGAGTACTCCATAGATGCATGCATGGAGTACTCGCGATTTTTTTGTTGGAAAACGGTGTTTTTTCAAAATGCTATAACTTTTTCAAAAATTGACCGTTTGGGATCATTTTTTTTTTTTAATATGTTTTTAAATGTACTTTTCGGAAAAAATACAAAAAAAAGTTTTAAGTTTTTTTTTTCAATTAAATAAAAAAAAAAAATAAAAAAATTCTCGGCCCACTCCGGGATTAGTGGGGATGATTGCAGAATTGATTGAAGTTTTTTATGAGAAAAAAAAGGGCGAAATTCGAAAAATCTCGAAAAACTGAAAAATTACAAAAAAAAAAACTTTAAAAATATTTTTGAATTTTTTCCGAAAAGTACATTTAAAAACAAATTAAAAAAAAAAAAAAGATCCCAAACGGTCAATTTTTGAAAAAGTTATAGCATTTTGAAAACAAAAACGGTGTTTTTTTTTTTAATTCATAACTTTTCTTGAGTTGGATGAAAAAATTTTATAAACTTCTGCAACTTCGTAAGCTAGAAAAAGAAGAAAAACTTTCAGCCAATTCTAAAGGGGTCTGGTTCAAAATTGGTCGAAATGGGATGGAATACCCCATATATAAACAAACAATTACTAGGAAATTCTCTTTTGAAAAACTAAAGTACGTGTTTTGTTAAAGCTGAGCTCATTTCATTTCCTTGGAATATAGCAAAACCAATTTGTTCAACTAATTAAAGAAACATATTTTTTTTGTATTCGTGAAATCCATAAGAAAAATTTTTTGTTTATTTTTTATTTATACTACTCAATTAGGTATAAATAGCGCCCACAAAATTTATCACGTAGTACTTTATACTTAAAAAGTAGTGCAAAACGTTGTAAACTAAAAAAATGAATTCAAACATTCATTTCGCGATCTTGTCTATCGTGTTTAGCAAATACTTGACAAATACGAATGCTCAATTTCGCATTGTAAATGGTGCAGATACAAGAATAGAGCAGAGCCCACATTCTGTAGCATTTTTTCATGGAGACAAATATGGATGCGTTGGTACCTTAGTCAATTTGAATTCGGTGATAACAGCTGCGCATTGCGTAGTACGTCCAGATCCGGCGGGGTTCGTCATTGTAGCTGGTGTAGCTGATATGCATGAAGTAAGCAGAGGTGGAGGGCAACAACACTATTTGGAGACAATATATTATCATTGTGACTATGATGTATCAACAGCATATTTAGATATAGCTGTGGTTATAGTGGCTGGATTCTTTTGGCAGACAGATCAAGTAAAACCAATACCTCTTTGCGAAAGTGAATTAATACCGGACATACCACTGAAAATTAGTGGATGGGGTTCGGTAACACCATATAGGAGAGCTACATATCATCTTCTCCAAACTATTGAAATGTATATAGTAAACTTAGAACCATGCAAGAATATTTATAGGCAACAACAACCACCGACACATTTACGAGAAACAATCATTTGTGCTGTAGGTCCTGGAAAAAAACCAAATTATGGAGACTCTGGAGCAGGGGCCCTTGTGGAAGGAAAACTTTGTGCAGTATTTAATGGTGCTTGTCAGGATACCAGTATTCCGAGTTTATTTACAGATGTAACAAATCCAATAGTTAACGAGTTTTTAAGTTTGGTGTTATGAAGTAAATGAAGGGTGTTGTTATAAATAGACTGTTGAGTGAAATATCACCCAGCTCGATTGAACGCCGAATTACGAATTATTTTGAAATGGGGCGTTTTCCAAACAGCAGTTGAGATATGGTGATATTCTACTTAGCAGTCGAAATAACCATATTTTTTTCTTGAATCATGTGCATATAAATTTTTGCGATTACGAATCAATAAATATTTTTGATTGTTTGCAATAAAAGTGTGACGCATGTAAATGCCTTTCGTTGTGAGACCAAGCTTTGTTCACGACTGTAAAGTTCAATCATGTATGAATAGATCACGAGATAGAAAGAAAGTTGCGAAATAACTACTAACATTATGGAAATTAATGTAATAGACTTCTGAAGCCATAGAATAACGCTTTTATCATAACGATACCATAGCCAACAAATAAGTTTTTGTGGAGATTAAGTTTCCTTTAAGCTATTCAATAAGTTACAATTTTAGCAGGCACTTTCACCCAAAAATGTAAAAAAGCTATAATGGACCGCAAGTAGTAGAGTGGTGGCGTGCTCCACCTACCACAGCAAAGATCATGGGTTCCACTCCCGGGAAAAGCAACATAAAAAATTTAGGAATACATTTTTAAATTAGCAAAAAGTTTTTCTAAGCGGAGTATCCCTTCGGCAGCGATTTGGCATACACTCCGATGAAATCCATTATACATCGCTTCTTAGTGCCTTGCAGATGTCGTTCGAAGTCGACGTAAAACATGAAACTCCCGTCCCGCCAATTTGTAAAAAAACTTAAACGAGCACGACGCAAATTAGAAGAGAAGCTATTGATTTATAATGGACGGAAAAAACAAGATTCTCTTTGTATATCTTTAACTTAAATTAAGAAGTATCTTTGTTATTATAAATTCCTGAAATCTAGAAGAAAAAGTATTTTCTTATATTTGATTCACACAACCCAATATTGTACAAATAGCGCCCACAAAATTAATTTCGGTGTATTTTATACTTAAAAGGTGTCGAAAAAGTCGTACAGCAAAATGTTTCGGGAATCATATCGGAAGGACTGCTACCGAATATTTTTTTTACTATAGCCGAATCTGTTCGTTGTTTTCGGAACTATTTCAAAATCATTTCAAAAGATAAGTTTTTCAGGGGGTATTCGACCACCCCTTTTTGAAAAATCTCGAATATATTTTCTTCTGTTTATCACAGTGTGCTTATAGTCGCTATTTCTTGGAACTATTTAAAGATTGTTTTCATAACAAGTTAACGTCTCATTCACACTTAACACAAGATCTTGATTATGTTAAATTCGCGCAGTGTTATGGCTCAAAATTTACCTCTGGTTTTGTGGCAGTAAACAATAGAAGATTAGCAGTTTGGAAACAGATAAAACTAATTAAGTGTTCCATTGTACTTTTCTGCATTTATTCATCAAAAAACAGTCGTTTTATACATTTCAAATTAATTACACAATTCAACTCTGCGAATGCATATATAAACAAACAATTACTAGGAAATTTTCTTTTGAAAAACTAAAGCACGTGTTTTGTTAAAGCTGAGTTCAGTTCATTTCCTTGGAATATAGCAAAACCAATTTGTTCAACTAATTAAAGAAAAACATTTTTTTTTATTCTTGAAATCCATAAGAAAAAATTTTTGTTTATTTTTTATTCATACTACTCAATTAGGTATAAATAGCGCCCACAAAATGTATCACGTAGTACTTTATATTTAAAAAGTGAAGCAAAAGGTTTTAACTAAAAAAATGAATTCAAACATTCATTTCGCGATCTTGTCTATCGTGTTTAGCAAATACTTGACAAATACGAATGCTCAATTTCGCATTGTAAATGGTGCAGATACAAGAATAGAGCAGAGCCCACATTCGGTTGCATTTTTTCATGAAGGCAATTATGGATGCGGTGGTACCTTAGTCAATATGAATTCGGTGATAACAACTGCTCATTGCGTAGTACATGAAGAAGATCCGATGCAGTTCGTCATTGTAGCTGGTGTAACCGATATGCATGAAATAAGCAGAGGTGGAGGGCAACAACACATGTGGGGAACAATATATTATCATTGTGACTATGATGAACCAACAGCATATTTAGATATAGCTGTGGTTAAAGTGGCTGGCTTCTTTTCGGAGACAGATCAAGTAAAACCAATATCTCTTTGCGAAACTGAGTTAATACCGCATATACCACTGAAAATTAGTGGATGGGGTTCGATATCACTAACTAGGAGAGCTACCTATCATCTTCTCCAAACTATTGAAATGTCTATAGTAAACTCAGAAATATGCAAGAATATTTATAGGCATCATCATTTAGGAGAAACAGTCATTTGTGCTCTAGGTCGTGGAAAAAAACCAAGTTTTGGAGACTCTGGAGCAGGGGCCCTTGTGGAAGGAAAACTTTGTGCAGTATATTATGGTAGTTGTGAGGACACCAGTATTCCGAGTTTATTTACAGATGTAACAAATCCAATAGTTAACGAGTTCTTAAGTTTGGTGTTATGAAGTAATTGAAGGGTGTTGTTATAAATTGACTCTTGAGTGGAATATTACCTAGCTCGGCTGAACGCTGAATTACGAATTATTTTGAGATGGGGCGTTTTCCACTCAGCAGTCGAAATAGCCATATTTTTCTTGAATCATGTACACATAAATTTGTATGATTTCGAGCCAATAAATATTTTTGATTGTTTGCAATAAAAGTGTGACGCATGTAAATGTCTTTAGTTGTGAGACCAAACCTTGTTCACGACTGTAAAGTTCAATCATGTATGAATAGATCATGAGATAGAAAGAAAGTTGCGAAATAACTACCAACCTTATGGAAATTGATGTCATAGGCTATTGAAGCCATATAATAAGGCTTTTGTCATAACGAAACCAAACCCAACCAATAAGTTTTTGGTTTTCCGCAATATTCATAATTTTTAAATTTTTGGGTTCGCGAATTTATTCACATTTTGAAGATTTTATTTTTTGTTTTAAAATTTTTTGATGTTTCCTATTTTATGAAGTTATCACATTTTTTAGGTTGAATTTTCAGGGCCTTTAAAGGATCGTATTAAAAAAAACAAAACAAATTTATAGCTGCGTGCGGTTGCGAGAAAAGTGAGTGCAGACACTTCGTGAAAACACGACCAAGGGCTCCCGAACTACTTGAACAATTTATACCTCATTTAGTGGCAATTTATTACCGCTAGAAACATTTTTAATTTATCGAAACTATCGCTTCACTCAGAAAAAAACGCCGTTCTAAAATCCAGCACCACCGGACTCAATTCAAGCTTTTCATGTTCTTACTTTTTGGTTCTTGAAAAACGAACGACCAGTTCTTAAAACAACAACCTTGTGCTTGAACTGACACCATTTCCTTGTAAAGAGAACGACTGGTCTTAAAATATGAACAAATGTTCTAATAATGAGAGCAATGTTCTTAAATTCAGAACAATGTTCTTAAGTTAAGTTAAAGGAAAACAAGTAAGGAAGGCTAAGTTCGGGTGTAACCGAACATTACATACTCAGTTGAGAGCTATGGAGACAAAATAAGGGAAACTCACCATGTAGGAAAATGAATCTAGGGTAACTCTGGAATGTGTTGTTTGTACGATATGGGTATCAAATGGATAGTATTAAAGAGTATTTTAATAGGGCCATGGTTCTATAGGTGGACGCCATTTAGGGATATCGCCATTAAGGTGGACAAGGGGTGACTCTGGAATGCGTTTGTACAATATGGGTATCAAACGAAAGGTGTTAATGAGTATTTTAAAAGGGAGTGGGCTTTAGTTCTATAGGTGGACGCCTTTTCGAGATATCGCCATAAAGGTGGACCAGGGGTGACTCTAGAATGTGTTTGTACTATATTGGTATCAAATTAAAGGTATTAATGAGAGTTCTAAAAGGAAGTGGTGGTAGTTGTATATGTGAAGTCGTTTTCCAGATATCGACCAAAATGTGGACCAGGGTGACCCAGAACATCATCTGTTGGATACCGCTAATTTATTTATATATGTAATACCTGTCATGATTTCGCCCTGCAGAACTTTTTCATTTTATTCTACTTAATATGGTAGGTGTCACACACATTTTACAAAGTTTTTTTCTAAAGTTATATTTCGCATCATTGAACCAATCCAATTACCATGTTTCATCCCTTTTTTCGTATTTGGTATAGAATTATGGCATTTTTTTAATTTTTCGTAATTTTCGATATCGAAAAAGTGGGCGTGGTCATAGTCGGATTTCGTAAAGATATGTCGATTTTTGCTCAAGTTATCGTGTTAAAGGCCATGCGGAAGGACAGACGGAAGACTGTGTATAAAAACTGGGCGTAGCTTCAGCCGATTTCGCCCATTTGCACAGAAAACAATTAACGTCATAAAATCTATGCCCCTACCCAATTTCAAAAGGATTGGTAAATTTTTGTTCGACATATGGCATTAAAAGTATCCTAGACAAATTAAATAAAAAGGGCGGAGCCACTCCCATTTTGAAAATTTAATTTATTTTTGTATTTTGTTGCACCGTATCATTACTGGAGGTGAATGTTGACATAATTTACTTATATACTGTAAAGATATTAAATTTTTTGTTATAATTTTACTTCAAAAAATTTTTTTTTAAAAGTGGGCGTGGTCCTTCTCCGATTTTGCTAATTTTTATTAAGCGTACATATAGTAATAGGAGTAACCCTGCCAAATTTCATCATGATATCTTCAATGACTGCCAAATTACAGCTTGCAAAATTTTTAAATTACCTTCTTTTAAAAGTGGGCGGTGCCACGCCCATTGTCCAAAATTTTACCACTTTTCTATTCTGCGACATAAGTGCAACTCACCTACCAAGTTTCATCGCTTTATCTGTCTTTGGTAATGAATTATCGCACTTTTTCGGTTTTTCGAAATTTTCGATATCGAAAAAGTGGGCGTGGTATATATAGTCCGATATCGTTCATTTTAATTGCGATCTGAGATGAGTGCTCAGGAACCTACGTACCAAGTTTCATCAAGAAACGTCAAAATTTACTCAAGTTATTGTGTTAACGGACGGACGGACGGACGGACGGACATGGCTTAATCAAATTTTTTTTCGATCCTGATGATTTTGATCTATGGAAGTCTATATCTATTTCGATTCCTTTATACCTGTACAACCAACCGTTATCTAATCAAACTTAATATACTCTGTGAGCTCTGCTCAACTGAGTATAAACATTTCTGCAGGGCGAAATCAAAAGCCCTTGGAATCTTGGAAGGAATACTATTCGTGGTATTATATATATTAATAAATTAGCGGTACCCGACAGATGATATTCTGGGTCACCTCTGGTCAACATTTTTGTCGATATCTCGAAAATGCCTTCACATATACAACTACCACCACTCCCTTTTAAAACCCTTTTTTCCTTTAATTTGATACCCATATCGTACAAACAAATTCTAGAGTCACCCCTGGTCCACCTTTATGGCGATATCCCTTAATGGCGTCCACCTATAGAACTATGGCCCACTCACTCTTTAAACATTCCAGGATTACCCTAGGTTCATTTTCCTACCTGGTGATTTTCCTTATTTTGTCTCCATAGCTCTCAACTGAGTATGTAATGTTCGGTTACACCCGAACTTAGCCTTCCTTACTCATTTAAATTTGACTTAAAAATCTTTTTTTTTAAGGGTCGTGGTCGTTCTCCGATTTCGCTAATTTTAACGAAGCACACATATAGTAATAGGAGTATCGTTCCTGCCAAATTTCATCATGATATCTTCAACGACTGCCAAATTACAGCTTGCAAAACTTCTAAATTACCTTCTTTTAAAAGTGTGCGGTGCCACGCCCATTTTCCAAAATTTTACTAATTTTCTATTCTGCGTCATAAGTTCAACTCACCTACCAAGTTTCATCGCTTTATCCGTCTTTCATAATGAATTATCGCACTTTTTCTATTTTTCGAAATTTTCGATATCGCAAAAGTGGGCGTGGTTATAGTCCGATATCGTTCATTTTAAATAGCGATCTGAGATGAGTGCCCAGGAACCTACATACTAACTTTCATCAAGATACCTCAAAATTTACTGAAGTTATCGTGTTAACGGGCGGACGGACGGACATGGCTCAAACAAATTTTTTTCGATACTGATAATTTTGATATATGGAAGTCTATATCTATCTAGATTCCTTTATAAATGTACAACCAACCGTTATCCAGTCAAAGTTAAAATATACTCTGTGAGCTCTGCTCAAAAAAAGGAAAAAGGCCCGGTCGGTATGGTAGAGAGGGGGACCCACTTTCGTAGTGAAAAAATTTACTGTAATAATAAAAAGTAATTTTAATCATAGATACAAACATAAACAATTATAATTTGTATGATTTAAATTTTTTAGGTTTCCCAGATAATTAATATAAATAGAATGGTAAACATTGAATTATGTCACTTTGAATACACGCTTAGCTTAACGTTCAACAAATAATTCCATTGCAGAGCCCAAATTGATCAACGTCGCTACTGATCTTTCGATGTACAAAATACAAAAATTGTTCTGTGTATCCTCAGCTAAAGAAGCTCGGTGATATTTTTTAACAATTTTCAACGAACTCATGACTCGTTCGGCACTAGCTGAACCGATAGGAAAAGTTAAGAACAGCCGAAATAAACTGCAGCATTCAAGAAAACTGTCCATCATATTATTTGCAACTACAAACTCCAAATACTGTAATGGACTGTCGTCAGTAAAATCCCGATTTTCTCTAAAATACATGCCAGTAAAAGCAACCAGCTCATTTTTCAAATCAGTAGCGAAAACTCTGAGTACATCTTTGATAAAATAATAACAACGTTTTGCAAATCATCCTGATCGAGGTTTTTGAAAATTTTAGGCATCCAAAAACTGAAAACGTCGTTTATTTCTTTGAATCCTTCCGCTCTTTCTAGTAGGTCGTTAGTCATTTTGTCCAAAACTCCATAGTAGTCCATTCAATGTTTTACAAGAGATTCTAATGCTGAATCGGCAGTCTTCTCATTGAACATTTTCTTGACTTTGCTCTCAATTTTTTTAAGGCCGTTGCCATGTAAGTACCGCTGCGCCCTAATTAGATCGAGTTCCTTTTTTACTCAGCTGGCACAGAGCTCACACAGTATATTAATTTTGTTCGCATAACGGTAATCCGTAACGGCATAAACTAATCGAGATAGATATAGACTTCTATATATCAAAATGATCTGGGCGAAAAAAGAAATTCATTTAGCCATGTCCGTCCGTAAACACGATAACTTGAGTAAATTTTGAGGTATCTAGGTAAAATTTGGCATGTAGGTTCCTGGGCATCCGTCTCAGATCGCTATTTAAAATGAACGAAATCGGACCATAACCACGCCCACTTTTTCGATATCGAAAATTTCGAAAAACCGAAAAAGTGCAATAATTCATTACCAAAGATGATGGCTAAAGCGATGAAACTCGGTAGGTGGGTTGACCTTATGACGCAGAATAGAAAATTAGTAAAATTTTTGACAATAGGCGTGGTACCGCCCACTTTTAAAAGAAGGTAATTTCAAAGTTTTGCAAGGTGTAATTTGGCAGTCGTTGAAGATATCATGATGCAATTTGGCACGAATATTACCCCTATTACTATGTGTGTGCTACGGAAAAATTAGCAAAATCGGATTATGAACATGCCCACTTTTAAAAAAATATTTTTTTAAAAGTCAAATTTTGACAAAAAATTGAACATCTTTACAATATATAAGTAAATTATGTCAACATTCAACTGCAGTAATCATATGGTGCAAGAAAATACAAAACTAAAAGAAAATTTCAAAATGGGAGTGGCTCCGCCCTTTTTCATTAAATTCGTATAGAATACTTTTAATGCCATAAATCGAACAAAAATTTACCAATCCTTTTGAAATTTGGTAGTGGCATAGATTTAATGACGCTAACTGTTTTCTGGGTTTGGAGGGTGGGGCCGTGTGTAGAAGTCCACGAAAGTGGGGAAAGCTTCTGACCGCCATTCACCTGGGAATGGCCAGAGCGATTCTTTTGCATGCGGTTCAAGCAGCTCACTACTGCCGGTCGCTTGCGGCCAAGTATCTTCTGGGTAGCCGCTAAACACCCGTTTAGCGGTGAGCTAATGTGAGAAGGCGACAACCTGGCTAGGCCACTCTGACATAATCGGTTTAAGGGCTAGCCGGGGGAGATCTCATCGGCAGCGTCTGTACACCTCTAGGTGCGGCTGCAAGCGGGCGTCTGTCTTGGAGCAAGCGGCTCGCTATATAAACGTGCCAAGTAATATTTTCACCCCCGCTGAGCGGGTTGTGCGCTGGGCTTGGGACCCGCCACGTAAAACCATACTCCAATGAAATATAACAACAAGCCTCGGATAAATACACTCTCTATTGATGACGACCATGGCAAACGTTTGAAGGACAATGAATTGAGGGCATGCACCTGGAACGTCCGCTCCCTGAATGGGATTGGTGCAGATGCCCGGCTGGTTGATGTCCTCGTCAAAGCAAAATCTGACATCACCGCCATCCAAGAAATGCGTTGGACGAAGCAAGGAAGAAAAAGATCAAAAATTGTGACATATATTGGAGTGGCCATGCGAATAAGCGCAGTTTCGGCGTCGGATTCGTGGTGGGAGAGAGACTTTGTCGCCAAGTGCTGGCGTTCACGCCTGTGAACGAGCGTCTCGCCGCTATCCGAATAAAAGCAAAATTTTTTAATATATCATTCATCTGCGCACATGCGCCGACAGAGGAGAAAGACGATGAGGTGAAAGACACTTTTTATGAACAATTAGAACGCACATACAAGCGCTGCCCCGTCATGATACAAAAGTCGTGCTTGGCGACTTTAACGCCAGGGTGGGCAAAGAAGGTGTTTTTGGCCCTACAGTCGGAAAGTTCAGCCTACACAATGAAACTTCTCCTAACGGACTGAGGCTGATTGACTTTGCCGGTGCTCGAAACATGGTCATATCAAGCACGAGGTTCATGCATAAAAAGATACATCAAGCTACATGGCTGTCTCCTGATCGAAATACTCGCAATCAGATCGATCACGTTGTGATAGACGGACGGCATGCCTCCAGTGTTTTAGATGTGCGCACGATCCGAGGACCTAACATCGATTCGGACCATTATCTCGTTGCAGCCAAAATACGCACCCGGCTCAACGCGGCTAAAAACAAGGAACAAAAAACACAAGGAAAGCTAGACGTCGAAAAGCTTCAATCACAACAGACTGCCAATGATTTCGCAACTCGACTCTCCCACCTGCTCTCTGAGGGCATAACTCATCCTGAAGGAATACAGGAGCAGTGGGAGCATATCTCCAAAGCACTTCGTACCGCCGCCGAGGAAAAAATTGGTTACCGGCGGCCACGAAAAAACAACTGGTATGATGAAGAATGCCGCGTTGCAACCGAAAGAAAAGACGCTGCCTACAGGGCTACGTTAAAAGCGAGCCCGACAAGAGGAGTGTGTGAACGCTATCGTGAGTTGAAAAGGGAAGCGAGACGCCTTTTCAGGAAGAAAAAAGCAGAAGCAGAAAGGCGTGAGTGCGAGGAGCTTGAGCTGCTAGCCACCAGGAATAACGCCCGAAAATTCTACCAAAAAATACGGCGACAGACGGAAGGTTTTAAGACCGGGGCAAACTCCTGTAGGAATGAAAACGGCGACCTTGTAACTGATGTCCAGAGAGTGCTTAGATTATGGAGGGAACACTTCTCTGCTCTCCTAAATGGAGGCAGCAATTCACCGCGCAGAGATGAAGAACCCGATCCCGCAATCGATGATGATGGAATATATGTCCCCCCGCCCGATTATGACGAAGTTAGAATAGCAATAACCAGATTGAAAAACAACAAGGCCGTGGGCGCTGATGGATTGCCTGCGGAGCTATTCAAGTTCGGCGGCGAGGAGTTGGTAAGGCGCATGCAGCAGCTTCTTAGCAAAATATGGGCGGACGAAAGCATGCCCGACGGTTGGAATCTAAGTGTTCTTTGCCCAGTCCACAAGAAGGGGGATACTGCAAAATGCACCAACTATCATGGAATCAGCCTTCTTAATATCGCATATAAGGTCCTTTCAAGTGTATTGTGCGAAAGATTGAAGCCCACCGTGAACCGGCTGATTGGACCTTATCAGTGCGGCTTCAGACCTGGTAAATCTACCATCGACCAGATTTTCACAATGCGCCAAATCTTGGAAAAAACCCGTGAAAAGAGAATCGACACACATCACCTCTTCGTCAACTTTAAAGCCGCCTTCGACAGCACGAAAAGGAGCTGCCTATATGCCGCTATGTCTGAATTTGGTTTCCCCGCAAAACTTATACGGCTGTGCAAAATGACGTTGAGCAACACCATCAGCTCAGTCAGAATTTGGAAGGACCTCTCCGAGCCGTTCGAAACTAAAGGAGGTTTCAGACAGGACGACCACCTATCGTGAGATTTCTTTAATTTGATGCTGCAGAAAATTATAATAGCTGCAGAACTTAACCGCACTGGAGCAATATTCTATAAAAGCGTGCAATTACTGGCATATGCTGATGACATTGATATCATCGGCCTAAACACCCGCGCTGTTAGTTCTGCTTACTCCAAGCTGGAAAAAGAAGCGGTAAAGATGGGTTTGATGGTGAATGAGGACAAAACGAAGTACCTGCTGTCATCGAGCAAAGAGTCAGCGCAAATGCGCCTTGGCAACCACGCTACTGTTGGCAGCCATAATTTCGAAATAGTAAAAGACTTCGTTTATTTGGGAACCAGCATCAACACTAGCAACAACATCAGCACTGAAATCCAGCGAAGAATCAATCTTGCCAATAAATGCTACTTTGGACTAGGTAGGCAATTGAAAAGTAAAGTCCTCTCTCGGCGAACGAAAATCATACTCTTATTTTACACTTATCGTACCCGTCCTGCTATATGGGGCAGAAGCATGGGACTTGACAACAGCAGATGAAGCGGCTTTGGGAGTGTTCGAGAGAAAAGTTCTTCGAAAGATTTATGGACCTCTACGCGTTGGCGATGGCGAGTACCGAAGAAGATTTAATGATGAGCTGTACGAGCTATACGCAGACATCAACATAGTCCAGCGAATTAAAACGCAGCGGCTGCGCTGGCTAGGCCATGTTATGCGAATGAAAGATGATGCTCCGGCCAAGAAAGTGTTTCTATCGGAACCCGCCTATGGAAGCAGAGGTAGAGGGCGGCCCCCACTCCGTTGGAAGGACCAGGTGGAAAACGATTTAAACTCCCTTGGTGTGACCAATTGGCGCCGGTTGGCGGAGCGAAGGAGCGACTGGCGCGCCTTGTTGGACGGCCATAACCGTTTAGACGGTTAAGCGCCAATTAAGTAAGTAAGTAAGTAACTGTTTTCTGTGAAAATGGGCGAAATTGGTTGAAACCACGCCCAGTTTTTATACACAGTCTTCGGTCTGTCCTTCCGCTCGGCCCTTAACACGATAACTTGAGCAAAAATCGATATATCTTTACTAAACTTAGTTCACCTACTTATCTGGTCTCACTTTATCTTGGTATAGAAAATGGTCGAAATTAGACTATGACCACGCCCACTTTTTCGATATCGAAAATTACGAAAAATGAAAAAAAAAATGCCACAATTCTATACCAAATATGGAAAAAGAGATGAAACATGGTAATTGTATTGGTTTATTGACGCAAAATATAACTTGAGAAAAAACTTTGTAAAATGGGTGTGACACCTACCATATTAAGTAGAAGAAAATGACAAAAGTTCTGCAGGGCGAAATTAAAAGCCCTTGGAATCTTGGCAGGAATACTGTTTGCGGTATTATATATATAAATAAATTAGCGGTACCCGACAGATGATGTTCTGGGTCACACTGGTCCAGATTTTGGTCGATATCTTGAAAACGCCTCCACATATTCAACTAAGGGCCACTCCCTTTTAAAACCCTCATTAATACCTTTAATTTGATACCCATATCCTACAAACACATTCTAGAGTACCCCTGGTCCACCCTTATGGCGATGCCTCAAAAATTCGTCCACCTATAGAACTAAGGCTCACTACGTTATAAATAATCATTAGCACCTTTCATTTGATAACCTCATATCCTACAAACACATTCTAGAGTACCCCTGGTCCACCTTTATGGCGATATCTCGAAAAGGCGTCCACCTATAGAAATATGGTCCACTTCCTTTCAAAATACTCTTTAATACCATACATTTGATACCCATGTCATACAAACACATTCCAGGGTTACTCTAGCTTCATTTTCCGACATGGTGATTTTCCCTTAATTGGTCTTCAAAGCTCTAAACTTAGTATGTAATGTTCGGTTACACCCGTATTTAGCCTTCCTTGCTTGTTTCTATCTTATTTCTCTGTCAGTTCTTCTTGCACCCATATTCTTGTCGATGTCTCCTTTTTTCTTTCTTTATTTATTCCTTATCTTATATGTTCTATTTATTTCTTTCAAAATTTTCCATTTTTAAACTTTCCCTCTCTCCTTCTTAGCCTTCACAATGCTATCTCCTTACCTCTTTCGCTACAACTCGTGTTACATCTCCTTAAATTTCCCTAACTTTATTTGCCTGCCGTTTACTTATTTCATATATAGGAAAACTGTTGTTGAGGACTTGGCTTTACAAGTAATGGAAATACTTGTGATTTTCTCCATATTTCCTATATGCATCTGCATGGCTAACATATACTAAATTCTATCTAAAAACTGGCTGACTTCTTCATTTTCCTACCCTGTCTTTATTTTCATTTCCTCTTTCGCATCCCATAATCTTCCATTATTTGAGAATATCTGGGCTGAAGCGGTCATTTAACTTTCTGCTGAACTAGCGAGGGCTAGATACTTGTAATTGGAACATGGTTTGGAACGTCAACCCAACACAACATATTATTCTGTCTCTTCCTCCAGCTTTATTTTTATTTTCTAATATTTTTAAATAATATAGTGTTTACTCATATCAAAGTGATAACCCATCAAAGAGTGTGAAAACATTGTGACAAACATAATACAATTATTCATCGAATTCACACCTTCGAACGAGATGGAAGAGACAACAACCTCCGGGAGTTTAATTCCCAGATCATAACGCCCACAACATGGAAGAGTAGGTGTTTAATGTATATATATGAAATACATACATATGTATGCAGATAAATATATGTATGTATCTACATAAGTACATTTGTGAAAAGCTGTCTATTAAATTTCCCCAAACTTACTCCTTTTTGATACTCAACGAGTGAAAGGGAGAGCGTCAGTTAATTAAAGGCTTACAAAAACTGATGCCAGATTGATTTAACACAACAAATTCAATTTGAGCTGATATGAAACTAAATCAATTAAAATTGCCATGCGATCAGGGTATGTACTAATCAATATATATGTAGATACCTGCATTTAAATGGCTGACAGTTGCGTCTAAAATCTAATACAAATATCGTTAGCTTAACGTGAAAATGTGGTGAGTCACTTTTATTGAAAAATTATTTTTTTAATGCAGTTTTAAACATGAATTGAAAATACATCGATCACAAAAAAAATATTTTCATTTGTACGTGCTGTGGGCAATGATGTGCAAATGTGCTAAGTCATCAGATGTTAAAAAAAATGTGCTAACCTGTCAATAATATCAATCTGAATTACTAGTCATTTCTTTGTGCGCGCATGCTTTGTTGTTGTTGTATTAACGATAAAGATACTACCCGAAGGCTTTGGGGAGTGTTACCCATGTTGATGGTCCTGTGCCGGATATAGATCCGGTACGTTCCAGTAACAAAGCACTATTAAAGTACTAGCCCAACCATCTCGGGACCGATTTATATGACCACATTAAACCTTCTAGGCCATCCCGCCCTCCCCACCCCCTAGTTACATGATGAACTTGGGGTCGCCAGAGCCTCGGCTGTCAATGAAACAGGATTCGACACGGTTAGGTGAGGTTAACAATTGGTTTGGAAAAGCTATATATTGCGCTGGCGACCCCTTGAGAGGATTGCGAACACAACCCCTTGAAATTGTATTCACTCAATTGAGACATGCCTTTGGTGTTTGATAAATGCTTTGCTCTGACCATATTCTACTTCAATTCTTACATGTCGATAACTACATGCTTTCTTACAGACTAGTTAAAAAAAGAAAACCATTCACACTTGAATTTACATATTTATTAAAATTAATAGTAGTGTTATTTCGATGAATTGATTTGCTAAATATAGAGTCCTAGTTATAGGTTCATTCATAGCATAATTCGTTTTATGAGTTATTTCGATACATAATCTATTATGCCGAAGATCACGCAGTGGAATATATGGAATGAACAAATTAGATAAATCAGAGTAATTCGTACTAAAGTTTATTACATTTAGGCAAGCATGAGTCAGATAAAAGTTCTTCTGTCATGCAAAGCCTGAAGACCACGCAATTTTTGCCTGCTGGTATATGATGGGAGGCCGTCTGGCCAGTGAAGCATACGTAAAGCAATTTTTGTAAAAATTGTTTGAACTTTCTCAATTTTATAGGAGTTAGATTCATAGAAATGATTCCATATTATTGAGCAATATTCAAGACCTCTTCTGACCAAGGATATATAAAGTGCCTTCAACGTCATAGGTTCCTTAAAGTCACTGGTGTTACGTCTACTGAACCCAACCATTGCAACAAATTTTGAAACAATGAAGTCAATGTGACTAGAAAAAGAGAGTTTGGAGTCAAAAATTACACCCAAGTCCCTACTCTCTTGACAACGATAAAGAGATTTAGCATTTAGTTTGTAGATAAAGTATGTGGCAGTTGTGTTTTTGGAATAAGACACAACACAGCATTTGTTTGAATTTAAAAATATATTATTGTCTGCGCACCATCCGGCAAAAGAGTCCAGATCAGAACCTTTAGAAATAGTTTGACAAATAAATAGTATTTTTTGTGAAATATATAGTTTTAGTGTTATCTTTCAATCATTAAAGGGGAGGAGTGATGGGGAAACATAATGAGTAAAAAGTGCTAAGTCAGGAGAAAAAGTTTGTTTTGAGTGCGGAAATTGTGCTAAGTCATAAAATAGCTGCTGGGTTAGCATACATGATTTTTATTTATCTTTATCAAAGCTTCTACACTCAAAAGTATTGCAACTAAGGTATCCTCATTCACAGTTTAAAAAAAATGGTTATTTCAAAAATTATTATCATTATTTTTCGTCTCCTGTAAAATTTATAAAAAGTGACTTAGCACATTTTCACATTAAGGTAACGATATATTGTATGAATAAACAGCCACAGCGAGACGCACACACACAAATAACTATGTACCTATATTAATAAAATATTTTTAAATATCACAAATCTATCTCATATATATATATATATATACAGCAGCGAAAAGAAAAATAGCAGCATATTTTTTTTTTTAATTCTTCTATTGTTATTTCACATATCATAAGAAAAAACTTCAATAAATTTTGTAAGTAATACTATGAAAACAAATGTCAAAAACGACAAAATTTGATGATTCAAGACAATTTGACGAAAATTTCCACTTTCTTTCATTTTTTGTATTTCTTCTAATTATTTTGAGTATACAGTCTAGTAGCCCAATCAACTTTAATCTAACACTGTTCAAGTTAAAGGGGTTTCATTCGTATTGGTTTTTGACAATTTTTTTCCGAAGGGTGCTTCAGTTTTTTTCCTTCTTGATACTTTGTACCTACAGCATAAAATCTGAAACACCTTCGGAAAAAATTGTCAAAATCAATGCGAGTTTTGAGAGACCTGTTATTTGCACTTTGTGTTTCCTTAATTTATTAGGCTGCAAAATTGCATGCTCAAAAAATTCTGAGAAACGCAAATCAAAATTTTCGTAAAGTTTTCTCAAGTTTAGTTACAAAAGTTATAGAAGTTTGGAATATCGCAAATAAAATAAAGAATAGTTTGAGAAAACTAAAAAACTACGCTTTTAAAGCTAACCGATTATTTTTAAATTTTTAGTTGGGTTAGCCATACTTGTTTGTAGATCTCAATGTCTTCGAGTAAGTTCAGACATCGGCCATTTGTTTGTACGTGAAGGGCCTTGACTGTTTGACTGAAAAATTGTTACGCCCTAAAAAAATTTGAATAAAAAAATAACACAGCGCTAATTTTTATATATTCCTTATTGACTCCAATGGGAAATCGAGAAAAAAAAGCTATTGCAAATTAACGTAAAATTGATCCTGCGGAGCTTGTTTGCCTTGATTGCACATGGTCAAAAGAAAATTTCTTAAATGTCACAACACCAAATTTTGAAGGACCCCTATGGTCACTTCAAATGGCCAATTGACCTAAAGACCAATTTAAATGGCTATAAGGTAAATTTGACTTATAAGGCTAACAGAGCTTATGTTCGTTGCAGCCTTAAATAATTGCATTGTCATCGGCCCTTTATATGTGTGCCAATTTTAAATTAAACTCAGCCCATTTGAAGTCGTCATAAGGTCAATTGACTTTATAACATTTGAGCTTATGCCACCCCACCATCAAATTATTGCACTATCGTCGGTTCTTGATATGTGTGCAAACTTTCAAACAGTCTTATGTTCATTGACCTCATGTCATCTCACCATCAAATTATTGCATTGTCGTCGGTCCTTAATACGTGACCAAAGTTTCAACTAAAGATATCGTCATTTGAAGTGGTTATAAGGTCAATTGACCTTATGTTCCTTGAGTTTATGTAACCCCACTATCAAATTAAAACATTGGCATCGGTCCTTGGTACGTGTGCAAAGATTTAAATTAATCAAACATCTGGAAGTTGTTGAAAGCTAATAAAAGCTACATAGATAAAAAGAAGAACTAAGTTGCCTAAATTGGTAAAAATTGCAAATTCTATTTTTATGTTCACTGCTGTATATGTACTTAGAGCAATATATTAGTTCATCAATTTATGCATAACGAAAACCAATTTATTTTGAATATTGACGATAATTAAATAATAAACTAATCTGTGCATTTAATGAGTTGTATAAAAATTAAAATTTTTAGAAATTTGTGTATGAAAGTGGTGAAAAATTTGAGCAATAAAAAGAGACCAATCAAATAAAGTCCTGGGAAAACCAGGATTTATATGATAATATATTCACATTATAATTGCGCGGTTCCAGGGGGGAGGAACTGGGGGAAATTTCGAGGCTGCAAAATTTGAGTTTTTTGACTTTTTTCTTTGATTGTTAAGGTTTTTTCCATGACCTACTTAAAAAATTTTCATTTGATTTTAAAATTTTCATGTATGCCCTGTCCGACTCAAATTGTCCGCTAAAAACTTTGGCGATAACAGTTTTTTGAAAAAAATATTTTTTGGGTTTTTGAGGAGTGTTTTGGTGAAAAAATTTATTTTTTCGCCATTGTTTTTTAAGGGTTTCTTCAGAAACGTGCAAAAGTGTGGCCGACGAAAACGAATTTGTCTCATAGTTTCTATCCCACTTAAAATTATGCGATAACAAGTAAGGAAGGCTAAGTTCGGGTGTAACCGAACATTACATACTCAGTTGAGAGCTGTGGAGACAAAGTAAGGGAAAATCACCATGTTGTAAAAAGAAGCTTGGGTAACCCTGGAATGTGTTTGTAGACATGTGTATCAAATGGAAGGTATTAAAGAGTATTTTAAGAGGAAGTGGGCCATAGTTCTATGGGTGGACGCCATCTAGGGATATCGCCATAAAGGTGGACCAGGCCTGACTCTAGAATTTGTTTGTACGATATGGGTATCAAATGAAATGTGTTAATGATAATTTTAAAAGGGAGTGGGCCTAAGTTCTATAGGTGGACGTCTTTTCGAGATATCGCCATAAAGGTGGACCAGGGGTGACTCTAGAATTTATTTTGTACGATATGGGTATCAAATGAAAGGTATTAATGAGTATTTTAAAAGGGCGTGGGCCTAAGTTCTATAGATGGACGCCTTTTCGAGATATCGCCATAAAGATGGACCAGGGGTGACTCTAGAATTTGTTTGTGCTATATGGGTATCAAATGAAAGGTGTTAATGAGTATTTTAAAAGGAAGTGGGCCTTAGTTCTATAGGTGGACGCCTTTTCGGAATATCGTTATAAAAGTGGACCAGGGTTGACTCTAGAATGCGTTTGTACAATATGGGTATCAAACGAAAGGTGTTAATAAGTGTTTTAAAAGGGAGTGGGCCTTAGTTCTATGGGTGGACGCCTTTTCGGGATATCGCCATAAACGTGGACCAGGGGTGACTCTAGAATGCCTTTGTACAATATGGGTATCAAATGAAAGGTGTTAATGAGTATTTTAAAAGGGCGTGGGCTTTAGTTCTATAGGTGGACGCTTTTTCGAGATATCGCCATAAAGGTCGACCAGTTGTGACTCCAGAATTTGTTTGTACGATATGGGTATGAAATGAAAGGTGTTAATGAGTATTTTAATAGGGTGTGGGCCTTAGTTCTATAGGTGGATGCCTTTTCGAGATATCGCCATAAAGATGGACCAGGGGTGACTCTAGAATTTTCTTTGTACGATATGGGTATCAAATGAAAGGTGTTAATGAGTATTTTAATAGGGTGTGGGCCTTAGTCCTATATGTGGACGCCTTTTCAAGATATTGCCATAAAGGTGGACCATGGGTGACTCTAGAATGTGTTTGTACAATATGGGTATCAAATTAAAGGTATTAATGGGGGTTTTAAAAGGGAGTGGCCCTTAGTTGTATATGTGAAGGCGTTTTCGAGATGTGGACCAGGGTGATCCAGAACATCATCCGTCGGGCACCGCTAATTTATTTTTATATGTTTTATATGTAATACCACGAAGAGTATTCCTGGCTTTTGATTTCGCCCTGCAGAACTTTTTCATTTTCTTCTACTTAATATGGTAGGTGTCACACCCATTTTACAAAGTTTTTTCTAAAGTTATATTTTGCGTCAATAAACCAATCCAATTACCATGTTTCATCCCTTTTTTCGTATTTCGTATAGAATTAAGGCATTTTTTTCATTTTTCGTAATTTTCGATATCGAAAACGTGGGCGTGGTCATAGTCGGATTTCGGCCATTTTTTATACCAATACAAAGTGAGTTCAGACAAGTACGTGAACTGAGTTTAGTAAAGATATATCGATTTTTGCTCAAGTTATCATGTTAACGGCCGAGTGGAAGGACAGACGGTCGACTCTGTATAAAAACTGGGCGTGGCTTCAACCGATTTCGCCCTTTTTCACAGCAAAACAATTATTTATTTATTTGATCATATTTGTACAAGTAAGACTATGTCTTTTAGATAGTACATCAATCCGATCTTACAACTACAAATTACATATAAAGAGGAGTTTTCTTGAAGAATAAAAGGTAAAGTAGATAATAACATTTAAAAAAGAAAATCTATTAATTATAAGCTTTTATTTACTTTCACTTTTGTTGTCTGTAATGGAATCTTGCAAGTTAAATTTGATACACTTCCCGGTGTCCGATTGAGCTGAAATTTTGCACACATGTATAACTCCGATGACAATGCAATATTACTTTGTTAGAATTCGATAAATTAATCGATAACACAGTTATCGGTAAAGATTTGTATTTACTTTGGCATAACAGCCTAAGTTCCATACAAACACGCCGGTACCTATCCGTGGATTGTGATATTTGGACGTGGTGAATCACGTGTCACGCGTGGTGAATCTCATCGCTTGCGAAAAGCGGAGACACAACCCTCTGTTGTATTTCTGTGTATAACCAACATAGCTGAATTTTTAAGGCTGTTTAACCCTGTAATCTTTTCTGTAATTTATTTTGCTTTTGGAAAAATTACCTATTTGAAAAAAGCTGGCTGAAAAATATTGGCATAACAGCTTAAGTTAAATCAAGAATGGAAAATCTTTGGAAAATTTGAGCAGATGTGGCAATTTCGCGCGTCCGTTGAATGAAATATTGACAATCTGCTGATCATCGCTAAGAAATTAGCGACATTCCATCAACTAAGCAGCACTTTAGCAATACTACTGTTATTATTTGGCCGCTCAAACACACAAATATTAATTGTGCATTAAATCTAAAATATACAAATACACCATAATAATTTACACGGCCAAAGCCATAATAATTCACACGGGTCATCAATTCTTTCTCTGATTCAAAATCTGAACTACCAGCGCTACCGTCAACAGCTCAGTGTCATCACTGCCAGTAGCGCCAATAACACCAAACTCGTGCCTGACACACAAAAGTCGTTTCACTCAATAGCGCAAGTAAAATGTACTACGCACTCACTACTAAGAAGCGTCAAAAATTCGCTTGGAGTAATTTCGTCAATGAGCTACCATTGAGCTGGCACCGCATTGGCGCTGGCGCCATGCAATTTACATCACTAAAATTGCGCGAATGCCCAGGCTCATGACTTCAATACTTATATTTACAATGCTTTAAACTTTAAATACACCTCTGAAGTTGCTGCGCATAAAATGTGTACTAATAAATTCCAATACGCATTATACGCAGATGTAACTGA
This sequence comes from Eurosta solidaginis, assembly GCF_040869045.1. NCBI lineage: Eukaryota > Metazoa > Arthropoda > Insecta > Diptera > Tephritidae > Eurosta > Eurosta solidaginis. The sequence continues at coordinate 232,274,638 of NC_090320.1, read as the reverse complement.
TATATGTGTTTTTGTTTCACCCCCTATACTTATATTTAAAGCTTTTATAAGAACAAGCTTCTATTACTTGTTAATAAAACGAACTAAAAAGTAAAAAATAAAATTAAAGAAAAAAAAACTTTTTTAAAAATAAGCTTTTATTATTTTGGTTAATAAAATTAACTACTTAAAAAGTAAACAATAAATTGACTCTAAAGAAATATAACACTTTATAAGTTCATTGTAAGCTTAAACGATAATTAGGCTTTTTCGTCTGCGACAAAAAAATTCTATATTGTACATAATTATATATTTTTAACATTAAAACTTTACACCTAAATTATTAAATCTTACAGTTTATATCACAGTCCTAATTGTTCTAATAAAAGCGTGTTACATTGCGATAGCAAGAAAAGGAGATCCTAAATGTTCTTAATTATACCATCACAATTTAACACGCTTTTATTAGAACAATTAGGACTGTGATATAAACTGTAAGATTTAATAATTTAGGTGTAAAGTTTTAATGTTAAAAATATATAATTATGTACAATATAGAATTTTTTTGTCGCAGACGAAAAAGCCTAATTATCGTTTAAGCTTACAATGAACTTATAAAGTGTTATATTTCTTTAGAGTCAATTTATTGTTAATTTTATTAACCAAAATAATAAAAGCTTATTTTTAAAAAAGTTTTTTTTTCTTTAATTTTATTTTTATAAGTACATTGTGTGAAAGGAGCATCCTTGGCCCATTAGTTGAATAATCAATGATAGAATTATATAATTTAAAGTAAGTTGATAGAATTATATAATTAAGATAAGTTATGGATTAAGGAAGGATATTACTGCTAGTTTGAAACATCTGGCTTTTCTGATTGCTTTCGTCTTGGAGGGTAGTGAGTTCCAAAGACGGATTGTACTGACAAAGAACATTCTGGAGGATGTCACGTACTTAAAGTTAGGGATCAATAGATTCAGAGTCCGAGTAGACTGACACAAAGTTAGTTTATTAAATAAGTAAGGCGGATATTGAAAATGTAGTAGTTTGTGTAAGAAACATAAATTTCTAATTTTTAGGAAAGTACAAACGTCGCTTCCGAGAATTTGGGCAGCGTACGAAGATATATGGTCAAATTTCCTCTTAGAAAATACGAAACGAGCAGTATTGTTTATGGCTAGCTGCAATTTATTTAGCGACAGCGAATCAAGGCTACCATAAATAAGTTCTCCTTAAGAAATGTGAGGTATTATAAGAGCTTTGACTAGCTTCATTTTAGCGTCTCGCGGTAATAAATAGGCAGTTCTGTATAAGTTACGAAGGATATTATAGATTTTACCAACCACAAAGTTGATATGGTCAGTGCAGATCAGATTTGAATTGATTTTGAATCCTAAATTGGTGACAGCATCGTGAAAAAATATAAGCATAATTTCAGGAAGGCTGCTTAAATCATATGTTATGTTCGATATTGCCATCGCCTTAGATTTTGTAGAATTCAGAGACAAGTTATTTAAAAGAGCCCAGTTCCCGATGCGTCTTAAATCATCATTCAGCCTAATAAATAAATCTTCCGAAAGCCCGATCGGACGAGATATGTAAATTTGGGTATCGTCAGCATAAAGATGAATAGACACATTATGACAGCAAGTGACTATATCGTTAATAAACAGAGTAAACAATATTGGGCCTAGGATAGATCCTTGCGGAACACCAGACATTATGGGCTTCAAATCAGATAACTTATCATCACACTGAACTTGCTGAAAGCGGCCAGTGAGATAGCTTTGCATTAACTTAATTGCGAAAGGGCTGAAGTTATATGCTGTTTCAAGCTTGCGAAGTAATATTTTATAATCAACCATGTCAAAAGCTCTTGAGAAATCTAGAAGAACTAGAACTGTGAGTTCATTATGGTCGTAGGCTGGACGTATGTCCTCAAGAATTTTTAACATAGATGTAGCACAACTATGCCCTCTTCTAAATCCAGATTGAGCCTCAGATAGTAAACGGTTATTATAAACATAGTTAGTTATCTGCTTTGATAGTAATTTCTCGTATACTTTGGATAGCGCAGGTAGCAAACTTATTGGACTAAAGTCTTTGCATGAAACCGGAGTCTTTGATTAAGGAACCAGAATGACATTAGCCCTTTTCCACTGAGTAGGAAACCCACAGGATGTGATGGAAAAATTAAATATATGCGTTATCGAGGAGATTACATAAGGAAGAAGAAGCTTGATAAAACGTACGCTAATGCCATCGATTCCTACTGCATTGGACCTAATAGCCAAGATAGCATCCACCACATCACCCTCTGTTACTACTGTGAAATGAAAAATATTGGTATTCGGTCTATTCTTTACCGCAATCATATCTTCGTTATCCTTATTGACATTAGCATTAGGTGTACTATGATTTGTATGATCACGTAAGAAATGTGCACTCAAAACATTGGGGTCTACGTTGCATTGCAGATGATTATTTTTAGATATGCCGAAAGAGCGAAGATTTTTCCAGAGAATTTTGGAAGGAAGTTTGGAATCAAATCTAATGCTGAAGTAAGCTACCTTAGCATTTCGGATGCAGAGGTTGGTTTGGTTCCGTAAGAGACGGTAGGCTTCCCAGTGGTAATCATTCTGGCATCGCTTCCACACCCTGTAAGCTCTCTCTCGTTTTTTTATTAATTTCAAGATCTCTGATGTAAACCACGGTTTTTTATGGCTCTGGATTTTTACGGTCTTTAGCGGGACGTATGTATTAAACAGGTAATTAACGTGGTTATTAAAATATTGTAATTTTTCGTCTAACTTAGAAAATGACAAACATCCACTCCAGTCAAGACGAGAAGCCTCTTCACTAAGGGCTCCTAAGTTTACACCATTGTAATTCCTATACGTTATTTCAAAGCCGGGTTCTTTTACATTGAATTGCAAATCATATGATAAGAACAGCATTTCATGGTCAGATATACCTTCCATAGGGAGTTGGTCAAAATGATTTACGTAATTGGCATTGTTAACACAAATTAGGTCAAGCAAGGTAGGCTTACTGTTATTAGCAAAGCGACTTGCTAATGGATTTATAATATTTAAATCACACGCTATAAAGTTATTTATAAGGGACTTACTACGGGAGTCATTATTAAGAATATCTATATTAAAATCCCCGCATATAATCACATGCTCATAATATATAGAAAATTCCGACAATTTCTGAAATAGGACTGTCAGGTCATTTGACCTATTAGGGTTGTAGACACAAGCAACAAAACATTTTACCCGAGCGTCACCTATCTCAATAAAGATACACATCTCCGCGCAAAGAGAAGACAGAAAAAAACCGCTTCTGTTTTTTTAGTTGCAGTGCATGCTGTAATATCTCACGGTTGAGCTTGGTAAGGCATTCATGCACAAAGATTTTACCACTTTCAGCGTGCCCAATATCATTAAGAGCAATTTGTCTCTTGCTTGATTTACAAAACCTTGCAATTGATCTTAAAAGCAAAGAGCGGTCAGTGGGAGAATTTAATTTTATTATTATGGGCGAGCTACCAGTTTTGCTCTTACGAATGCGAAAGGCAGAGCGTATTGGCGGTGTATTTAATTGGACAGTGCGACATATTCTATCAAACACTTCACTTAAATTTTCATTAGGGATTTGGGGAACTCCACTTATTAATAAGTCTGAAAGCAAAGCATTATTTTGGCATTCATTTATTTGAATTTTTAGAGTGCCATCTGTGCCCAATACGTAAGCTTGTGGTAAAATTTGATGTTGCTAGCTGTTAAAATGAGTCAGAAATGGGGCAGAAATGGCGAAAACCCTCCTATTGAACAATCGGTTGTATGGGAGGTATATGCTATAGTGGTCCGATCCGGTCGATTCCGACAAACGTTAAATCCACCATCAAAATATGCCTGCTTACCAAATTTCATCAAGACATCTCAAAAATTGAGGGACTAGTTTGCGTTCAAACAAACGGACAGATGGATGGACGGACAGACGGACATGGCTAAATCAACTTAGCTCGTCCCTGATCATTTTGGTATATTTATTGGTGGGTCTAACGGAAACATATACATAAAAAATGATTTGGAGCCTTGAAAACGAAAAAAATCGATTTCGACCAAAACAAGTCGCAAAAACCAAAAAAAAATTTTTTTTTTAAATTGTTAATGTCAACGTTTTTATACTCAGTTGAGCAGAACTCACTGAGTATATTAACTTTGATTGGATAACGGTTGGTTGTCCAGGTATAAAGGAATCGAGATAGATACAGACTTCCATATATCAAAATCATCAGTATCGAAAAAAAATTCGATTGAACCATGTCCGTACGTCCGTCCGTCCGTCCGTCTGTCCGTTAACACGATAACTTGAGTAAATTTTGAGGTATCTTGATGAAATGTATGTAGGTTCCTGGGCACTCATCTCAGATCGCTATTTAAAATGAACGATATCGGAAAATAACCACGCCCACTTTTTCGATATTCGAAAATCGAAAAAGTCGAATTCATTACCAAATATGGATTAAGCGATGAAACTTGGTAGATGAGTTGAACTTATGACGCAGAATAGAAAACTAGTAAAATTTTGGACAATGGGCGTGGCACCGCCCACTTTTAAAAGAAGGTAATTTAGAAGTTTTGCAAGCTGTAATTTGGCAGTCGTTGAAGATATCATGACGAAATTTGCCAGGAACGTTACCCTTATTACTATATGTCAGCTTAATAAAAATTAGCAAAATCGGAGAGCGACCACGCCCACTTTTTAAAGAAAATTATTTTAAATTCAAATTTTAAAAGAAAAGTTAATATCTTTACAGTATATAAGTAAATTATGTTAACATTCAACTGCAGTAATGATATGGTGCAACAAAATACAAAAATAAAAGAAAATTTCAAAATGGGCGTGGCTCCGCCCTTTTTCATTTAATTTGTCTAAGATACTTTTAATGCCATAAGTCGAACAAAAATTTACCAATCCTTGTGAAATTTGGTAGAGGCTTAGATTCTTGGACGATAATGAATATGGCTCCAGCAAAACCAAAAGTTACACGGCAAACGGCTTCCTCTTCCCCTCATCACACTCCAACATTCGCAAAACCTTCTAAACTTGAGAGCCCACCGCCAGTCTCAAGTGAAATTTCCCGCCTTGAAGCAAAAATGATTATATGGAAGGAGAGCATATTAGAGGAATTGACGGAGCGTATAAAGGAAAACTTAAGAGAACCAGAGCAGCGAGTTCTTCATAGAGTTGGTGAGTTAGCGGCAGAGATCGCGAATTTAAAAAATAATTACTCATGTATGGCAACTAGGGTTGAGTCAGCGGAAAGCGAGTGCAGGCAGCTACTCAAGTTATCGTGTTAACGGACAGACGGACGGACGGACGGACGTACGGACATGGTTCAATCGAATTTTTTTTCGATACTGATGATTTTGATATATGGAAGTCTGTATCTATCTCGATTCCTTTATACCTGGACAACCAACCGTTATCCAATCAAAGTTAATATACTCAGTGAGTTCTGCTCAACTGAGTATAAAAACGTTGACATTAACAATTTAAAAAAAAAATTTTTTTTTGGTTTTTGCGACTTGTTTTGGTCGAAATCGATTTTTTTCGTTTTCAAGGCTCCAAATCATTTTTTATGTATATGTTTCCGTTAGACCCACCAATAAATATACCAAAATGATCAGGGACGAGCTAAGTTGATTTAGCCATGTCCGTCTGTCCGTCCATCCATCTGTCCGTTTGTTTGAACGCAAACTAGTCCCTCAATTTTTGAGATGTCTTGATGAAATTTGGTAAGCAGGCATATTTTGATGGTGGATTTAACGTTTGTCGGAATCGACCGGATCGGACCACTATAGCATATACCTCCCATACAACCGATTGTTCAATAGGAGGGTTTTCGCCATTTCTGCCCCATTTCTGACTCATTTTAACAGCTAGCAACATCAAATTTTACCACAAGCTTACGTATTGGGCACAGATGGTTGTCTGAAAAAATCGTCTAAATCGGACTAAAAATCGATTTATACAAAAATGATGAAAATCATCTTACCTGAACAGTCGGTTGTACGGGATATATATTATAAATATGTCCGATCTTGACGGTTTTTTCAGACAACCATCTGTGCCCAATACGTAAGCTTGTGGTAAAATTTGATGTTGCTAGCTGTTAAAATGAGGCAGAAATGGCGAAAACCCTCTTATTGAATAATCGGTTGTATGTGAGGTATATGCTATAATGTTCCGATCAGGTCAATTCCGACAAATGTCAAATCCCCCATCAAAATATGCCTGCTTACCAAATTTCATCAAGATATCTCAAAAATTGAGGGACTACTTTGTGTGAAAACAAACGGAAAGACGGACAGACGGACGGACAGACGGACAATGTCTAAATCAACTCAGCTCGTCCCCTGATCATTGTGGTATACTTATTGGTGGGTCTAACGGAAACATATACATAGAAAATGATTTGGAGCCTTGAAAATGAAAAAAATCGATTTCGACCAAAACAAGTCCCCAAAAACCAAAAAAAAATTTTTTTTTAAAACTGTTAATGCCAACGTTTTTATCGCATAATTTAAGGTGGGATAGGAACTATGAGACAAATTCGGTTTCATCGGCCACACTTTTGCACGTTTCTGAAGAAACCCATAAAAAAATTGGCGAAAAATAAATTTTTTCACCAAAACACTCCTCAAAACCCAAAAAATATTTTTTTTTTCAAAAAACTGTTATCGCCACAGTTTTTAGCGGACAATTCTAGGTCGGACAGGGTATACATGAAAATTTTAAGATCAAATGAAAATTTTTTAAGTAGGTCATGAAAAAAACCTTAAAAATCAAAGAAAAAAAATGAAAAAAATCAAATTTTGCAGGCTAATTAGCTTCGCGAAAAATAGTTTTTCACCAATCGTATTTTATGGAATTATAACAAGAAATGGGAAAATATTCAAATCTTTGAAAAATGGGCGTGGCACTTCCCCTTTCTTACAATGCATTTCCCAACATTTCTGGAGCTATAACTCGATAAAAAATTTGGTGCACATGTATGCCTTTTAACAAGAAATATTTTCAGTAAAAATGGACTAAATCGGTTAGATCGCCTTCTTTTTTTGTAAAAGTCCGCAGATATAGGTAATAATCTATTTCTAGTCAAATTTGGAAAATTTCGTTAATAAACCTGCCCTTTTTATACTCAGTTGAGCAGAGCTCTCAGAGTATATTGACTTTGATTGGATAACGGTTGGTTGTACAGGTATAAAGGAATCGAGATAGGTATAGACTTCCATATATCAAAATCATCTGGATCGAAAAAAATTTGATTGAGCCATGTCCCTCCGTCCGTCCGTCCGTCCGTTAACACGATAACTTGAGTAAATTTTGAGGTATCTTGATGAAATTTGGTATGTAGGTTCCTGGGCACTCTTCTCAGATCGCTATTTAAAATGAACGATATCGGACTATAACCACGCCCACTTTTTCAATATCGAAAATTTCGAAAAACGGCGAAAGTGCAACAATTCATTACCAAAGGCGGATAAAGCGATGAAACTTCGTAGATGAGTTGAACTTATGACGCAGAATAGAAAATTAGTAAAATTTTGGACAATGGGCGTGGAACCGCCCACTTTTAAAAGAAGGTAATTTAAAATTTCTGCAAGCTGTAATTTGGCAGTCGTTGAAGATATCATGATGAAATTTGGCAGAAACGTTACTCCTATTACTATATATATGCTTGATAAAAATTTGCTAAATCAGAGAATGACCACGCCCACTTTAAAAAAAAATTTTTTAAAGTCGAATTTTAACAAAAAATTTAATATATTTACAGTATATAAGTAAATTATGTCAACATTCAACTCCAGTATTGATATGGTGCAACAAAATACAAAATTAAAAGAAAATTTCAAAATGGGCATGGCTCCGCCCTTTTTAATTTAATTTTTCTTTAGAACAATTTTTTCTAGGATACTTTTAATGCCATAAGTCGAACAAAAATTTACCAATCCCTGTGCAATTTGGTACGAGCTTAGATTATATGACGATAACTTATTTCTGTGAAAAAGGTCGAAATCGGTTGAAGCCACTCCCTGTTTTTATACACAGTCGACCATCTGTCCTTCCACTCGGCCGTTAACATGATAACTTGAGCAAAAATCGATATATCTTTACTAAACTCAGTTCACGTACTTGTCTGAACTCACTTTGTATTGGTATAAAAAATGGCCGAAATCCGACTATGACCACGCCCACGTTTTCGATATCGAAAATTACGAAAAATGAAAAAAATGCCATAATTCTATACGAAATACGAAATAAGGGATGAAACATGGTAATTGGATTGGTTTATTGACGCAAAATATAACTTTAGAAAAAACTTTGTAAAATGGGTGTGACACCTACCATATTAAGTAAAAGAAAGTGAAAAAGTTCTGCAGGGCGAAATAAAAAACCCTTGAAATTTTGGCAGGAATACTGTTCGTGGTATTACATATATAAGTAAATTAGCGGTACCCGACAGATGATGTTCTGGATCACCCTGGTCCACATTTTGGTCGATATCTCGAAAACGCCTTCACATATACAACTAAGGGTCACTCCCTTTTAAAACCCTCATTAATACCTTTCATTTGATACCCATATCGTACAAACAAATTCTAGAGTCAGCCCTGGTCCACCTTTATGGCGATATCCATAAATGGCGTCCACCTATAAAATATGGCCCACTCCCTCATAAAATACTCTTTAATACCTTTCATTTGATAGACATGTCATTCAAACACATTCCAGGGTTACCCTCGGTTCATTTTCCTACATGGTATTTTTCCCTTATGTTGTCACCATAGCTCTCAACTGCTTACCTTTCTTACTTGTTTCAATATATAATTGAATTTTTGCAAAAATTCTACTAAAATACCATGCATCAAAAAAAAAAAAAGATGTAAAATATATCAAACACCTAGAAGTGGTGCTATCCCTGTTTTCGTTATATAAGTAGTTGCGCCCATAGTATACGTCTCAACAGTATTTAGTTGCATAAACAAAATTTAATTGTTTTCATTCCATCTTTTTAGCACCGTAAAAGTAGTGAATTGTTATGAACGGTAATGCACGGCAAAAAAATTTGCTTTCTATTTGTATTAAAGGGATACGAGAATTCCGAGAAATTACTTAAAGTTCTCTTTACGTACTCCTAACTATAAATCCGCCATTATTCGGGTACTAAAATTATCACGAGTATATTGTATGCGCCTAGCAGAATGCAATTTTTTGCTACATGTCTCCCGTACTGCCCGATGTAGTCTTCGGGCTCTATTAGTATCTAGTGCAAGCACCAGAAATATTACTTACTGTGTCGGATGTTTGGAATTCGAACATGAAATAAGACATTCATTTTAAAAAGTTTGAATAAAAGCTCTTAAGCAAAAAAAGTCGTTCGACTGCTTACTTCCACGCTGGAGGTTAAGGAAATTGAAAGAGCTTTGCAGCGCAACTCTTCTAACAGGCTGCCAGCCAAATTTGTAGCATCTCAAGCCCAATTGTCAACCTGTTTATTTAACAGGTGAGACTGTGGCGACTGCACGTTCCTCAAATAAGGAGGGGATTGCATGGCTTAGACATCATCCCAGAGATTCTCGGGCTGATGCCCTAATGGTGCTATTCTTCTATATTTTCGCAAAACCTTCGCGAAGTCTCCTTATCGCTAAAAGAGGAGATAGAAAAAACTGGAGATAATTTCCCCCAAACCTTGGTAGCTGCCGTGAAGTCTGTTTCAGTCATATCGCATATAAAGTCCTATTTAGGACTGCGCGAAACACGCCAATCCCATTGTGAACAAGCTAATTGGACTTAATTAGCGCCTTTAGAAATGGGCTACATCTCCGGGAAAAATCCAATTGCAGACCCACGATAAGAGAACTCTCTTTATAGTTTCTACTTCAAAGCAGCTTTTAACGCGCGAATGGCGTGTTATGTCAAAGAATGCTGTGAAAAACCTATGACTATGTCATCATTCAAAAGACCTGCACGTTTCAGATCTGGAGGCTCCCCAGGGAAAGGAAACGATCTTATAAATAAAAAAATCAAGGTAAGTCGCGATAATCTCTGAAGACATCTCATGCCGAGCTTATCTTCCAAATTGCGTCGTCTTCCTTTTCATTTTTCCTACAAATTGGCGCGCAGAAACTACTAGTTTTATGCCGACTCCGAATGGCATCTGCAAGGCAGATGAGTTTTCACTAAGAGCTCATCATGGCAGAAATATACTCAGAGTGCTTGCCAAACATGTCGAGGGGCGACCCCGCTTAGGTTTGCCAGTGGCATGAGTAAGAAGATTTAACTTGGTCATATAAAATCGTTCCGGCATATTCGAGCCACTACTTTATTTTACAAGCTATGGAGTAAGTCGGAGCTAGCATGTTTATCCCGCAAAGGACAAAGTTGTTGTGTTAGGAGTGCTTCAGCGCATCCAATTATAAAAGGGCTGTCAACATCGGTAACACTACCCTAAAGCTTCGACAAGGGTCTTTGACAATACAAGAACAAAGACCTGACAATAACAATATGTCTTCCGTTTAGTAAAGTGCAGAAAAAACATCACAGTTTCCAAGTCGCTTATCATGCTTATCCTGGTGTATGGCTAGGAATCATGGATAGTGTTGAGAGAAGATGAAGGTTGAAGGTCGTTTTAGAGTATTCCAAAAAAAATTCTCCGCCGTATCGAAGAGAACTGTCCCTCCACGACTTAAATTCACTCTGTACCCCTGCTCACACTTCAGCTTTCATTGTGCTTCTTGTATGGGAGTGATATCGGCCTTTGCTTTGATAACGATATCAACCAACTGAAATAGGCGATAATCTGTAATTTCTGCTTAAATTAAAGATTGCAGATACATGGTACTTTAAATCATAGCAGGTTTAACTTTTGCCGTGGTCGGAAAAAATAGTTTATTGGATTCACGACAGCCATACCTACTTTGGGTATATACTAAGCCCCATAACCCACAGGGAAAGAAATGAATGGATCTTATAAAAAGCGATCACAGTTACTAAAGACTTTTTATTTTATTTTTTTCCGTGTACATATATTTTACATCGCATTATTCTACGAATATATTTATAGTACAAGCAAAGTACTTACTTCCATCATATCCATTCGATGTCACACGACCTGCTGCTGGTGATACGCTGCTCCAAAACATTTTTGTCAGCTGCTTGGCGTATTAGATTTACAGTTATTTGCATGCTCGTTTTTTACACGAATCTAACGCTAAACAAACCATCTCGTGATTTCCTTTTTGTCTATACACATTTACTTGTGCTTGAAAAATTAATTACACTTTATACCAAAAAGGATACATTTTATAATCAATACTAACACTATCAGCCGTAGTTCGAGCTAGTTTTGGATGATATGAAGCTCTTTAGCACCTGTGCAACAACAATATCATCACCACAGCACCCTTTTTGTACAAGCATACACAAAGCGACGGGCACCGTAAATCAGCACAAAGCAGCTCTACGTCGTTACATTAGTTGGGCAATTTCTGATGGCTCATATTCACGTTCACCGCCTAAAAGTATACACTATTATTTTATAAAATTTATATGCATTGTACCCATGTAGTATAAAAACTATTTGAAAGCCTTTCAACATTTATATAGTTTGAGGTTTTTCTATGTATGTAGTTTTTTAGTTTCGAAAATTGTACAGGTAGAGTAAAAAATGGTGTACCACAAAATGTCATTTTTCAAAGGAAAATCGTTAGTGGTCAGTTGGTTCCTCATCGGCAGCGTTGCATACTTTTGTGCTGCTCCAGCCACTTTGTTTTGCTGCCCAATTTTTGGATATACATTTTTCGTGCTACACACGAATATTTAGTTATTTCCTTTTTTTGGTTTAATAGTTTTCGTTGGTACATACATATCCATGTGTATTCACTTGTAAATACATACTTGGGTAAGATATCTTTTAAGCTTAAAAGCTCTTGTGCCACATGTGTCCCTCACAGTTTGTTTGCTGGTTTAGTTTCATGCCCGTTTCATAATATTCGTTATTCTCGGGTATTTGGAGAAAATGTGGTATGAATCAAAGAAAATAGTTTGCATTCAATAAAATACTAGAAAAGAATGTGTGCATGGAATTTAAAAAGATTGAAACCAAGGGCCTGATTATATATGACGCCGTGACACTTTGCGTCGCAGTCACTGGCATTCACATTCACCACTATATAGTACCAAAAATTTCACAAAGGCAATTAGGTTTACTGCCATTGACTGAGGTGAATGAATGCTTTTATATCACACGAAATCTTGTACACACGAGAAAATACGACTTACTGCGTTACACACAATATGCCCCTAAATGTTTTTATCTTACTTACAAAGGAATATATTATACCTTACCAATTTGTCCCGATTCTAAGCAATTTGCTACTTTGAAGAAGTTTTAAATGACAAACTAAATATATATATACATCAGATCTTCGTCGATTTTAAAACTGCCTTGCGTAATGTTAGGTCAGGTTGAACTGGCAGGTCCGTAAGGGACCTCACAAAGACTGAATGAGTCCATCGTATTACCAGAAGTTTGTTTAACGTTGGACCTGAAGACCTCATCAAAGACCAAGACCCAGGCTATAAAAAGACCAAGACCCAGGCTTCTCTTTGGCAATTAACAGAAGGACTTATGCCACTTGCTGCTCTAGATCTGAGCTGTATCAAGTCTAATAGCTGGAGTAGTAACCAAGCAAGCACAGGTCACAATCATAAAACGTGCTTGATCATTTCAATTCTTCAACCCGCACTTCCTACATCAGCTATCATTGCCAAGACGTAATTTAAAAACATGTGAATCCAGAAGAAAGTGTCCACTCAGAATAGTAGTCTGTAGTCTACAGTCCTCCCTTTTCAATGAGAAGAGTAATTTTGTTAGTCTAAGAATGTAAGACCGACATGATCTTCAACACTTTACAGCACACGCTAGGGTTCACGCCCATCCCATTTGGTCGATCAACACTCGCCTTGTCTTAATCTCGCCCAATCTGATTGAGACGTCTACGGATGAAGCTTTTAGAGATACGCCCTTTTTCGCCAACTCATCCGCTTTTTCATTTCCATCTATTTCCATATGCTCTGAGACCTAATATAGATGTATGCTTTTCTCTACCCCGATTCTTTCTAGGGGCTGCTTACACCCTAAAACACTTTAAAATGTTGCGCAATGCGAAATTATTACCTTAATTGCTGCTTTTCTGTCAATATAAAAGTTTGAAGCGGCTGCAGTTTAAGCAATTTTCTCCCAGTGTTGGTATTGCTTTGGATACGGCTACTACTTCCACCTGAAAAACACTACAGTGATCTGACAGTTTGTAGGATCTGTTTATTTCAGGACCAGCACAGTATACTGCAGAGGCTATTCCTTTCATTACTTTGGAAACATCGGTGTATACGTGTATAGCTTCGTCTGCAATTTCAGCATCATTGCGCCAACCATCCACCTCTATTGTGGCTGTAAGGGCTCTTCGGAGCATAGGTGCGGAATAAGTCTGTTCGAACTGTAATTAATGACGCTGTGCTAATATGGCCGTATGGTTTGTGCTCAAGCTGCCTCGAGACACTGAATCTCTTTGCACTTGTTGACGCTATGTTCTTGGTCACTATGTCTACAGGAGGAATGTGCAGAATAGTATTCAGTACAGCCATCGTGTTGCTCTAAAGCCGCCTAGAGAGCACGAAAAGAACCTGTTTTTCACGTAAAACTCATATGGCTATGCAATCTACGTTGAGCAGCATCATCAACTCAGTCAGAATTCGAAAGGACCTATCCGAACTGTTTGCAACTAAACAAGGTTTCAAATGCTCGAGGAAATTATACTCATTGAGGAACTAGACCGCTGTTTATGGATAAACGCGTGCCATTACTGGCGAATCATTCGCGCCGTAAGCTCTAAGCACTCCTCCCTCCGTATTTTTCGCTTCATCTATCTCCATCTTCGTCTCATTCTATCTCTTTCTCAGTCTCCTCTTCTTCTTCATATCTTATTTCCATTCCCAGAGGGTGGTATGTATTTTGTTCTAGTCCCATTCCGAGTCTCAGTCACAGTCCCACTCCGAGTCTCAATCTCAGTCCCAGTCCTAATCCCAGTCCCAGTCCGTCTCTGGTCTACTTCCCGGAAAAAAGCATCGTAAATACTAATATAGACAAATTATATACCAAATTTCAGGCAAATCGAATAGGACGTATGTATATAGGTATGTGGGTATTATTAATTCATGTCTTTATTTCGGCTTCGCATGCATAGTTATCAGTTTTGCCAGGTTGATGCGACTAAATCGAATATCACAATGAAAATTACTTAAAAGTTTTCAGAAACAGCTTTAATTTGATATCAAAAATACACACACATTCTAAGGGTATCCGGGTCAATGTTTTGGCCTATATCTCGAGACCCTAGTCACCAATAGGTATAAAAACTACCCTGTACTAAAGCACTCATCAACAGCTTTCATTTGATATCTATATTGTATAAACACATTCTAGGGTTGCCCGGGTCCACGTTTTGGCCTATATCTCGACACCCTAGTCACCAATAGGTATGAAAACTACCCTGTACTAAAGCACTCATCAACAGCTTTCATTTGATATCCATATTGTATAAACACATTCTAGGAGTGCTCGGGTCCACGTTTTGGCCTATATCTCGAGACCCTAGTCACCCAGGGGTACGGAAAATATCCAGTGTCAAAGCACTCATAAACAGCTTCCATCTGATACCTATATTGTACAAACACTTCCTGGAGTTACCCGGGTCCATGTTTTGGCCTATATCTCGAGACCCATTATACAAACCTTCCCCGTGGAAAATTACATATATACACCAATTTTCATAATAATCGGTCCAGTAGTTTTTGGGTTCATCGATGACATACATACGAACATTCATTTTTATATATATAGATAATCAATTGGTTTCAGGAGAACGTGCATCAAAATGACGCATATAGCTCAAAATTGACGCGTTTTCGCCAGCCGGGTAGCACAGCAATCAACCAACCAGTCCACCTGTGAAATGATATCAGTTTTATACAAATTTAAATAACTTCATTTATTTTTCCTTCTAAAAACTTAAAGTTGAATTTAGTTCAGCATCATTAAAAAAATGCACAATCATACTTACATAACCTCACTACATATATTCTATAAAATTTACATTAGAAATCTCTTTTTCATGGTTCATAATAAGATTTCTTATTTTCCACAAACAATCATTTTCTGCCATCTCACCAACGGAGCAGCTTGTTTTGAATCGTAAAGTCAGCATTATTACATTGAAATAGTCCGCGGCACGCGCCCATCAAAATTGTAACAGAGCATCACTTGCAATGCTCCTGCTGCTACTCCGCTATGCTATACCGTTAATCCCTGGCTTCGTTCTTTTTGCTGACACCTTGCTTCAGTGTACATCTTTCCTGCTGCGGCGACATGCTAATAAGCTGTCATTAGTCCTTTTGTATTGTGCGTGGAGAGGGAAATATACATAACATTATGCTTTTCTTAGCATTTTTTCTTCATTTAAAAAATTTTTTTTCAGTTTTTTATTTTTTAAATAAGTAGTAGGAAAATACCAATTCCAACAATTCGTTACGCACGACATTTAGTTCTGCTCTCACCCTCTCGTTTTTTGTGTTATGAAACGCTTTGGCGGCTTTTAACAGGATTTACACCCACAACTTGACGTTGGCACGAGAGTCGCTGTGATTGTTTGATGTCCATCAGTTCATTACCTTGAATTTACAGTTACTTTTTAATGTTACCTATCTCCAACCCCATGCCGCACAACTCTCGCTGATTTGTTAGAAAAAGTTGTTGGCTTTTAATATATCTTGTTTTTACCTCCTCCCTCGATGTTTCCTATTTGCCTAGGTATTACTTTTGACTACATTCCTGCTTTGCATTGTCCTGGAAACAGCTGGTTTGTCGTTTTTTTTCTTCCTTTCCTGTTAAGCGAATTTTAGTATCATTACAATTTTATTGTCGTTCATAGAATTTGTTTTTGCTTTTTTGCATTTTTTCTACAAAAATTTTATGTAACCATTGTTACCCGCAAGTTTTACAACTACGCTGAATATTTTGTACAATTACCATGAATATTACTACAATGACTTTTTGGCCTCATCCTGCAGCAGCTGACGCCAGCTAATAGATATGATACGCTTTGGTGGTAAATTTTATTTATTTTTTTTTTTTATTAAGAATAAATTATTTTATAAGCAAAATATGTAGACTTTTTCTGTCTTAGCAGATTATAATTTGTTGTTCAAATGGCTTAGTGTATGAGCGTATCATTTATTTAGAATGTATTCTTGGAATTTGGAATATTTGTCATTTTACGCCTATTAAAGAAAAATATTTAAGCGCTTTAGAACGGTATGCTGGTCAACATTCCCTCTTCTTCGAAATGAATTAGAATCGCTAGGGCAGGTACTTTGTTGGTGATATGAGCGCTTGGTCGAGGTCCACAACATCCGAGTATGTCGCTGAGCAGTTTAAGCACATACACCTGCTCTACTTTGTTTCATATTTCGGCAGTCGACGGGAGATTGGTGTCCAAGATCTGCCAGACGCCCTCATTCAGATTATGCAGACAGGGAATTTTCAATAATTTTCATTTGAAGGAAGTTTCGCTGTCATCGATTTGTATGGAAATGAAGCTAATGCATGTTGTTGTTGATGTTGTGCTAACGATAAAGACACTCCCCGAAGGTTTTGGGGAACGATATCGATGTTGATGATTCTTTGCCGTATATAGATTCGGTACGTTCCGGTAATAAAGCACCATTAAGGTACTAGCACGACCGTCTCGGGAACGTTTAGCATGGCCACATTAAACCTTTTAGGCCATACCGCCCCCATCGCCTGATTCCATGAGAAACATGCGGTTGGCAGAATCTTGCCTACTAATTATGTGTATGATACATTCATATTTGTAACAGGATTACACTCGCGTATGTGAGGTTGACAACTAGGTTTAAGCTTTGAAACTATACACCTTTGTATAGCGTTTATCAACCCCTTGAATCTCGAAGCGAATGCATAGGCTACAGCGGTGAACAGATATTTGTCCCTTATATTTTAGACCAATAGAAATTCAGTGCACTTGTGTTAGATGATCTGTGCTTTCATGAAACGATCTACATTATGAGTTCGATAGACCTGCCAACAAGCGCCGATTATGGGGAACGGTGGTAACATAGAGGCTGCAGGCTGGAGAGGATAGCATTTCCGGAAAACGGAACAGAACTAAGAAACGACCAACGTTGGGAAACTGTAGTCGTCCTTACCGACTGGTAAACCAAGCGTCCGCCTTGGACAGATGTGTCGCTGGAAGCAGGGCGACAAAAGAAATTTTGCAACTAACCTACATCGACAACACAAAACTTTCTTGATAAAAGACAATGGTGGCGAGAAATTCGCTTGATTCGGATAAGAAGAAAAGAAGATCTAGTTGCAGACCAACAATTCAGATTTGTCGCTAGAGCACCCATAGAGCGGAACACAAATGCATTCAAAAAATTCCAAAGTGACAAATAAAACTCCAACGTGGTGGTGTTGCTTCAGCAGGATTGTGAGATCGGTATCAATGTGTAAAGTACAACTGATCTATCTAATTGGAACGTTTGACGAGAGCAATTAATAGTGCATGAAGGGCACTCCAATTACATTGTCAGGTTTCAGGGCTAAACTAAACTTCTCTCATCTTAAGGGTACCAGTACCCGGTTGCAATATAGCTGAGTAAAAAAGCCTCTGTCACGTTTGGTAGATATCAAACACATGCTCCCCGAAACTCCGCGACTGGTCTTTCCCAACAAAAATTTGAAGCAAACTCGTGATATGCGTTCTGTTTTCTTTTAATGGATTTCTGCAGTCGAAATAATAATGACATTTTGCATTTCTATACTGTGTAAATGATGTCCCGATAGATTCAGCCTTCGTTAGTGCAGGTGTGTGGTTGAAGGAAACACACACCTGGGAGCAGCATAGGGGGAAATTCGAAGTTTTTACTACTAAAGCTCAACAAAGTTGGAGGAGCATCAGAGGTGATCTACATGGCCGGACTACAATGAAAGAATGAAACGGAATCTACTGCGTAAATGTAGTGCCGACACTCACAACCTTAGAGCGGTATGCTCTTTAGGAAAGCATACGGTTAAGGGGGTTTTCCTCATAGTAACCATTGTTGCCCGGCTCTAGCTAGAACATCTATTTGAGCAACCTGGGTGCTACTTAACAATTTTTCCCCAGCGCTCGCACAAATTTTACATAGCGGCATAGAGTTATCATCATGTTCCAAATATAATGACCAGAGATGAGTTCTGGCGCCCATTGCTCTCTTAGTATACTAAAATGCAGTTCCATGTTACCAGCTGTCGCAATTTTAAATAAACCAGATCATTTTTGGTCATTCCAGTAACATTAATTCGTGGGTAATGTACCGCTAAATTATAACTGTTTTTCAATAAGGACATTGAAATAAAATAATAACATTAAAACACAAAACCAACTTCATTTTACGGCATTTTCGTTGAAATAACGATGACTCAAACAAGAACATCGTACATAATAAAAATAAACACTTAAAATTTAATGGTATTTATTAATGTAATTCTATATTTGTGAACAAAAAACGACTAAAGCACGCAAATGGAAATAAGACAAATAAAGAAAAAATAGCAAAAACGCCATTTGGTCTAAAGTAAAGCCGCTAATGCAATAACATTAACGTCAAGAATCCCGTCACAGTGTCAAAACATTTTGCAAATCTAATGAGTCTTAACGGCATAAAACGGGGGTCATTAAGAAAAAGAGAAGGAGGAAAAGTAGTGGGAGAAGGGAAAATGTAACGCGAAAAAACTGAAAATTTACACCAAAAAAGCACCGACAAAAAATGTATAAAATGCATCGGCAAAAAGAAATAAATAGACAAACCAAAGAAAAGGCCATAAAGCAAAAATTGGCAGCTCACTGTTGCAGAACCGTAAAGAGAAGAACTTATCGCATGGGAGGGGATGACTGTCAGTAAAGTTCGGCGAAAAAATCGCGTATAATAAATGTTGAAAATTTTTGAAACAAACGCAAATGCGGCGCTCGGTCATGGTATCCCAAATTTGGGATGGTACAGACAAGGGCATGAAAAAAAGCGACAAGGATGCGCAGAAGGGCAACGATTAAGTCAAAGGCGAAGTGTCAGTCAGATAGGGTGTGAAATTGAGAATTAAAATGTCCCAAAACATTACGCATAGTTATGGATATATGTATGTATGTACTTAGTCATTTCGAAGAGGTTGGTGTAGAAATGTGTTCATGTATACAGCGTATGTATAACCAGTAGTGGTGTTAAGATATTAAAAGTAAAAAAAAAAACATTATTGAAAGTCATATGAGTACTGCAGCAGGCAGACTTTGCCGGGACCGAATATTGGTTTGCCTACATTTAAAAAGTAATACCTATTTCAGAGAGAAGCTGTGAAATAATTAGTCAGGTTTTCTACATTAAAGTCTTTATTGAACTCATTGAAAATCCTTTCAAAACACGAAAAAGTAGCTTGAACATCATGTCAGGCAATCGAAGGATAAGATATCACTCTTGTTTTGTCCATAATGATCAGCAAGGCAGATGACTTTTCATTGAGAAGCTTTTCTCGGCAGAAATATACTCGAGTATTTGCCAAATCGGCCACCGTGGTAGCGTGCTCCGCCTACCACACCGGATGCCCTGGGATCAAACCCCGGGAAAAGCAACATCAAAAATTTTATAAATAAGGTTTTTCAATTAGAAGACAATTTTTCTAAGCGGGGTCGCCCCTCGGCAGTGTTTGGCAAGCGCTCCGGGTGTATTTCTGCCATGAAAAGCTCTCATTGAAAACTCATCTGCCTTGCAGATGCCCTTCGGAGTCGGCACAAAATCATTTAGGTCCCATCCGGCCAATTTGTAGGGAAAATCAGGAGGAGCACGACGCAAATTGGAAGAGAAGCTCGGCTTTAGATCTCTTCGGAGGTTATCGCGCCTTACATTTATTTATTTATTTATTTGTCAAATCATTGCCGAGGGGCGACTTCGCTTAGAACAATTTTTTTCTAGTTGAAAAAACTTGTTACTAAACTTTTAATGTTGCTTTGCCCGTGATCTGAGCCCAGGTTCTTCTGTGTGGTAGGCGGATCACGCTACCCCTACACTACGGCGTCCTTATAACTAAAACATTCTAATTTTGGGCGCTCTATTTTTTAAGGGTTCTAATTTAAACTTACCCATTACTGCCCTGATATATATGTAGCAATCATCTTTGTTGGTCCAAAGCTTATTCTTTACTAATAGGGCTACACAAATTACTCTTAAGTAACTATCTTTAAGAGATC
This sequence comes from Eurosta solidaginis, assembly GCF_040869045.1. Classification (NCBI taxonomy): domain Eukaryota; kingdom Metazoa; phylum Arthropoda; class Insecta; order Diptera; family Tephritidae; genus Eurosta; species Eurosta solidaginis. The sequence continues at coordinate 232,254,221 of NC_090320.1, read as the reverse complement.
ATGGAGAGTTTTCCCGTCTCGCTTATGCCCATTTAGGTGCCTTCTCTGACATAACAATCATAAGTATACTTTATGATATTGAACAAAATCCGGCGTTATTGTTTGATATAATACTAAACTAGTAACTGGGTATATAATACTACGATAAAAGCAATTTTATATACTTTCAATTGCTCATTTTCATTTCGAGTAATTTACACGTCTATCCAGTCCGACATTCCGCAAAAACGCGTAGACGCTTTGATTTAACAAGTATTTTAGGGTCGCATTCCGTCTTTCAAAGATTTTTGGGCCGTATCTGTTACTTACTAGTATATATGTATGAGTGTGTACTAGGGACGCCAAGAATATTCGCGCTTATAACGCTGAACCAACTTTTCAGTTTTAAAATTGGCATTCGCAAAAATCAAAAAGAAGAAATTGCAAGCAAGAATGTTATGAATACGCAGCATTCTCAACAATTTCCTGAAAGCCATTTCCACTGATCTCTTTCTTTTTCTTTCGATAATAAATCTTTTAAATTTATTGAGCTATAAAATCAATATCCCGCTTGGATTTCTCTCTTTCTGCATGGCTAATAATATACGTTTCAAATAAGATTCAATAAGATCACACCCCGTATTTTCAAATATTTCTTCGCTACATCGAGAAAGTTTCTTTTTATTTATTATTGTATTGTCAGGTTCTGTTGGCCGAGCCTTCGGGGTTTACGCCCCAGTCAAAGATATGAATTAAAACTTAAGAAACAAGTTTTTTTTAAATTAGAAGAAGGCTTTTCTAAGCGGGGTCGTCCCTCGGAAGTGATTTGGCAAGCACTCCGAAAGCTTCTCAGTGAAAACTTATCTGCCTTTCACTTGCCGCTCGGAGTCGGCATAAAACATGTAGGTCCCGCGAATTTGTAGGAAAAAGTAAAAGGATTGCGCGAAAATTAGAAAAGAAAATCGGAATAAAACCTCTTCAGAGGCTATCGTGCCTTACATTTATTTATTTTTAAATCAGGTTCTGAAACATCTAACAAGTTTAAATTTTCAAGGCCCCTAGGAAGTTGAAGAAAATTGGAAATCAAATTCCAGAGTTATTTTTTAATATCCGGACAACGAGAACAAATTAAAAAAAAACAAGTAAAGGTGTCTAAGTTCGGGTGTAACCGAACATTATATACTCAGCGTGAACTTAAATTGTACATTTCATTTCAGATAAATTTCTTTTCTACATAACACGCGGCACCGCCCGTTTAAAAAATGCCTCCCCATTTGCTCTTACTATAAACCTTGATAAGTGAAATATCATTGATTCAAAACTATTTTTTGCTCAGTTATAGCTTATTATTCTAGTCTGCAACCCTTTTAAACTTGTTTTATATAAAAGTGGGCGTGGTCTTTAACCGATCCCGTCCATTTTTACTAGAAATATTTTGTGCTATAAGGAAAATATGTGTACACAATTTCATTACGATATGTTAGCTTTTCTTCGAGTTATGGCTCCCGAAACATAGAAAGTTGCTTAGTCATAAAAAGGGCGGTGCCACGCCCATTTTTTTTTAATTTGAAGTTTTTCCTATTTATTGCTATAAATCCACTTGGGAAATGAAATACCATTGATATAAAGCTCTTTTTTGCAAAGATATAGCTTATTTTATTCGTCCACGACCCTTTTTAAAATATTTTATATAAAAGTAGGCGTGGTCTTTAACCGATTTCGTTAATTTTTCTTCAAGTCATTCCTAATAGTAAAGGCGACCTCTCTGCCGAATTTTGTTATGATATATTTAACGATTTTTGGTTTATGATTAAAAATATTTGTAAAATTGATTTTATCATAAGTGGGCGGTGCCACGCCCATTTTAAAAAATTTTTCAAAATTTTTATCAAGAGTCTCAATATCAGCCCACATGTCAAATTTTATCATTCTAGGTTTATTATTCACTAAATTATCAGGTTTTTTGTGTTTTCCAAAATGTTATATATATAAAAAGTAGGCGTGGTTATCATCCGATTTCGCTCATTTTCAATACCAATCTATTCTGAATCCAGGTAAGCTAGTGTACCAAATTTGGTGAAGGTATCTCAATATTTACTCAAGTTATCGTGCTTACAAACGGACGGACGGACGGACATGGCTCAATCAAATTTTTTTTCGATACTGATGATTTTGATATATGGAAGTCTATATCTATCTCGATTCCTTTATACCTGTACAACCAACCGTTATCTAATCAAAGTTAATATACTCTGTGTGCAAAGCACGCTGAGTATAAAAAATAGAATGCTCTCGTAAGATTGTTCGGCCAAAGCTTGGATGATGTAAATTGGACAACCAGAAAGTATTGTGCCGTCTTCGAGGTATTTTTTCTCCGTTCGAAAACAAGATATTACGGATAATCGTTCTTATACACATCAAACTGATTGCAGCGTGCATCCGCATTGCCAACTTAAATATCAAATTCGCTACAACCCTAATATATATTAAATATATATTTACAACGCTATTTTACATTTTAATTTGGCTTTGTTTGTTGTTGTTGTTATTTGTTAGTTGTTGTATCTGTTTATTATCCTTGTTGCGTATCATTCACGCGCCTTGTTTGCGAATTGTTTTGTTGTATTGCTTTGTCAGCATGTTTTAGTTAATTTCCATGTAAATTAAGTAATAAAATGTAACTTTTAATGTTTCAATTAATGTTGCGCGTTAAATTTACATTGTTCGTTATGTCGTTAATTGCAATGATTTCCTCTTTCATTTGCTCTATGCATTTCTATTTCGTAGCTATTTAATAGCGCCCTATGTTAAATGCAAAGCAACGATAGATAGACAGAATAGTTAAATTTTATGTTGTTTAGATTGTTTTGTTATGCCTTGCTTTATTGTGTTAATTATTTGCTAAAGATTATTAGACTTCTTAGTGAAATTAGATTTTGGTCAATGTCATCAGGATACTTTCGTTATATTTGTTGTTCAGCTACATAAATATTTGCCAAGAAGCTTAAGGATTACAGATATACGCCGCCGCCGCCGATTTTTTGTCGTTTTTCGCACGCCGCCGCCGAATGTCAAAATTATCGGCACGGTGGCGGCGGCGTCCGGCGCGTTACCATATTTTCTACTCGTTTAAGACTGTTTAGACCATTTATTGTCCATGACGAAAATTTGTCGGATATGGTTGAAAGTGGTATCAACGGATGCGCATCACTGCCAGTTATAAGACACTAAATGCGAAATTTAACTCTTTCTAACTGTTCAAAAGTTATTGAAAAAAACAGGCACTTTCGATGTCAGCTTAACACGGACTTTGCATCACGCAATTCACTAAGTTATTAAAACCAAACACTAAAAGAAAAGTTATATAATAAATGTATACGCTCAGTTTGCATATCATTTTCATTAATAATTAACAATGAACTCAAATAAAATGACCTAAGGCGAACATGTTTTTAAATTGTCCTTATGTTGGTAAAAAAGGGTGCCGAATTATATTGCGATTGGCTGAAAGAATAAGGAAAATCAATGACGCAAAATCTTTAGTAGGTTCTAGGGGCGTAAACACTTTTCTGAAATGATTCTTACCTCATACTTAAGTTGAGGACATATGTACGTATGAGAAGAATTTGAAACATCACTTGGGATTACACTCAAACATCTGTTGTTCATTTGCGAAACTATAAAATAGCGTGTCAAATGTAAATTTTGATTTTCACACTTCACACTTCATCCTTCAACACCCAAGTCTCCCGGTTTGACATTTCCTAAAGTTGGCGGCCCTATCCAAAACTAGTCCCTTGGATTGAATCACATTGATTATAACCTATCAACCAAGTTTAAATATCACCTGCACGTAACGGCTCCTTTTACAAATGTGAATACGTAAGCAGGTGAGGCTTTGTCCTTCATAAGAACACTCATAGTGGTGAAGCAAAAGCTTTCCCAAGACAGTCGTACTAATGAACGTGTGTGCTACTACCCTAACGTAGTGGACAGTCGAACTAGTCTGAAAACTGAAGCTACGCGGTCATCCATAATGAGCTCTTATATCATAAGGCCGGAAAATAGCAGTTGACATCTTTCAACTTAAAATCGGTCGACTTTCATTCTAAAATATCGTTTTGATTTAAAGAAGACTACTGAAATCAACTACGCTTTGCACGAGATATACAGACAAAAGTGTGTCCGCAAGGAGCTACTCCTGAAAATTTGTGAACAATCTGCAAGATTTTGAGGCAAAAACTCCGGATCTTTTCGAAATACATGCAAACAAAACCTTTCCTAAATATTATTTTTTTAAATAGCAAAATCAAGCTTTTTAAAGTAAGAACAACGACGTACAACGGCGCGCCGTCCACGCCGCCGCCGCCGATGAAGTGGTCGGCGTATACCTCTATTAAGGATGACGCTAAAGTTGTCAAATCGATTTCGACTGTTTTTTTTTACAGAAAAATAGCATACCACGATTTAACTCGGACACATTTTTATCCATTGTAAATTCCCTCGACTGCATCCGGGTGAGAACATTTGTCTAAGGAAAAATCTCGTAATAGGTATTCAATAAATAAATGCATTTCGCAGGCAGTACAAAATCTGAGCACCCAAAAATCTAAGCCTTATTTTTTGTCATTATGGATATCGGCATTTATCCTCCTCATCCTGAAACTTCTGCAGAGGAAGTTTTAAAATAACTATGAGATGGCTAATCCAAATGAAACGTATTTTTTTCAACAAAGAGCGCTGTTTCCAATTTCAAGGTATCTTAATTGGATCAAACTTTATGGCGAAAAAACTGGTTCATGTTTACTACGGAAAAGTTTGAGTAGAGTAGAGTTTTCCTATGACAAATTTCTGGTATTACAATCAGAAGCTTTCAAACGACCGTAATGCCAATTTCACACAGAGGCTTAATGAAATAATTAGTCAAGTTTTCTACATTACAGCCATAATTGAACTGAATCTTCCATACAAAATAAAAGTTCTTAGTTATCTCATTATTGCCTTATTGAATGCCTAATCGAATGAAAAATCCAGTCGGCTTTGTTTGGTACTTCGAATTTTATTGTCAATGTAAAAAATGACAATCAAAAATAAATTATTTTTAATAATTCACGAAAAATAGAAAAACACGAAAAAATTCAAAATTAAATTTTCGCTGCATTTGCTGCAAAAGATAATAAGGGTTTTCCGAAAATAGGCACATATTTGGTTATGCGCAACATCTATGGGTAATTGCGCATGTATTTTTTTTTTTTTTTGTATTTATAGTTAAGAAGGAAACGGTTGCTTTCCATTTAAACAATTTTTTGTAAAAACGAAATATTTTTTTTGGGGCTGCTGACAGATGTTCGCTTAATGAACGTAATGTATTTATAGTTAAGAAGGAAACGGTTGCTTTCCATTTAAACAATTTTTTGTAAAAACGAAATATTTTTTGGGGCTGCTGACAGATGTTCGCTTAATGAAGCAAAAGGCCTTGTATGAAAAGGGAAACTTACTTAGGCTGTGTGCGAGTTGAACTAAATTTCTACGTAAATAGAGAAAAAACCTAAATAACTGGAAACTGTAAATAAGGCAGTGCAAAATAAAAATTTAGAATTTTTATGAGCATACTTTTCAACCTAAATTCAAATTTCAAAAAAAAAAAATGCTCATGGTTTTGTTAATAAACCATGAGCACTTGGGAATGTCAAACAAAGTAATTGACAATAAACAAAAATCCAGCATTATCAGTGCTTTGCACCAGATGGCGCAACACTGAATAAATATAGTTGGTAAAAAGGAATAGAAGTAGCAAATTTGCCAGTCAAACAAACCACCGCTGTATAGCTAAATGGTTAGCGCAGCATGCCTAAAGCGTACTGATGATGAAGGCTTAGCACCCTTCGAAATGGATCTATCTGCGCAGCTATGGCAGGTTGTCTGAAAAATTTTCTACTTACTATTCCAAAAACAAAATTCAATTTTTCAAATTTAGAAAAATTAAAAAAAATAACAATAAAAAAAAAAAATAATAATTGATTTTTCAATATCGTGTATGCAAATAAATGGCTCTTGTTTATTCAATCATAGAGAGATGATCCCTGCTGCGATTGAGGTCCGATCGATTGTACGTGATGGTGGCTCAATTTTGTTCAAGCTGATGTTGGCGACACAAGAATTGGATCCTTCTCAAATATGGACCGCAATCTGACCATATTTGGCAGCCAAGTGAACTAATTGGCCTAAAGAAGTTATTAGAGGCGTACCAACATCTCAGTATTGAATTCGAGATTGTGGAAAGCTCATTGTGCATGTGCTCCACTATGTCCGAAAAAAAACCTTATAAAACGGAGCCTCTGCATTTTTTTGAACTGCTGTCTTGGGATAGGTACTTACCGCAGGCCCTAATTGACCTCTGTTCTTTTTAAGCGTGAAAACGCATCAAAAATACCAAATTTCCCGTATTGTTATTATTTTCTTAGCAGAAATAAACAATTGGCTAGCCTGGAAATAAACTGCTCTATGTAACATTTTTTCAGAAATCAAGATATGTATGTACATGTTTGAACTTGAAAAAAATTTATTTATATAAAATTGATCTATATCTTATTTCTGCATCAAAGTATCCAAAAGATAAAAATATCACTTTAGAATTCGCGTTCTTTTGTCATTACAAGAAATTCTAAAGCGGCCCAATTAGCTTAGACTAACATAGACCAGTATGATCTTACAAACTTGTTGAAACTAAACTGGTCTATGTGCATTATGGTTACAAAAAATCTATTTATTTGAATCATATCTGGCAACACTGTAAATGTAATTGTCATTCATTAAATCAGCTGATATTATCTTTTGTCAGCAATTGTGTTTGCAGGTTGATTTGCGTGTTTTGAATGAAAAGGAGACATTTGAGTAATAGTGTACATACATGCTTATTAGTTAAAAACCACGGAAGCAAACCGACCAACCACGTCTACACGAATGAGACGTGTACTCCATCCAAAATTACAGAGAAAGTGATTCTGAATCTGAAGATTTTGGCGCTAGTGATGAGGAAGATTTGTATGTACCTCCTACTCATGAGGTCGATTCTGATGAAGGTATTTACCTATTTTGTATCGAGTTTGTGGCCTGTTCGGGCTGATTCCATGCGCACAGGTTACTTGCAAGCAGGCACCTGCATGACACTGGAAACCGCTTATCGACCTGTAAACTGACACCTAGTAAATGTTATATTACTTTACCTAATGACAAATGCGACTTTAGATTGCTTTACTTTTGTATCGTGGTATCTACTTAAACAGAAACAGTGGAGTTAATTAATGAGAGTATGATGAACATGGGAGAAATTGAAGAAGTTGCGATGGACGACACACAAAACAATCAGCCGCCGCCTCCGCCTAGAGGACGAAAGAAGCAGAGGCAAGAACAAACTTGGGGGAGAAAAAGAAAGCGAAAAAGAGCAACAGGTCAAGAGTATATTAACACAAGAGGAAATGTCATTCAGGCGAAAGTATTTGTAGCTATCGACTGTGTTTGTGGACTCAACTGCAATGAGGAAGTGGCCCCGCCCATTCAAAAGGATATTCATGATGCATTCTATAAGTTTGGAAGCTGGGATTCTCAAACTGTCTGGTTGTGTGGTGCAGTAACCGTCTCAGCTCCAAAACGACCTCGGAAAAGATTGCAAAATCAGACGTCAAGCCTTAAGTAAGATACCCGTCAGTTCACCCTCAACAATACACCTGTTTGCAAAAAGTATTTTCTAGGTGTTCTGCAAATCAGTAGCCATCGCTTAGATTATGCATTACAAGTAAAACAAAGAACACCTGCTAACAATAACATTCCAGTTCCGGATCACACTCAAAAAAATTTTATTGGTAAAACTAACCGAAAAACTATGTTAAAACGGCTCCAACCTATAAATATGGGTTAAATCAACCAATAGAAAATAGTTAAAAACCTTTACTGAAGTCGTGGTTAAAAATTGTTAATTTTACCAAAAAGAAACGGTTGATATTTAACCATGTGAAGTTGGTTGACCTAACCATAAAAGTAGGTTCGTATGGCTCCAACCTATAAAAATTTGTAAAATTAACTTATATTAATAGTTATTTCCATCTAACCACAAAAGTTGGTAAAAAGTAGTGTAAAAATTGTAATATAAACACAAAATTTGTAGAATTAACTATTTTTACTGGTAAGTTACTATAAAAATTGTATTGTTACAAAAATTGTGGAACACAGTACTTAATGATGAAAATTGTCATATTACTATTTATATTGTAGTCCTACTATTTATATTGTAGTCCTACAATATAAATTGTGTGATAACAATTTTAATGGTTTAGTACTACCACAAATTTAGATACAATAAAATTTTTGTAGAATAGTTAAAATAACATTATAATCTTTGTGGTTACATATCTACTTCAATTTAAATATCAACGTTGTAAAGATTAAAACATAAAATTTATATTTTATTCACGAAAACTTATTTATTTCTTTTAAATAGATAATAATAAAAATAATTCACAAAAAGTTACAATGTTCAATCCCTCACTAGGGTAGGCACCTTGTCGTTGGTGTGAGGGCTTAGCCGAACTCCATAGCGCCCGACTATGAGGCGGAGCTGTTTAGGACTGACATCTACGCCGTCTAGGGCGGCGGGATGTCGGTGACCAAGAACTGCCAACCCCCTAATCTAGGGTGTTATGCGGACCGTGCCTATTGGACGATTTGCAGCCAGGGGATAAATTCGGCTGTATTCGAACGGAGCCTTCCCGATACCGGGCCATCTCGGGAAGTAGTTATGGCCTTACCGCAGTAAGGGGCGCTGCTGTGGCGGACGGTTCTTTCCCCGTATATAATACTGGACCGCTGAGCCCGCCTTGTCGGGCAGGTGGTCGTACGACCAAGATGAACAACTCATTACCTGAATGTAATAAGGAGGATGTAAAGAGGAGGACTGAGTCGCAATCCAAGGACGACAAATACGAATTAAGCGATGCGTCGGACTCGGGGAGCGAGAGTAGTGCTGATTCAATGAACTCCGTGTTGGAGAAGCACACAAATGAAAACGGAGTAGAAGAGTGGAGAAGGGTACGGAGCAGAGGAAGTAAAAGAGCTCTCTCGCAGTACCGTGCAGCACTAAGAATTGTACAACGCTTGGGAGCAGTGGTCGACCCAACAGAAGTGGAGATCGAGCGCTTGGAATGGGCCCATGAAGCGGTAGAAGTAGGTCGAAGGCAGTTCAAAAGGTTTGCTGCGAGAAACCCTCGGTTCTGCAACCGGTACGAGGAGGAAGAAGCGTCGAATGGCAGAATGAAGAGGCAACGTTCGGCAGAAGGCGACAAGCCTGCTTTCAAGAGGCATAAATGACCCAGTCCTAGAGCCGCGAGGCAGGGCAGTCGCATAGACAAGACAAGTAGGCCCAAAGCTGTAAGACAGGTGGGTTCCAATAGCGAGGTAGCAACTACCACGAAAGCTGCCAGTCAGAGGGAAGTTCTAACTACGGAAGTAGGAGATAAGCCAAAGGGAGATAACGCTAAGACTCCGGCTTTCTCGGAGGCGCTAAAGGGAGTTAACGCGAAGACTCCGGTGTTCTCGGAGGTTCCAAAGGGAGATAACACTAAGACTCCTGCTTTTCATGAGGAGATGAGTGATGTGGCAAAGCACTCACTGACTGTGGCGCTGGTTGATCGTAGCAGTCCGTTCGGACAAATGACTACTGAAAGGTGGAGATCTGTGGAAAGGGAGCTTATTAGCTTAATGCTTAAGATGATGCGGGAACAACCAAGTAAGCCCCTTCCAACCTTTGATTCGGGGGGATGGTATAATGGTGTGAAGATGATAGCGTGCGACAACATCGCGAGCTTGCGGTGGCTGGAGGAAGTCGTTCCAAACCTCCAAAGGCAAGGCACGAACGCGCGGTTTGAGGTGGTGGATAAAGCGCAAATCCCCACGGTACCAAAAGTTAAGGTATGGATACCATGCGTGATGAAGTCGGAGGATACACTGCGACTTCTGCAGAATCAGAATCCGAACATACCGACACAGGATTGGAAGGTACTTACTGTATCTCGGCCTACCGAGGATGGTCAGTTCTACATCTTCCAAATAAACAAGCAGGCGGAGGATATTTTGTACACGCAGCTTGGCAAAATGTCCTTTGGCACTGGCAAAATTTACATGCGACTCAGGAAAAGAAGTCCCGAGGATAAAAATCCTAACACGCTGGAAGTGGGCGAAGTCGAAAAGGACCTCAGAAGCCTAAGGGAAAAAAGACAGGTGGAGGTCCCCGACGTCACCACGAACGTGCTAGAAGAGGACCAACCGCTAAATGGTGCTGTGACCCGCACAGAGGAACACACGGCACAACATTCACGAGGGGCTGAAGGGGGCCTCGAATACTCTAAACCAAAAGGGCAAGAGGAGGACGACGACATCAAGACGAAGGTGCTGGAGGGGGACAAACAGCCCAATGGTGCTGCGAGTCCTACAGATAAACCTCCAACACAGTAAAGTGGCGTCGAGCGAACTCCTCCTAACCCTTGAGGAGGATTCGTTTGACGTGGCGCTGATCCAGGAGCCGTGGCTCTCATCGGGAGGAAAGGTTTCTGGACTTAGCGCGCGCGGGCTTGGCGTTTACTACGCACAAACGGAAGGACGGGTGCGAGCTGTAGTAATGGTAAGGAAACAGCTGCATTCATATATGCTGCCTAATTACACCACCGAGGATCTCGTAGCGGTGGCCGTTGAGCAAAAGAATAAGCAGGCATTTATCCTGGCGTCCTGCTACATGGCCCATGCTGCGGAGGTTCCACCGATGGAGTGCAAAAGGCTAGTACAGGAGGAAGGGCGCAAAGGGCATTTGGGCATAGGCGCAGATGCAAATGCGCACCACAATGCGTGGGGAGGAGCAGATACGAACGAGAGAGGCGAATCTCTATTTTGTTACATCCTGCAAACCAATTTGCAGATAGCCAACAGGGGAAATGTTCCTACATACATTGGTCCAACATCCAGCAATATTCTGGATATTACATTGAGCTCCGAGCGTGATATATCAAGGTATGATTGGATGGTTCTCGATAGACCATCCTTCTCCGACCATGCGTATATAAGCTTCAGCATCCCACTAAAGAGGGTAGAGAAGGGAGGAACCTTTAGAAACCCTAGGGCAACGAATTGGACTAAATTCCAGAAACATGTAGAAACGAAACTGGGACAACCCAAAGAGGTTGCTAATGTAGAGGAACTGGAGGAGTCGAATGAATTCCTAACAAGGACGCTTATGACTGCGTATAACAAAGCTTGCCCTCTAAGAAGATTCAGAGGAAAAGCAAAGCCGCCATGGTGGAGCAATGAGCTGAGTCTTCTAAGAAGACAGGTAAAAGAAATGTTTAAACTCGCAAAGACCGCGGAAAGCGAAGCGTGTCGGGACGAGTACAGGGATCTACTGAGGATCTACAAGCGTGAAATTACCAGGGCGAAGAGAAACTCATGGAAAAGTTTCTGTACGGACATAGAGTGCTCCAGTGAAACAGCACGGTTGAAAAAAGTCCTAGCAAAGGGAAACATAGTCCAGGGACTAATAAAGAAAGAGAACGGGGAATGGTCACGTGATAGTGAGGAATCCCTTGAGGTGCTTCTCGATACACATTTCCCATCGGGAGACGGTTTAGAAGAACCAGCAGACATCACTCACACTTCGATCACGGAGCTAGTGGTGCCGGCCTTGGTGACCGATACCAAGATCGAGTGGGCAGTGAAGACGTTTTCTAAGTTTAAATCGCCGGGCCCAGATGGTATATTCCCGGCCATGCTACAAGTCTCAAGTAGGGCGGTCGTGGAATGGCTTAAAATAATATTCGATGGGTGCATAAGACTGAATCATGTACCGCACTCTTGGAGAACTGCTCGTGTAGCTTTTCTACCAAAGGCGGGGAAGATCGGTCACGTGTGTCCCAAAGACTATAGACCCATTAGCTTAACATCATTTCTGCTAAAAACCTTTGAGAGGCTGATAGATGTGTACATAAAGTCCAACGTGGATGAAAAGCTGCTCTCCACAACACAGCATGCGTACACCAAAGGCAAGTCGGTAGACACCGCATTGCATAGGGTGGTAATAAGCATAGAGAAATCCCTGGAATATAAAGAGTATGCTCTAGGAGTCTTCTTGGACATTGCCGGGGCTTTCAATAATGTTGCAAAATGGGCGTTTATGGATGGTCTTAATTACATTAAAGTACATCCTGCCTTAATCAGATGGATCGGCTGCATGTTAAATTGCAGAAAGATTACATCACAATGGGGATTGTACGAGGCCACGAAATCAGTGGACAGGGGCACGCCGCAGGGAGGGGTGCTATCACCTCTGCTGTGGACACTGGTCATCAACCAACTGCTCAGGCAATTCGATGAGGGACCCGTAAAACTTACGGCTTACGCAGATGACGGTGCAATTGTCATAAGTGGAAAATGCCTTCCAACGATTAGTTCTTTGATGGATCGGCCGCTTCGGGATATTCATACCTGGGCATCTAATGTCGGGCTGAAAGTCAATGCGGAGAAGACGGATATGGTCTTGTTTACAAAGAGGTACAAGGTCCCAAATTGGACCAGGCCTAAGTTAGGAGCGGTGACCTTACAGGAGAAACCTTGCACAAAATATCTAGGAATCATCCTAGACAGTAAGCTGTCATGGAAGCTCAACTTGGAGGAGAGGGTCAAGAAGGCCTCAACGGCACTCTATGCATGTAAAAGAATGCTGGGGTGTACGTGGGGCCTATCGCCCTCTCTTTCTCATTGGGTTTTTACAGCGATTGTAAGCCCTATTCTATACTATGGAGTTCTTGTTTGGTGGAAAGCCACACAAAAAACAACATACCTCAAAAAATTAGAGAGGGTATGCAGACTATCGATGCTTTGCATTACGGGAGCCCTGAAAACAACCCCGACGGCTGCACTGTATGCCATTCTGCACATTCCACCTGTAGACCTGGTAGCAAAGAACAAAGCGTTAACGACCGCAACCAGGCTCGATGCTTCGGGGCAGCTTGAGCGCCGACCATATGGCCATAGTAGTATAGCGTCCTCAGTCACAAGACGAACAGACTACATGATTCCCTACCTGCACTTTGAGGGAGATCTTAAGGCCACAATAGAGGTGGACGGTTGGCGCAAGGGTGCGCAAATGGCGGACGAGGCGATACATGTGTACACCGATGGTTCCAAAATAGTGGAAGGAGTAGGGTCTGCGGTATACTGCGCTGATCCGGAATTAAGATCCTACAGGCTGCCGGATTACTGTAGCGTTTTCCAAGCGGAAATATTAGCCGTAACCAAAGCAGTAGAAACCCTGGAAGAGAATAGCTTAAGCTGCAACTGTGTTAACTTTTATATTGACAGTCAAGCAGCAATTAAGGCAATAATCTCGCATAGCACAGCATCTAAATGCGTGTTAGAGTGTAAGCAGTCTCTGGAGAGAAACGGGACAGGGAGAAGCATACATCTATATTGGGTCCCAGGGCATATGGGAATAGATGGGAATGAAAAAGCGGACGAATTAGCTAAAAAGGGCGCATCCCTTGAAGCTTGCTCCGTAGACGTCCCAATTAGATTGGGCGATATTAAGCGAATGCGAGAGGTGCACATGATCGACCAAGCAGAAAAGGCGTGGGTTCAAGCGCGGGGCTGTAAAGTGTCGAAGATTATGTGTAGGTCTTACAACCTTAGACTAACACAGTTGCTTCTGTCATTAAAAAGAGAGGACTGTAGACTCATGACGGGTATTCTGACTGGACACTGCCTTCTGGCGTCACATGCCTTTAAATTAGGCTTGGTCAGTGATAGCAGGTGTAGGAAGTGCGGGTTGGAGGAGGAAACGATCGAGCACGTTCTGTGCTCGTGCCCTGCACTTGCCAGGCTAAGACTCCAGATATTAGGAGTGATACAGCTGTCAGATCTAGAAGCAGCAAGTGGCTTAAGTCCTAGGAAGCTTCTAGTATTTGCCAAGAGGACGGAGTTATTTTATAACATAGGTCCTGGTTTTTGATAGGGTTTTTCAGTTTGGTCGTTAAAACAAACTTCTGGTAACACTACGGACTCAATCAGTCTATGTGAGGTCCTCATGGACCGGCCAGTTGAACCTACCTACCTACAATGTTCAATCCTTTTCCGCTTTTCTTAAATTATCCATAACAGTCTTTTAGATAACGTTTTAAACATAAATGAATATGTGTACGTTCAGTAAAAAAAAAAAAACAAAAATAAGCTTAAACCAGAATCTATTCTAAATCTCTTCAAGAATTTTTTTAACATCGTTTTAATCACAAGTTTTCAGTTTCATACCTAAATTTTATTTATTCAGAAATCTCTTTCTCATAGAACTTTATATTAATAAATAGGTTCATATAGTGTGAATAAATATACATTAAATTTTCTCCAGAAAAAGTAAACATACTTAACTTCTAAAAAAAATATACAGCGTAGTATAAGCTTTTAAAGCATATTTTTAATTATCCATAACAGTCTTTACGAAGATTAAATACCGTTTGCATGAACCTTTTTGCAAAACATATTTTAAAAAATGACTTGAATTTTGAGGATAGAATGTGTTTAAAACACCTATGCCTCAATCTTCCTTAAAGAAGTCATTAATTTTTCTTAGCCTAAACATGTTTTTTTTACTAGAATATATATATATATATGTACAAACATATATTTGGTGTATTCACGAAAGCCAGATTATCAGGTTATCTATTTATGTGTTTATATTTTGAACACAGTTTATAAAAACAAAATACACTGGAGAGAAATAATTTTTAAAACAGATAACTTTATATGCAGACTGTCGTGAATTGCCTAATTGTATAATAGAATTTTTCTCTTATATTTTGAATATTCCCCTCTTTCTCATTGTTGAGTACATCTTTCTCTAAAAAGGTCGCTATTGGTAAAAATAAAGGTTCAGTTAAATCATTCACAAGCATTTCTATATCTTTTCTGGTAAAATTTGATTTGCTGTGCAATTTAGTAAGACATTTTAGAACAATATTTTCAAAAAAATCTGTTCAAAATATAGTTTCACTGGGAAATTCTGCTTGAATTATACTTTGAGTATCTATAGTTTCATTGATGTTAGTCAATGAGTTATTGCTTGTCAATGAATTAACCGAATGAGAAATACATGAATACTCGTTTTTAAAATGTTTTTTAAATGGCTTTAGCCCCTCAAAATGGTGACTACAATATACACACAAGAAGGTGCTTGAAGATGTCAAATTATGTAAAACTTTAAAGTGAATTGCAAGAAAATCCACATTTAGAAAAACTTGTTCACACAAAAAGCACGATACCATATTGAATTATTATACATATGCACATACATATATGTACGCTTATTAAAAACGTTTTCTTATCATATTATTTAAGATCGTTAATTAAGCACAGTACATTTGGAGATGCCTTGTCGTCTTCAAAATTTATCGAATAAAAATACTTTTGAACAAACAAACAAAATTCTAAGCTATCACTGGGGTATTTTAAATTCAGCACATGAAATGTCTTAAAACATGTATCAAACGCACTTAAAAAACAAGGCATCTCATACTTGATTTCATCAAAGTAAACATAAAACTTAGCGTCACATAAATTATAGCCAACTGCAATAACTATGGGTTGTAAGGTCTCACCGCGATCAAAGAGGGAAGTCTTCAGCTTTTTAAACAGTTTTCAACATCATTTACGGATCTTTGATAGTGGACCGGTAAATCTTTCTTGTGGTATTTGCTCTTCGTTTTATTGTTGGACGTAGCAAAACATGTAGCAGTAGTGCAATGAGCTGTTCTGAACATATGTATATGTTTAAAAACAGTATATATATACAAATAAATAAATGTTTGAGGAAATGCGCTGACAAACCTTTATCTTTTGATTTTATTGTTTCCAATTGTTGCAAGTGCGCCGGATCCATCAACTTTGCATTTAGCAATGGGACAATCTTGAGATTAAAGGTTTTCCATTTATCGACGATAGATGTCGAATGTGGATGCAAATAACTAAAATCGATTTGAATTTAAAAATAGATAGTATTGATGCTGTTAATATATATTGTATTATTGTAGTTAGTACAAGTATATAGTATTGACATGTTTTAGTATGTGATTTTCATTTTTTGGTTTACCAGATTATACCCCAATTAATGTGAAAAGAGCTTTCAATTTTGTAAGACGTCAATAATGCTGCTTTGTGTACCGTCTGTGCTTAAAATTTCTTGTCTTCGTTTTTTAAAACACTTTCGCCAATTTTTCTGCACCTCATTCTACGGCTCCGTACAAATTTTTAACCAATCTTGAGCCTTAGAAATTTCTGATGAATAAATCAAAAAATGTTTATAATAGTACACACAAAACGTAGAAAAATTCGACTTCAATATACCTGTTTCTTCTCCACAGTTTTAAATATCAGCTTTTGGGGATTCACCACCTATACTGTTTCTCTCATAAACAAGTTCACCCGTTCTCTTTAAGCGTTTTGCAGTATTATAATATTTGTCATACAATCTTCCTGAAGGCCGCGATCCAATTAAATTCAAGTAAATTGCCTATGTAGAAAATATCCAAATAAAAATAAGCAAAACATTAAAAATATAGTTTTAAATAAAAGACAAACCTTGTCGTCATTGAATGTTCCTTCAATTTGAATAGAGATGTGCTCAAATTCTTTTCTGCCAATTTTTATTTTATGTTTTAAGTGCCAAGTTACTATAGAATCTATTAGAATTTTACGTACTGCGTCGTTCAGTTTTCCAGTGGCTTTGTAAGTCTGATTGACATAGTATCCATTTGATGACTTCCCAATACTGATTGAATATTCTAAATTTTGAAAATAAATTAAAATATTTTAACCAAGAGACACAATTTTTAGAACTGAACACACTGTTTCTCATCTACGTTATTTTTTTACATATAATTGAATGTTTTTCTATTGTGGGTATTATACACTGAAGATATTTACATACTTATAATGGAGCCGCGGTACCCATGAGGATCGTTGATAACTTTTGAAGAAATGCTTGTTGATTGGTTGCAGTTTAAATATGGTGAATTTTCAATGTCTTCCACGAAAGTCGTATCAACACATATTTTATCGCAGGCTTTAACATCAGCATATTCCTTAAATAAAAAAGTTTTATTTTGTTTACCAAATAAAATTCTAATTTTATGTTTGTATTTACATTTGCGATTTTCCATTGCTGAAGCTTGAAACGAAAATCCACTTTTTCTCCTAATTTACGTTCCCGGAATAAGTATGTCAAGTCCTGTCCTTCCAAATATATTAGCCTTTTAAGTGTACTAGATTCATCTACAATTCGTGAAAATATTACACATTTAATAAGTTTTAATTATTTCTTTTACAAACTACAATCGATGCATGTAATTATTTCCACACTTTTTATGTGAGCAATAAAAGCAACAACACAACCAAAGCCAAATAACGGAATGGTTGCATGACGCAGTTTCAGCAGCATATTTGTTAATTTACAAAACTAATTATTAATAAACTTTCCTTGTAAATTTTGTAAAATGGCGCTGAATCCCCAAGTTTCTAATAAAGATTCTAGTCCGTCCTTTTCAGAAGATTCTAAAATATTCTTTTCCATTTTTGTAATTTTGCACACAATACTCACGCACGACCAGCTTTCCTCAAAGTTTTCAACGAACTGATTGCAATGAGCGTCGGCTTCAACAACAACAATTTCAGGGAAAAATATTTTAACCGATTGATACTGGTATAATTAACCAAGGTTTATGGTTGGTTTAACGATTTTTTGAAATGAACAATTTCATAGTAAAATTAACAAAATAAGATCAGTTAAATCACACTAACAAAATAACATTAGAAAAAAATATGGTTTACGTCGGTTAATTTTACAGACGAAATAGTAAGCGAAGAAAGCAACAATTTTTGAATTGGTTAATTCTACTATATTTATTGGTAAGAAAAAAACAACAAAATATAAAGAAAAATTTAACTTTTTCTAATAGTTAATATAAGAAGATAAAATTGTTTAAATTACAACAACAAATTATACAGAGTATGCACTAACCGAAAAAAATTGTTAATTTGACCAACGTCTGCAGTTAGCTGAGCATTTTTGCAACAACAATTTTCGTTGTAGTAAAATTAACCACGGAAATTGTTAGATTTAACGAATGTTATTTTTCTGGGTGCAGAGAGGACAAAAATTCTCGGAAATAACATAAGTGAAGAGAAGGTTGAGTGGATTAGAGAGCATATACGGAGTTTTCCTAAATATAGAAGCCATTACGGAGATAGATCGAACGATCGCCAATATTTGGCTCCTTCTTTGAACCTAACTAAAATGTACAAATTGTTTGTGTAAAAATGCCAAGCTGAAGGCATAGAAATATTAAAAAAATCTTTATATGAAAAGGTGTTCCGCAAAGAATTTAATATTCACTTCTACATTCCAAAAAAAATACACTTGTAAGAGTTGCGACGAATTTAAAATTAATTTGGATGCTGAAGCAGATATTGTAAAGTGTATAGAAATTAAATGGAACATGGATACACACACAAAGTTGGCTGCGAAAGCAAGAGATGTTCTGAAGTCATATGAACAAGCTAGTCTCGAAGCTGAAAGTACAAAAGTATTAATTACTTTCGACCTCGAAAGGACCCTTCCACTGCCTCACCTAAATACGGGCCTAGTATATTATTTAAGGCAACTAAACATGCTCAACTTCGGTATACGCGCTTACCAGTATAACGGAGAAAAAGTTCTTATGAGCATGTGGTACGAAACTACCGGAGCAAGAGGCTCCCAAGAAGTAACCTCTTGTCTATAACATTATTTAAAAAACCAACTGCCTGACCAAAATTCAGAGCTTAGCCTATTCAGTGACTATTGCGGCGGCCAAAATCGCAATTGGAATATAATGTTTTTTGCCATGTATATGGTGAACGCTTTACCTAACTTAAATGAGATTTACGTGAACTATCTTGTTACCGGCCATACTTACGAAGAGCAAAATTTGTCAAGGGCGAATCTGTGATGTAGTTTAATGATGATTTTTCTGAAACATATATATCCGTCGATCTAAAGGAATCTAACATGAACCTACATGATTTCATAGAGCTCTTGCAGAATTTCACTCCAGATCAGGACAGCGACATACGCGTTTTGAAATTCAAAAAAATACAGGACATAGGAAAAATGTTGAAATTTGTACCACCGATTCATCACCCCTTTTACATGTCCCTTCCACATGAAAACCGCAGAGGTGAAACAGAAAACAATCCAGAAGATTTTCTACCAGCCCGCTGTGGAGAAGACTAGGTTACTGTTAATTTTAATGCAGAGGTGATCATTTACGAACAGTTTTATATTATTTTTTTAATTAAAGTATTTCCTTTCACATATTTTTTGTTGTTTTATTCATATTATTTCCAATTTGTAGTTCAACCTTCCTTAAAAATTAAAAATTCTAAAGTTGTCTATGTAACAAGCTTTTTTGTTAAAAAAAATATTATATAAAAAACGTTTCTATATTAAGTTTTTATTTAATGCAGGATGTTAAGTTAGCTTTTAAGCTAATATAATAGTTTACAACATTCACTTAACATACAACAACAATAGCGCACTGCATTAAAACGCGTTTCATCTGTTTTCTAACTCTTGTATTTTGTTACATAGACCAGTTTAGTTCCAGGCTAGCCAATTTAGGTTTTCAAATCAACTCGCACAGTTTCGACAGCTTTTTCCTAAATTATTGCAGTGCTGGAAAGTTCCAGTGGAATATTAGTTTAGGTACCTAAAATTTAGCCGAACTCGCACCCAGCCTCAACTATTTCTTTAAATAGAATTCTTATTCGATTAAGTTTCTGTGTGATAAGGGTTTCAAGTGTGAACATTTAAAATAATGTTTTTTTTTTTTTTAATTATTTTCATTTGGATAAAAAATATAATTCCGCAAAAGGTTTGTGGATGTTTTTGAAAAAAGTGCAAAAAATAAAAAGGATGCATGATTCGTCTTGAAAAAGTTTTGAGTATCTATGGGATCCTATTAACTTTCACCTAGGGAAATTTTTTGACCCGGACTTTTTCGACTCAAAAAACGAAAATAACTATAAATATGTTTATAACATACACATTCCGGCCATCTGATAAGCTAATCCTTTCTTTTAAATATTTCTGTGGGTGTCAATCCAGCAAAGGGAGATATTGAGATGCTTTATAAACGCCAGGGATATGATATCAGATGTTATCAAAATGAACGCCATTGTGCTCAAGGCCCGGTTTTACAGTACCACTTTAAAGCTTCTGTTAAAATAGAGCTCAGTTCAAATTAGGCGGACACAGTAGTAGGGTTACACTGAAGTTAACGTAAACTGGCACTAAAAATTGGGCCTCAGATAGTCTGATTCTCTACAAAGATGATTACAGTGGTCTCTGAGAGTGGACTGTCCTGTATCAACAGGTATCTGCCCTAGCGAAAACGAGGTATTTTATGAAGCCGGCAGCCGAGATATTTTGATTTCCTCGCTGTTTCACTATACGGAATCGCCAATACATATCCTCCGAATAATACTGCCAAACTTCCAGTCTCTGGAAAATTCGTCGCAAGCTTCCGCCTTTCGTACAATTTTCTAAGTACAATCGATACGTGCTCCACTTGCAGAATTTTTTTCGTGCACCACCTAGCAGAATTTTTCACCTTTTGTTGTATTGTCTTGGTCTTCTGAACTATGCGCGCATTGCTAAAATGTCTCGGTACTTTGAGATTCCACATGCTCTGTATGGATTTTAGATATATTTCTAAATATATTCCCCATCTTTTAGAATTTTGTTTTTCGAAGTATGACATGTTTATAGAAATCTAAGCTTCAAGTATATAGCTCACAGGAAAGTTACTTAAAACTGCTTTTTTGAAATTTCCAAATTTGAACGAGTTTTTTGAATATTTTATTCCCGGCGCGGTATAGCGAAATTTTTTTTCCCTCATATAACGTTGGAATCGGGTCCTGAAGTATGTTCCAAGTTTCATCACTCCAGCTCTATGAGCAGTTACTCAAAAATCTACTACAATATTATAATAAAATTTGCCGACAGTTCTGAAACCGACTTAATATAAAGGAAGTATTAATAAAGATGAGAAAACTATAACTAGAAAATGGTCGTGTATAAATAATATTAAGAATCATGCTTGCACAAAATTATTGCACCCAAAGAACAACAATTTCTATTTATTGTCTTCTTATATCTTACGATTTGTTACTGGTGTTGTTACTTCTTTTTATCAGCAACCACAAATCAAAAAGAATTTCACAAACGCTTTTGGCAAAAATTGCGAAATTTCAGCATGTAAAATGAGGCGAATAAACAAGCAGCAAAAATTGGATGTAGTACGAGAGTATGTGTGTCTAGACCTATTGAATAAAGATTTTCAAGAGACAGGAGAAGTGATGGAACGGAAGGCAGAAACAAGATTATGCACCTTGTTGTTAAAGATGGAACAGCGAGGGTAAAGTTAAACCTAGAGTTGCATTGCTTGGCGGCGAAGACGGGCTTTGCGAAGCTAAATTGTAATAAAAGTACACATGAAAATTGCGAAAATTTTACATGTGTAGATGTGTTCTTGTGGGTTTTCATCTGCAGTATTTGTGTATACATGGGCGTATACGGAGAGAAGAAGTGTGACCACTGCCACCCCTGCGGTAAAAAAACTTCGTAGCTATTTTTTCCTCTTTCTTTCGGTGGTACAGTACTGCTCCCGTAACTCAAGGATGTAATTCCTGAAAAAACTTAGGAGGCGGCGGTTTTACAATCATTCTTTGATCAAATTTAGGGTTATATATCCCTTGAAGCTTGCTCCGTAGACGTCCCAATTAGATTGGGCGAGATTAAGCGAAGGCGAGAGGTGCACATGATCGACCAAGCGGCAAAGGCGTGGGTTCAAGTGCGGGGCTGTAAAGTGTGGAAGGTTATATGTAGGTCTTACAACCTTAGCCTAACAAAGTTGCTTCTATCATTAAAAAGATAGGAATGTAGACTCATGAGGGGTATTCTGACTGGACACTGCCTTCTGGTGTCACATGCCTTTGCAAAGAGGACGGAGTTATTTTATAACATATGTCCTGATTTTTGATAGGGTTTTTCAGTTTGGTCGTTAAGACAAACTTCTGGTAACACTACGGACTCAATCAGTATATGTGAGGTTCTCATGGACCCGCCAGTACATACAATACATACATAACCGAACGTAAGATGTTATGAAATGATTTCTTACACACTAGGTAGGGCAACGATGTAGGAAAAATCTGTAGTTCAAAACTGGTGCGTTTCTAGTATATTCGGAACCTCTACTAGTTCTCCTTCTATATCTTTTACATGATTCCAACTGGCGAATTTAGCACGGCGATGTCCTACTTTCTTTGAGTTGCATTAACTTTTCAATAGTTGGTTTATTGGAACTATTTCAGTAGTTCAAACCTACTGTTAAAATGACAGCTTACGAACCGAAAAGAAATTCTAAAGGCTGCTTTTAGTACGATATTAGAACATTTATCGATATCTCCGAGGTAGTGGAAAAATTTGGGAAAAGAAATCATACTGATAGTTGAAGTTAATTAAAGCTGGTAGCAGATTTTTGTAGATAACATATTTCTCAAATAAAATATGAAAAATAAGAACCCAAGCTGTTGATTTTATAACTAGGTAAAATCTTGTTAGTACCGAACTTGTACTTATTTGGCAATTTAGGTCTAGTTCCGAAGCAGAAATGCGTGTTACTAGTTACCGAATGAAAGGATTTCATGGAACCGCCCACTACTTATTTTTTATAACTTTAAGTTAATAAACCATGAGAACTTGGGAATGTCAAACAAAGTAATAACAAACAAAACAATAAACAAAATCCAGCATTATCAGTGGTTTGCACAAGATGGCGCAACACTGAATAAATATAGTTGGTAAAAAGGAATAGAAGTAGCAAATTTGCCAGTCAAACAAACCACCGCTGTATAGCTAAAAGGTTAGCGCAGCATGCCTAAAGCGTACTGATAATGAAGGCTTAGCAGCCTTCGAAATGGACCTATCTGCGCAGCTATGGAAGGTTACTATTTCAAAAACAAAATACAATTTTTCAAATTTAGAAAAATTAAAAAATAACAATAATTATCATTAGAAAAAATTATTGTTCTGGCCTTGAGCTCGAATCGAACCTTGAATCATTTAAGTGTAGACTTCTCAAGTTTCAAATTGAAACCCAATTCTATGTACTCACTTACAGGAAGACCATTATAATTTATATTTAAAGAAAATTTGGTTCGACCATATGTCCAAAATGTTTCATATTTGGGTCAAACTTTTTACCATGTGCCTGCCAAAAACTCAAACCACTTATTGATAAAAACTGGCCGCCGTGGTGTGGTGGGAGCATGCTTCGCATACCGCACCGAAGGTCTTCAGTTCAAGTGCCGGCCACAGCAACAGCAAAAATGCAAAATCAAATCAACTGAAAAACAATATGCACAAGCGTGGTCGACCTTCGGTAGTGATTTGGCATAAACTCCAAGCGTATTTCTAATATGACAACATTTCAGTGAAAATGCATCTTTCTTGCATCAGCTTCCGTTTGGAATCGGCATAAAACAAATAGGTCCCATCTGCCAATTTGCAGGGAAAATCAAAAGGCGGCAAGAAGTAAATTCAAAGAGAAGTTCGGCTTAAATCTTCGTGGAGATAAATCGCGCCAAGTACTAATTATTATTTGTTTTCTTCTTAATTTTTATGGTTAATGCGTCAAGCGTAATACAAATTCTAAACCAGTTAAACAAATAGCTTTTGTTCTACCAAAATAACAAATTCAAGGTTGTTATGTTTATTCCAGCAAAATGAAATTAGTGCGTATATTCTATTATTTTTGAAAGGAAAATTTAATTGTGCTTAATTGTTCGTTTCTATATTTGTACATTTGAATTGTGACATTAACTTCACATAGGTAAAGTACACGTGTACAATATGACTATATTTTTATACTCAGCTGAGCAGGGCTCACAGAGTATATTAATTTTGTTCGCATAACGGTGCTCCGTAACGGCATAAACTAATCGAGATAGATATACAGTTATATATATCAAAATGATCTGGGCGAAAAAAGAAATTCATTTAGCCATGTCCGTCCGTCCGTCTGTCCGTCCGTTGGTAAACACGATAACTTGAGTAAATTTTGAGGTATCTTAACGAAGTTTGGTGTGTATGTTCCTGGGCACTCATCTCAGTTCGGTATTTAAAATGAACAAAATCGGACTATAACCACGCCCACTTTTTCGATATCGAAAATTTCGAAGAACCGAAAAAGTGCGATAATTCATTACCAAAGACGGATAAAACGATTCAACTAGGTATATGGGTTGACCTTATGACGCAGAATAGAAAACTTGTAAAATGTTGGACAGCGGGCGTGGCACCGCCCACTTTTAAAAGAAGGTAATTTAAAAGTTTTGTAAGCTGTAGTTTGGCAGTCGTTGAAGATATCATAATGAAATTTGGCAGGAATGCTACTCCTATTACTCTATCTGTTCTAAATAAAAATTTGCCAGATCGAATTACGAGCACGCAAACTTAAAAATAATTTTTTTTTAAAGTCAAATTTTAACAAAACAAGTAAGGAAGGTTAAGTTTGGGTGTAACCGAACATTACATACTCAGTTGAGAGCTATGGTGACAACATAAGGGAAAATAACCATGTAGGAAAATGAACCGAGGGAAACCCTGGAATGTGTTTGTATGACATGTGTATCAAATGAAAGGCATTAAATAGTATTTTATGAGGGAGTGGGCCATAGTTCTATAGGTGGACGCCATTTAGGGATATAGCCATAAAGGTGGATCAGGGTTGACCCTAGAATGCGTTTGTACGATATGGGTCTCAAATGAAAGGTATTAATGAGTATTTTAAAAGGGCGTGGACCTAAGTTCTATAGATGGAAGCCTTTTCGAGATATCGCCGTAAAGATGGACCAGGGGTGACTATTGAATGCGTTTGCATAATATGGGCATCAAACGAAAGGTGTTAATGAGTATTTTAAAAGGGAGTGGGCCTTAGTTCTATAGGTGGACGCCGTTTCGAGATATCGTCATAAAGGTGGACCAGGGGTGACTCTAGAATGCGTTTGTACGATATGGGTATCAAATGAAAGGTGTTAATGAGTATTTTAAAAGGGAGTAATCCTTAGTTCCATAGGTGGACGCCGTTTCGAGATATCGCCATAAAGGTGGACCAGGGGTGACCCTAGAATTTGTTTGTACAATATGGGCATCAAACGAATGGTGTTAATGAGTATTTTAAAAGGGAGTGGGCCTTAGTTCTATAGGTGGTCGCCTTTTCGAAATAGCGCCATAAATGTGGACCAGGGGTGACTCTAGAATGCGTTTGTACGATATGGATATCAAATTAAAGGTATTAATGAGTATTTTAAAAGGGAGTAATCCTTAGTTCCATAGGTGGACGCCGTTTCGAGATATCGCCAAAAAGGTGGACCAGGGGTGACCCTAGAATTTGTTTGTACGATATGGGTATCAAAAGAAAGGTGTTAATGAGTATTTTAAAAGGGAGTAATCCTTAGTTCCATAGGTGGACGCCGTTTCGAGATATCGCCATAAAGGTGGACCAGGGGTGACCCTAGAATTTGTTTGTACAATATGGGTATCAAAAGAAAGGTGTTAATGAGTATTTTAAAAGGGTGTGGGGCTTAGTTCTATAGGTGGACACCTTTTCGGAATATCGCCACAAAGGTGGACCAGGGGTGACTCTAGAATGTGTTTGTACGATATGGGTATCAAATTAAAGGTATTAATGAGGGTTTTAAAAGGGAGTGGTGGTTGTTGTATAGGTGGTCGCATTTTCGAGATATCGCCATAAAGGTGGACCAGGGGTGACCCTAGAATTTTTTTGTACAATATGGGCATCAAAAGAAAGGTGATAATGAGTATTTTAAAAGGGAGTATTCCTTAGTTCCATAGGTGGACGCCGTTTCGAGATATCGCCATAAAGGTGGACCAGGGGTGACCCTAGAATTTGTTTGTACAATATGGGTATCAAAAGAAAGGTGTTAATGAGTATTTTAAAAGGGTGTGGGGCTTAGTTCTATAGGTGGACGCCTTTTCAAGATATCGCCATAAAGGTGGACCAGGGGTGACTCTAGAATGAGTTTGTACGATTTGGGTATCAAATTAAAGGTATTAATGAGAGTTTTAAAAGGGAGTGGTGGTAGTTGTATATGTGAAGGCGTTTTCCAGATATCGACCAAAATGTGGACTAGGGTGACCCAGAACATTATCGGTTGGATACCGCTAATTTATTTATATATGTAATACCTGGCAAGATTTTAAGGGTGTTTTATTTCGCCCTGCAGAACTTTTTCATTTTCTTCTACTTAATATGGTAGGTGTCACAACCATTTTATAAAGTTTTTTCTAAAGTTATATTTCGCGTCAATAAAACAATCCAATTACCTTACCATGTTTCATCCCTTTTTTCGTATTTGGTATAGAATTATGGCATTTTTTTAATTTTTCGAAATTTTCGATATCGAAAAAGTGGGCGTGGTCATAGCCGGATTTCGTTCATTTTTCATACCAAGGTAAAGTGGGTTCAGATAAGTACGCGAACTGAGTTTAGAAAGATATATCGATTTTTGCTCAAGTTATCGTGTTAACGGCCATGCGGAAGGACAGACGGACGACTGTGTATAAAAACTGGGCGTGGCATCAACCGATTTCGCCCACTTTCACAGAAAACAGTTAGCGCCATAAAATCTATGCCCCTACCAAATTTCAAAAGGATTGGTTAATTTTTGTTCGATTTATGGCATTAAAAGTATCCTAGACAAATTAAATGAAAAAGGGCGGAGCCACGCCCATTTTTAAATTTTCTTTTATTTTTGTATTTTGTTGCACCATATCATTACTGGAGTTGAATCTTGACATAATTTACTTATATACTCTAAAGATATAAAATTTTTTGTTAAAATTTTTCTTTAAAAAAATTTTTTTTTTAAAGTGGGCGTGGTCCTTCTCCGATTTTGCTAATTTTTATTAAGCGTACATGCAGTAATAAGAGTAACGTTCCTGCTAAATTTCATCATGATATCTTCAACGACTGCCAAATTACAGCTTGCAAAAGTTTTAAATTACCTTCTTTAAAAAGTGGGCGGTGCCACGCCCATTGTCCAAAATTTTACTAATTTTATATTTTGCGTCATAAGTTCAACTCATCTACCAAGTTTCGTCGCTTTATCGGTCTTTTGTAATGAATTATCGCACTTTTTCGGTTTTTCGAAATTTTCGATATCGAAAAAGTGGGCGTGGTTATAGTCCGATATCGTTCATTTTAAATAGCGATCTGAGATGAGTGCTCAGGAACCTACATACCAAATTTCATCAAGATACCTCAAAATTTACTCAAGTTATCGTGTTAACGGACGGACGGACGGACGGACATGGCTCAATCAAATTTTTTTTCGATCCTGATTATTTTGATATATGGAAGTCTATATCTATCTCGATTCCTTTATATATGTACAACCAACCGTTATCCAATCAAACTTAATATACTCTGTGAGCTCTGCTCAACTGAGTATAAAAAAATTGAATATCTTTACAGTATATAAGTAAATTATGTCAACATTCAACACCAGTAATGATGTGGTGCAACAAAATATAAAAATAAAAGAAAATTTCAAAATGGAGGTGGCTTTCATTTTCATTTAATTTGCTTACAATACTTTTAATGCCATAAGTCGAACAAAAATTTACCAATCCTTCTAAAATTTGGTAAGAGCATAGCTCCATGACGATAATTTTTTTCTCTAAAAATGGGCGAAATCGGTTGAAGCCACGCCCAGTTTTTATACACAGTCGACCGTCTGTCCTTCCGCTCGGCCGGTAACATGATAACTTGAGCAAAAATCGATATATCTTTACTAAACTTAGTTCACGTATTTATCTGACCTCACTTTATGTTGCTATTAAAAATGGGCGAAGTCCGAATATGACCACGCCTACTTTTACGATATCGAAAATTTCAAAAAATTAAAAAAATGCCATAATTCTATACCAAAAACAAAAAAAGGGATGAAACATGGTGATCGGATTGGTTTTTTGACGCAAAATATAACTTTAGAAAAAACTTTGTAAAGTGGGTGTGACACCTGCCATATTAAGTAGAAGAAAATGAGAAACTTCTGCAGGGCGAAATCAAAAGCCCTTGGAATCATCGCAGGAACACTGTTCGTGGTATTACATATATTAAAAAATTAGCGGTACCCGACAGATGATGTTCTGGGTCACCCTGGTCCACATTTTGGTCGATATCTCGAAATCCCCTTCACATATACAACTGAGGGCCACTCTCTTATAAAACCCTCATTAATAACTTTAATTTAATACCCATTTCGTACAAACACAATATAGAGTCACCCCTGGTCGACCTTTATGGCGATGTCTCGAAAAGGGGTCCACCTACAGAGCTAAGGCCCACTCCCTTATAAAACCCTCATTAACACCTTTCATTTGATATCCATATCGTACAAACCCATTCCAGGGTTACCCTAGGTTAATTTTCGTAAATGGTGAGTTTCCCTTATTTTGTCTCCAAAGCTCTAAGCTGAGTATGTAATGGTCGGTTACACCCCAACTTAGCCTTCCTTACTTGGTTTTTTTTTTTAATTTTTTATGGTTAATGCGTCAAGCGTAATACAAATTCTAAACCAGTTAAACAAATAGCTTTTGTTCTACCAAAATAACAAATCCAAGGTTGTTATGTTTATTCCAGCAAAATGAAATTAGTGCGTATATTCAATTATTTTTCAAAGGAAAATTTAATTTTGCTTAATTGTTCGTTTCTATATTTGTACAGTTGAATTGTGACATTAACTTCACATTGGTTAAGTACACGTGTACAAGATGACTGTATTTTTATACTCAGCTGAGCAGAGCTCACATAAACTAATCGAGTTAGATATAGACTTATATATATCAAAATGATCTGAGCGAAAAAAGAAATTCATTTAGCCATGTCCGTCCGTCCGTCTGTCCGTCCGTTGGTAAACACGATAACTTGAGTAGATTTTGCGGTATCTTAATGAAGTTTAGTATGTAAGGTCCTGGGGACTAATCTCAGATCGCTATTTAAAATGAACGAAATCGGACTATAACCACGCCGACTTTTTCGATATCGAAAATTTCGAAAAACCCAAAAAGTGCGAAAATTCATTACCAAAGACGGATAAAGCGATGAAACTTGGTAGGTGGGTTGACCTTATGACGCAGAATAGAAAATTAGTAAAATTTTTTACAAAGGGCGTGGCACCGCCCACTTTTGAAAGAAGGTAATTTAAAGTTTTGCAAGCTGTAAGTTGGGAGCAGTTGAAGATATCATGATGAAATTTGGCAGGCACGTTACTCCTATTATTGTAAGTATGCTTAATAAAAATTACCAAAATCGGATTACGAACACGCCCACTTAAAAAAAAATTGTCAAATTTTAGCAAAAAAAATTGAATATCTTTACAGTATATAAGTAAATTATGACAACATTCAACTCCAGTAATGATATGGTGCAAGAAAATACACAAAAAAAAAGAAAATTTCAAAATTCATTTAATTTGTCTAGAATGCCATAAGTCCAAAAACTTTACCAATCCTTGTGAAATATGGTACGGGCATAGCTTTTATGGCGATAACTGTTTTCTGTGAAAATGGGCGAAATCGGTTGAAGCCACGCCCAAGTTTTATTTACAGTCGACCTTCTGTCCTTCCTCTTGGCCGTTAACACTATAACTTGAACAAAAATAGGCATATCTTTACTAAGCTTAGTTCACGTACTTATCTGAACTCACTTTATTTTGGTATTAAAAATGGACGAAATCCGACTATGACTACGCCCATTTTTTCGATATCGAAAATTTCGAAAGAAGAAAAAAAAAATGCCGTGATTCTATACCAAATACGAAAAAGGGATGAAACATGGCGATAGGATTGGTTTTTTGACGCAAAATATAACATGGGTGTGACACCTACCATATTAAGTACACTCAGAGGAAAACGCCGTTCTAAAATCCAGCACCACCGGACTCATTTCAAGCTTTTCATGTTCTTACTTTTTTGTTCTTGAAAAACGAACGACCTGTTCTCAAAACAACCACCTTGTTCTTGAACTGACAACCATTTTCTTGAAAACAGAACGGCTGGTCTTAAAATA
This sequence comes from Eurosta solidaginis, assembly GCF_040869045.1. Classification (NCBI taxonomy): domain Eukaryota; kingdom Metazoa; phylum Arthropoda; class Insecta; order Diptera; family Tephritidae; genus Eurosta; species Eurosta solidaginis. The sequence goes on along the minus strand of NC_090320.1, from coordinate 232,223,961 downwards.
TGAACAAATGTTCTAGTAATGAGAACAATGTTCTTAAATTAAGAACAATGTTCTTAAATTAAGTTCAAGAAAAAAGAAACGGTATAATTCGTGTGCACTAAAATGTTAAATACAACATTTGGCACGATCTATTGAGCAGTTGTAGTGGCTCAGCGGCTACGATGTTGCGGTTGTAATCGTGTGGCTCGAGTTCGATCACCGCCAAACTCTGAAGTTTTTTAAAACAATTTTTTTATATTCTATTTTTTTAACTCTTATTTTTCGTTCAGTTCCACTCATATATATACAGCTAATTCTCAAAGTTGTTATGAAATGTTTTAAGTATATATTCAGATTGCATCAATAAAATGAACAATTTCTCAATAAGAGAAAAACATAAAAAAATGCATATTATGCGTTTTTTCATCTTTTGGTCTTTAATAATAGCTTTTTTGTTATTAATATTTTTTATTAATTACAAAAAAATTATTATTAATAAAAACAAATAAATGAGTACTAATTGGAAAAATCACCTTCCCTCTCCATCCCCCACCCCCTCCAACAAAGATCAAGAACAAACCGTTCTTGAATTGAGACCGAAAAATTTTAAATCGACCACAAATCGTTCTCGAAGCATGAGAACGAAAATTCTTAAATCAAGCCCAAGTATTGCTTGAAATGAGCACTGAAACTTCACACATCAATACCAAAGTGGTCATAAAATACGAACGGTGTGCTTGGAAAAACTGTTCTTAAAACAAGCCCATCGGTCACGAGTTAAGAAAAAACGTACTTAGCAGACTTTTGTCAACGAATGTTCTTAATTTTGAACTTGTTTCGTTCGTTTTAGAACGATTTTTTCTCTGAGTGTAGAAGAAGATGAGAAAGTTCTGCAGGGCGAAATGAAAATCCCTTGGAATCATGACATGAATACTGTTCGTGGTATTACATATATAAATAAATTAGCGGTATAAAACAGATGATGTTCTGGGTCACCCTGGTCCACATTTTGGTCGATATCTCGAAAAACCCCTCACATATACAACTAAGGGGCACTCGCTTTTAAAACTCCCCATTAATACCTTCAATTTGATACCAAAATCGTACAAACACATTCTAGAGTCACCCCTGGTCCATCTTTATGGCGATATCTCAAAAAGGCGTCCACCTACAGAATTAGGGCTCACTTCCGTCACGTCACCCTTGGTCTACAATTTGGTTGATATTTCCTAAACGTATGTGATATGGAATTAAAAACCTCTTATAAACCATCTACGAAACCCTACGAATCCAATGCAGCTAAGCTCTCAGCTGAGTATGTAATGTTCGGTTACACCAGAACTTAGCCTTCCTTACTTGGTTTTTTTTTTAAATTTTTTATGGTGAATGCGTCTAGCGTAATACAAATTCTAAATCAGTTAAACAAATAGCTTGTGTTCTAACAAAATAAAAAATTCAAGGTTGTTATTTTTATTCCTGCAAAATGAAATTAGTGCGCATATTCTATTATTTTTGAAAGGAAAATTTAGTTGTGCTTAATTGTTCGTTTCTATATTTGCACAGTTGAATTGTGACATTAACTTCACATTGGTTAAGTACACGTGTACAAGATGACTTTTTTCTTTAACCCTTTCATGCATATGGGACATCGGTGTCCCAAAAATATTTCCTTGTATAGCAAGAAGGCTGTTAATATTTTACTAGTTTTTTCGTTTTAAGTTACTTAATATTATCTGAATGTATACCTTCGAACCGATTTTCATTTAAAGTGTTTATTTGTGTGTATTTCTACTATGAAAAGCTTTTCAGTGAAAATTCATCTTCCTTGCATCAGCTTCCGTTTGTAATCGGCATAAAACAAATAGGTCCCCTCTGTTAATTTGCAGAGAAAATCAAAAGGAAGCAAGACGCAAATTCAAAAAGAAGTTCGGCCTAAATCTATTTCCCTCTATAGCAAGAAGGCTAGCAATATTTTACTAGTTTTTTCGTTATAAGTTACTTAATCTTATCTGAATAACCGATTTTCATTTAAAGTGTTTAACTGCGCTAATAAGATTCGAGACGGAAGCTAATAGCAAACCACGCCTACTTACAAAGTATGTTGATAACTTATTTGCCATTGTAAAAATGGAAGATGATGAAAACGTACTCACTCAATTCAGCTGCTACAGCAGAAGCATACAATTTACAACAAAGGTGGAGAAAGAGTGTCAACTACTGTACTTAGACACGTAAATCAACAGGAGAAAGAACAAATTATATATTGACTAGTACAAAAAACTCACAGCTTCGGGAAGACTACTTAACTTTTATTCAAAACATCAAAAAAGTACAATATTAAATACCGCCAAAAGTTCATAAGACGGCTACTTACAATAAGCGACATAATGTATCACAAGAAAAATATTACTATCATCAAAAAAATTCTAGATGAGAATGAGTTTCCAAGTAGCTTAGTCAATAAAACGGTACGAAATTTCTACATAAGAGCACGTAATGAACGAGAAACCGAAGAAGCAAATAACAAAATATACAAAGCAAGAGTAGCAGAGAGATCGGATAAAGAGATCGGATTTATATGGCAAAGAAAACGCCAAAATAGCGTTCACATACAACAGTACATTGAGACATATTTACAGCAATACAAAGGACAGAATTCCAAAGGATTAGAAATCAAACGTAGCTCACCTCCCGCCTTCTGGACAGGTATTAAGCGTAGATATACTTCTGGTCAGTAAAGCGCCCTGCCTAAATTCTGTGCCAATATCTCTATGACGGCTGTAATGTTTACAGAGCACTGTTTGATGGGAGTCCATGCACTGTTTTTCAAACATTATGTTTAATATAAGTTTTGTAAGGCCAAGTCGAAACAAGTTCCTGGTGGACTTATACGGGGTCCATATACATAAGTCTCAGCCGACACTAAATTCATCTTGAATAACTATTATCTACGAAAGTAGTTGCCAATGTTATCAATGGATAATTTTATATGCGAAAATACCATTAACAAGGCCTACTCCGACTATGTTGAAGCTGGCATCCAGCCAAACTTATGTAATCTATACCCTTCGTCAGCTTCCAAAGGGGAGATTACTACAATATTTAGCCTATCTGACATAAAACCAAATAAAATTCTAGCAACCGTTTATTTGAATACACATCGAGTCTCGTTCTACTCTAAGCCGGCGCCTTACTACGCCCCTGTAAAATTATAGCCATACATTGTTAAAAAGTATGGCTGCTGCCGCCACAATAAAACAACTTACAGAATAAACTTACACGAATATTAATTTTGCTATATAAATATGCTTACATACATACACATACAATCCATATGTATGTAGATATGTATGTATATAGATTTGTATGATTGCCACATTACAAGAGTACAACAATATCGCTCACATAACAACGATAGCATTAATGTTGCCGCTGGCAAATTTCTTTTTCTCTTGTCGCGTTTTTAAAGTAAGAAATTTTGCAACTGAAGAAGCCGTTTTCGGAGGCTGTTAACCCACCTACTTACTTTAGAATTTTTGTGGTAAACAACACCAAAACAGCGACGTCTTTAGCTTCTGCTCGTGCTGCTGTTGGTTGCTGGGGGCCTGTACAATTTTTAAACTATCGATAATCACAACAAAAACATGTTTTTTTGTAGAGAAGATAAGAATTGTTATTTTTGTTGTTAGCTGTATTGCATTTGCATGTTGCACGTGACAACCTGTATGGGCATTGGGCGGCGAGTTACGTTTGTGCGAACAGTAACTTAGCAGGGTTTGTACTCAACGTTTTTGGTGTGGCTGGTTGGAGTGATTGTAAAACAGTGTGAGTGAATTATAGGTTGATGTAAGATGTCGCAGAACTTTACACAGTTAGTGTTAACATAGAATGCGAGACTTTAAAGAATTGAGTTTTGGAAAAGTGTGAAAATATACAAAATGATAAAACTAAAATATTATGATTCATCAGAGGTGCTCAAACTGTTTTATATTGAAGCGCAAATCAGAATACATGTACAAAATTGTATATACATTTAGCAGACCCACCAGACGTTGTTCTGCCCTAAATTTGGTCTATATGCATACATTTTAATAAGCTTTTTCCGTCTAACTCTGCCCTCGCCCCTCTACACTTTTTCCTAATATTTGTATTCACACCTCCCTCCGTATTTTTCGCTTCATCTATCTCCATCTTCGTCTCATTCTATCCTTTCTCAGTCTCCTTCTCTCTTTTCTATTCTCTCAAGTTTTTCTCAATCTTCTTCATATCTTGTTGCCAGTCCTAGAGGGTGGCATGTATTCCATGTTCCAGTCCCATTCCGAGTCTCAGTCCCAGTCCCATTCCGAGTCTCAGTCCCAGTCCCAATCCGAGTCTCAGTATCAGTCCCAGTCCTAATCGCAGTCCTAGTCCGTCTCTGGCCTACTTCCCGGAAAAAAGCATCGTAAATACTAATATAGGCAAATTTATATATCAAATTTCAGGCAAATTGAATGGGACGTATGTAAATAAGTATGTGGGTATTCTTAATTCATGTCTTTATTGCGGCTTCGCATGCATATTTATTAGTTTTGCGTTGATGCGACTAAATCGAATATCACAATGAAAATTACTTAAAAGCTCTCAGAAACAGCTTTAATTTGATATCAAAAATACGCACACATTCTAGGGGTACCCGGGTTCACGTTTTGGCCTATACCTCGAGACCCTAGTCACCCAGGGGTACGAAAAATACTCAGTGTCAAAGTTCCCATAAACAGCTTCCATTTGATACCCATATTGTACAAACACTTCCTGGAGTTACCTGGGTCCATGTTTTGGCCTATATCTCGAGACCCTAGTCACCCGGTATCAAAGAACTCATTATACAAACCTTTCCCGTGGAAAAATACATATATATACCAATTTTCATAATAATCGGTACAGTAGTTTTTGAGTTCATCGATGACATACATACAAACATTCATTTTTATATATATACAGGCCTGTTCTGAATTCCGACTCGGAATGAAAAGTAAAACGACATTGATTTCGACTCGGTTTCTATTTGGTGTTCTCAATTCCGATTGTAAAAAATCGATTCGAAGTCGATTTCGAATCGTTTTCATTCCGATTCGGTAACCAGTTTAATCAGCTGTTTTTGTTTATGTGTTTTGGTTTAAGTATCATAAAATTTTATTTTAATTAAAAAATGCCTGCAGATATGGTTTTTGATGCGCAGACGCAAGAATACGTGCTATTGTGCGTGCGAATCGTAAAAATGCGCTGGATCGGAATTCAGAACAGGTCGACTTCATTTGGATCAGCATCGATTTGTTTGCCTAATAGATTTCTTGATAGAAGTTTTTAAAGAAAGATTTATTATGCCAATTTAACTCAAATTTAAACAAAAAATACACACAACTCTTCCAAATAAAATGAAGAATTTAAAAAAAATTATTTGAAAGACAAATATCGCAACATTTGTGTATAATCTGCCAATTAATTTTCATTCCGACTGCTCAGAGGCAATACTTTTCAAACCGATAATTTTTGGTCGGAATCGAAATTGAGAACACCAATCCATTTCGATTCCGAAAAAATTGATCGGAATCGGAATCCAGAACAGGCCTGATAGATGATATTTTTTTGTATTTAAAAAATAAAAATTAAATTTCTAAATGTTCAAAAAGCTCAAAAGTTTAAATTTAGGTTAGATAAGGTTAAAGTGGCTCCCCCCAGCAATGTGAGGGACACACTTAGGCCGGCTGTCCCATTGTGATACCACTGTGTGGGCTATAGCCCTTCTTCCTTTAGATGTGTGAAAATTTGAACAAATTTGTCCTTCTGATGTAGCGTAGAACATTTTCGATTTTCGCAGAGCCAAGTTCTGCTAAGCAGTCGATAAAATACGTATTCGGACATTCCATACGTATACTGGCCAGAGCAGGCTAACTACAGAGGAAGTGCTCGACACTTTCTATCTCCTCTTCATCCCTGCAGCTCCGGCAAAAATCGCTAGTTGGAATCCCCATGCGTTCGCTGTGTTTTCCCAGCAGGCAGTGTCCCCTTAATATCCCGACCAGTGAGTTAGTATCCCGACAGGAGAGACGGTTGTGGTTAAAGAGGAACCTAGTCCAATTCTCATTTATGCGAGGCCAGGTATGATTGGACACCTTGCAGGTGGGTTCCAGCATCCTTCTTGGTAAAAAAATTATGTTAGCCAGTATTTGCACGCAGAAAGAGGGGAGCAATGTTCTTCAGCTGGCTTAGGTCTGTCTGTTCAGTAGCCTTCCTCGCTAGTTCATCGGCAGCACAGCTCCGGGGTACACCGCTGTGACCTGGGATCCATACAACAGCTGTCTCCCACCGCGATGCAAGTTTCAATATATCGATTGCTTAAAAGAAATTATATATCACCTACAATACTCAAAAGGAATTAAACCTAAATCTCAAAATCCAGCACAACAACTTCACTCAGTCATTAATATGGCATTCAGATCATCGCCACCAATTTTTTTTACGATACGTGAATAATACCGGAGTTTCAACTTCGGGTGGAGCCACTCCCATTTTTTTTAAATATTGAATCGATGTTGCTGACGACCCAAATGTTAGTCCAAATACAATATTTGAAGGAGTTCGCCTTATTAATATCTAATCTAGGTCGATGCAAAGTTTCAGCCACTGCTCGGGCCTTAACTCAGAAATCGTTGAAAAAACCAAAAATTACTTCAGGGGGTGGACCTGTGTAGAATGTCATGAATCATTGTGTACAACTTCGAACTGAGCGTGAGGCTCCAGCAAGACGTAGGAAGCGAAATATTTACGAAGTACAAAATTTTGCGACCCAGGGTCTCGAAAATCTTAAGACGCACACACGCGAGTTATCATGACTTTTTATTATCATTAACATAATACCAAATTAAAGACGTATGCAAGCTTCCAAGTGTTATCTCAAATTCCGAAGTCGAACCCTTAAATGGGTGGAATCATTTTAATGTTTTGATGAATCAATTTTAAGTACAAATTTTTTTCAGTGCCATAATATTTTTGAATTATTTTTAGTTGTCAATTTGTTAGTGTAAATTTGTTTTTTATACCGAATTGCTCGTTGATCATCTGAAAGTGCTTTTGCTTTGCTCTTACATATGAAAATCAAAAACTGCCATATGAATTTTATTCATATGTGAGGGCATACGGGATTGCTTTGAATTTTTTTTTTTTTTTATTTGAAGTATAAATTCGTATCTGTACGTATGGTTCAGCGAAAAACAAAAACAAAAGTGCTATAAGTGTATACCAAAATCACAGTCTTTCAATCACCTATCTATGCTATCCCTTAACCTCGGGTATTGGCGCTTGAACAATAGCACCACGTTTTTGGTCATTGCCGATTCATATTACTCATCTTACCTCAAATCAAGCACGTTTGATTTGACTTTGGATGTTGAGAAAACATTCTTTTAACCACCATTCTAATTCAACATCTCATCCCACGCTGAGCAGCTGCCTGTCTATAGAGATTCAAGCCTCTTCTTATAGGGATTAATGAAATTTAGCAGCACCGCCCCCAATCATTCGCGTGTGTTGTTTACGAGGTAAGCCGGAGCTCCGTCGATAGTTTTTTGCCTTCTAAGCGTGAGGCAAAATCTTGTCGTAATCTCGTTTTGTCTTCTGTTTCATTTGATCTTTGACTTGTCGTTATTTTCCTCTTTCTACTCTTTGCATACTTGGAGCTAAACGTTTCTTCCTTGACGCAAATTTCCTCCAACTTGCCATTCAGGAAATATATGGCTCCTCATTCCCGCAGGCATGCATCGCATCGCTGGGACTGGGTCACCTCCCATCCTAATCCAAAATTTAAAAGCAGGCTTATTCACCTGCCTCATGGACCCTAGAAAGATGCTCTCAATTTTGTTCAGTTGGGTCGTGTACGGTTTACCAGCGCTGAATAGTTCATAAAGCACTTCCAATCATTAAAGTGCACTCTTCTAATCTCACCATCACTAATAAGGCTCAACAGCACATCCGCTTTCTAAACCGAGCTCACTGACAAAGCGATATTTTCGCACTCCAGTGGCTTGCAGGTTTGCTCTTCCGACGCGCTTCCCCACCCTTCCTCCTGTTCTCTGTTGATTTCGCATTTTGTATTCGTTTTTTGGTAAGTGCATTTCAATCGCTGTAACATCTTCCCAATAAGATGTGCTAAGTGGATTCTATTCCAAAATGGAGTACAAGGTGTGTTCCTTGAGACACCGACCCTTGCTGCAGTAAAGCCATCGTCATCTGCCCAAACTTTCCGGTTTCAAGTGAACGATGCGTTGGTGGTTCTGACCTTCTATTGCTCTTCAACACATAGAAAGCCTTATGGAGTTTGGCTAGCTTTTCAACCTAGACAGAGTGCTAATCCCATCGAGCTCCTAATGTATTTTAGCTTCGTGATAAAATGATTTAATAACTTTCAATGGCATACATCCTCTTGTTTCTGGATACGGAAGAAGAAGGACTTTCCTAGAAATACCATTCGACCTTGGCACTTACAGGATATTCACTTAGCAGGTGTCGTAGCTGCTACATACTAGGGCGGAAGAAGTGGTGGGCTGTTTTCTCCGTTTATTGCAGTTACGACTTAAGTGAATATATTTCAGGGGTGTATTACATAGGAAAAATTGCGCAAAGCCCCGTAATACATAATCCAGACACGCCAAGAGCCCGCAGATTCACAATCCCTATCACACATAGTCCCAACAAAACAAAATCCCAGTCAAACGTTCCTATTAAAGATTTGACCAAATATGCGTGCATGTCACGATATAGATTTTCCTGGATTTGGTTATGTCTGCATTTAGATCTGTCTAGATTGTGTCTTGCCGTGAATTCTGAAAAAGTTTGGTACATAAATTGGGAATCTAAAAGTGAGGTTTGAGTTGTGCACCCCCTTTGAATGTCACACAAAAACCAAGAATTATCAAATACTTTACAGAACTTTAGCCATTCTTTGACATATTTAATATTTTTTAGGAGCTGAGGCTCTTCATATTTCAGGCCAACCTCTTCGATGTCTAAAACACGCAGAGCTTGAGCAGGGCTAACTGGCTTATTACCATCATCAAACTTCTCAGGACTTAACAACGTTCTGTTTTTAAAAATTAAAAAGCACTGCCGACTTGCTTATTTAAATGCGTTTTAATAAGCTTGATGATGTCGGACAGAGTGTACAGAAATTTGCTAAATATTGCTTAATCTCTACGCATATAATTTTTAAAATTTAAATTTATTAAATCATCCTTATTTGGAATGGTTTTAAAGGTGGAATATTATTATATATTCTTCTCTATCGGAATATGGTTAAGACTTCCTCCAACTGCCGCTTTGTTGCTGTTGTTGTTGTAGCGAAAGCTTTTGGGAGTGTTATCGATGTGATTGTCCTTTGCCGGATACAGATCCGGTACGCTCCGGCTCCAGCACCATTAAAGTACTAGCCTGACCATCTCGGGAACGATTTATATGGCCACATTAAACCGTCAGGCCATCCCTCCCTCTCCACCCCCAAGTTCCATGAGGAGCTTGAGGTCGCCAGAGCCTCGTCTGTTAGTGAAACGGGATTCGCCGCTCAAAGGTGAGGTTGAAAATTGCGTTGGAGAAGCTATATGTGACCCGGCCTATGAAAAGGTGGCTTATGACTCAAAAAAGGAATTGCGAGAAACAGCTGTTAAAGATAAACAATGCATTTCTTCAGTTCCTTATTAGTTTTCTTTTTTTTTGAGTTATAAGCCACCTTTTCATAGGCCGGGCCACATATATTGCGCTACACAACCCCTTGAATCCCAATCCCTTGCCGCTTTAATGTCATGTTATTATCTACTCACTCTATAGTAAATAAATTTCTTATGAAATATTTTTTTTCTTTTTCAATTCTTTGTTTATTTACCTTTTGCTTTTCAGGCGTTCCAAGTGTATAATCAGTAAATTATCGGCCACTGTTTCAACGCTACTTTATCCAAATTTTCAAATCAGCTAACTGCCAATGCTGTAACACTTTTTAGCTGATAAACATTAGTAATTAGCGGCACGTAAGAGTTTTCTGGCAGGTTCCGAGGCGGCTTTGGTAACTTGCCGATTGCGCCAAATACTGGAGCATTTATTTGTATATAAGTATGTAAGTATGGATTATTACTAAATATGCAACATTTTGTAGTTTTATACACTATTTTAACAATATATTCACCCCTATTCTGCATTTCGATTACGTTCCCGTTCTACGCTCCGCTTCAATCGAAGTTTGGTATTCTGCATTACGACGGAATCGTAAAGAGAAGAGGAAGAGCAAATGATTTTTCGAAATCAGCTGTTGGTACGGAATGTGTGAACATTGGAACAAAATAAATTAAAGAAAATTTGTAAAAAATACTGAAAAACGTTTATATTTTATTATCCACGCCATTTTGTACAAAAAAAAGCAATAGAATATATTGCCGCAGTGTTATATCTTTTTGAGTGAAGTGCTTGCATAATTGTAAGTGTGTTTTTGTCGTTCTTTTGGCCAATTCCCTGCCGTGGCCACCAAGTTTTGTTAAAACGGATTCCTGCACGAATATAGTTGACATTTTCTGAATTTTAAGGGTGCTAATTTCATTGCACTGCCCTAAAATACTTTATGAAGATTTATTTATTCTTTCCGCAAGGATTGTTTACGTTTTCGCTTCACCTTCCTCTACTCCGGCAGCTTGCTTTGGCATATATCTGGACCCAACGAACATACACAAATTATAGCTGTCTATTATAATGGAATCAATAGCCGCGGCATTATTTATGGAGTTGGAGAGCAACGCATAATTGCCAGGCGAGAATGGAAAGGCAAATATTGCGAGATTTGTGTAATCCATTTGATATGAGTGACGAATTGTAAGAAATTGAACTTAAAAGTGGTATAGTTTAATGACTTATTTTCTTATTTATGTTCATAAAAAACTTTCGACTTAACAAGGATGCTTTCAAGTATGTGTTAGATACTTTTGCGGCGCAAATATGTCCAAGGACTTCGACATCGACATGTTGTTTTTGACCTGGAAACATATAAAAAACAATCATCATCAAGCCTTCTACGTTTCTTAACAAGTTTTACTTACATTTTTGTTAAAATTCTGTTATAAATTAATAAAAAAATAAAAATAAAATATTTTTCCGCCAACTAACTTGCAACTTAGAAAAACGGAACTACGATCGAAATGCAGAATACAAAAAATCGAACGATTCGAAGTTGGATCGAAAGAGATTGGAACACAGGATACCAAAATTGCCAAATCGAAAAAATTCCAATCCAAGTCGAAATGTAGAATAAGGCTGATTGTCTCGCTTAAATAGTTTATAATAACCCAAGTGTTAGCAGTTAACTAACAGTACATATATGGCCAACTATGTCAAATCAACTCGTCATTATTTATTCTGAAAAAAAAAAAACGAAAAAAAATTATAAATTATTCTAAGCTGCTATTGTGCACTTTGTTTGTTCATTATTTGTTTGATTTGAAAATTCGTAAAAATTATGAAAAATATTGTTTACATTACCTATGATATGAAAAAATATCAATGCAAATTTGCAAATGAGGGTCTTCCTTATAGATCTTCCTAATTGGACAAAGAATTGAGTCCATACTTTTCTGGAAGTCTTCTATATGCTGAAAATTAAACCGTTGGAATAATATCAATAAAAATGAAAAATTGTACTAAGCAAAATGGGCCTGTCTTGGTAACCAAATACAAATATTGTTTACAGCAATCAAGTCCCAGGTCAACGAAAGGTTAAAACTTGGTTGCAATGTAGCATACAATGGCGGCCAAATCTATAAGAAAAAATGTTCCGACTGATGACAAAAGCTCTCTGAATACAACGCATCAATAATGTAGCTCCTTCTGAAGGTATTTGAGTGGATATTTCAGAAATGTTGCCCATTCTGATTTTACTTCAAGCAGACTGTGGTCCTGGCTGCATCATTGTTGCTTGTTGTGCAGTGGTGTATTAGAAAACCGCGGCTACAATCCCTCCGAAAGCAATAAGCTTTAAAAGCCTCAGAATCGGGAGCAAGATTGCTTCTGGAAGTGCAATTTGTGCCGAAGGAAGTACAATTGTTGTGAAAACCTGTTTTCTATTATACACGGCGATGCCATGGATCAGAGACGGCCTATAATATTTACTTATATCATCCGCATTTCCAGCAATTACATATTCTTGTTGACCAATTGGCGCCGGTTGGCAGAGAAAAGGAGTGACTGGCGCCTTGTTGGACGGCCATTACCGTTTAAACGGTTAATCGCCAATTAAGAAGTAAGTAAGTAGTTAGATGGTGCCCCAACGGTTTGAATCTGCTGCTAGAACTGTCTTATATAGCCGAAGGTAAAAGAAATGACACGATATTGAGTCGTCTTATTTAGAAATATACAATTTTAGACTTCAAACAAAAAAGGAAGGAGAACAAAGTACTCGTAAAGCTCGATGCGTAAGCATATAGGAGTGTGTTTTTAAGTTAAGTTACTGAGAGCTTCTTACTGGTAACAACACATACCGACAATTTATTGCTTCATCATTACCTCATTATCGATACCCAATCATTCTCGACGTTTACGCTTACATTCTGTGTTTTCCCAATACCGTGAGCAAATGTGTTTACACATCAAAAAAGAAATTTGAAGAAATAGTGCGAACTAAACATGATAAAATCTCATAAGCTAAAATGACTCCCTTTTACTTTAATATGAAACCAATGCTGAAATAACATGAAAACAGTGGTTTAGTTAATATTAGCTCCTGGTAAACCAACACTATCTTTGGTTAAATTAACAGAAGTCCAGATTATTTTGACACCGTGTGTTGTGTTAAACTTACAGTTGTCTTATGAAGAATGAACATAGTTTTTATTATGTCTCTGCACATTAAGGTCACCAAATTCCTTATAGAAGGTTCCTCTCCAAAAACTTTATTTCCAGAGCGTATTTTTCCGAGAAAGCGAGGGCAATGAAACATTAATGTGTTCTACGTTTTCCGATTTGGTAGAATAGTGTGAACAGAAAGGATCCTCATATATCCTACGCTAATGTAAATACTCCTTGAAACCGCTATGCCCACTAAATATTTGCTTGAAGTGGTAGTTTAGTTAGCCGCGTTCCGCCCACACAATTCCTCTATATTCCGAACTACCTTAAAGATCCAGCGCCATTTCCTCGGTTGTTCCCGCCGTTCTTGCAACCTAACCATTGTTTGTGAGCTTGCATGTTTCTTTCGCCTGGGCCACCGATGTTGGGCATTATTCGCATTAGGGCCCCACTGACTTTAAAAACTTTCTTTCCCACCGCTCTGAAGTGCTTCTTACAATTCAGTTCGGAGTCAATGTTTCCTATCTGAACATTTCAAATAAGGCTTTGAATTTATATGATAATCTCCTATGTTTAGGACTAACTCATCCAAAGTTCGCTGTTCACCAAAATCATTTCTGTATTATTGCAAGCCATCTCAAGCGCAATTTTCGTCGGCCATTCCTTTATTCTTCCTAAGGCGTCATTACATATATAGTTCCTGGACTAGGTCCAGTTTATTGGCCACTGTTACGAAGACAATATCATCTGTGGAAGGTCTATTTATAGTACACGATCGTATATTCCGTTCCAAAGCGTTGGCCCTAGAACAGATCCCTGAGGGACGCTGCAAGTGATGTTGTGCCTTTTTGGTCCCACATCCAAATCAAAGATGAGTAGTCTGTCGCTAAAATAGCTACCAAGTATTCTGCGCAGGTAAGCAGGTGTGCTAAAGTTTGGCAGCGCTATCATTATTTGCATCAAGTTCGCAGTGCTAAAAGCATTTCTAATATTCAAATTAATCAGCGCACAGAACTTCCTCATACTTTGAACTCCGGTTATGGCTTCCCGGGCTATATAAACGTTATATGACCCATTGAATTTAACATATGTCATTAATTTAACACTAATTTATGTTTACCTAACACTGTCATATCAACTCTACCACGTTAAGTGCTCCCACATAAAGCCACCGTATAGCGGCTATACTTACGATTGCATTTTGTATTCCCCCATGAAGCAAACCACTTACAAAGACTACACCTTCGCTTACTGTTATGCTACGTTCAAATTCTAGATTCACCCATACCGTGAGCATAGCAAAGATTTTGACATGTCAAATATGATTATTCTAGTATTGGGATTTGCCATGGTCGTCATTAGTAAAGGGTTGTCTTTTTATCAGGGGCTTGTTTTCTATTTTCATTGGAGTGTGGGTTGACGTGGCGGATCCCAAGCCCAGCGCACTATCCGCTCAGCGGGGATAAAAATATTATTTGCACGCTTATATAGCACGCCGCTTGATCCAACACTGACGCAAGCTTGCAGCCGCACGTCGTGGTGTACAGACTCTGCCGATGAAAGATCGCCCAGCTAGCCCTTCTCATTAACTCACCACTCACCACTTAAGGGATATGCAGTGGCTACCCTGAGGATATTTGGCCGCAAAGACCGTTTAAACGATTAAGCGCCAATTAGGTAAGTTTTGGGATTTACGTTCTTTAAGCAAGTTATACTTCAAAATTATATAGGGTTGCAGTTACATAAGCGTAAAATCCCGTTGGAACTGCTTTTGGGTGAACTTATTTCTCATAGCACCAGCGTTTGTATCTCTATATGGAATACCCTAATATTTATATATATTAAAATATCTGCTGCAGGCGTATTAATTTTAATTTATAAATAACTATTAATAAGTTCGTGTTAATTTTGCAGCTACATAAACCGTGGGCAACAATAATTCTCAGCCAGTTCGCGCAATCAAAACATACCTACAAACTATGCCCATGTACATATGTATGTACATAATTCAAATCTTCAAATATTAAACAATTCATTTGTATATCAATAAGTACATATACACAAATCGCTTTGTATGATTTTGTGGTTGCAAATTTAATTAACTGCTTTTTGATAAATATTTGATGTGTTTAGCTGCATTTGTTGTTCAATTACGACTAATTAAATGCATTGAAGCATTTACGATTAAACAAATCGTCCCGCCCAATCGTTAAAGTCCTTTGGCAACACTCTATTTCTCTCCCTTTTCTTGTTACTCCTTCACCCTTGAACTCTCTTTTGTCTATGCATGCGTGAATGTAAATTGATCACAACGCTGGTCATTTCGCTTCACTTAAAATTAAAATAAATGTATGGCGCGATAACCTCCGAAGAGATCTAAGGCCGAGCTTCTCTTCCAATTTGCGTCGTGCTCCTCTTAATTTTCCCTCAAATTGGCCGGACGGGACCTACATGTTTTATGCTGACCCCGAACGGCATCTGCAAAGCAGATGAGTTTTCACTGAGAGCTTTTTAATGGCAGAAATACACTCTGAGCGCTTGCCAGACACTGCCGAGGAGCGACCCCGCTTAGAAGAATTTTCTTCTAATTGAAAAACCTTATTTCTAAAATTTTGATGTTGCTTTGCCCGGGAGTTGAACCCAGGGCATACGGTGTGAGAGGCGGAGCACGCTACCATCACACCACGGTGGCCGCCGTTCACTAAACAAGCTATTATTAATTTATTGATTTTATTTAAATTAATTATTTACGTTTGTTTGTTTGATTGTTTGCAAGAGAAGTTTTGTAAAAATTCTGCACTAGCGGTAGTGTGTACTAGCTAAAACGGAGGGTACCCATCTTGCTACTATACTCCTACTAACATTTGCGATTGTTGTGATCCAGGCCAAAAAACACGTTTTAAGACCCAGGCTTCCAGCCCACTCCGGGATTAGTGGGGATGATTGCAGAATTAATTGAAGGTTTTTATGAGAAAAAAATGGCGAAATTCGAAAAATCTCGAAAAACTGAAAAATTAAAAAAAAAACTTAAAAAATTTTTTTGTATTTTTTCCGAAAAGTACATTTAAAAACAAATTAAAAAAAAAAAAGATCCCAAACGGTCAATTTTTGAAAAAGTTATAGCATTTTGAAAACAAAAACGGTGTTTTTTTAAAATTCATAACTTTTTTTGAGTTAGATGAAAAAATTTGAAAAAATTATGAAAAACGTCTTTCGTAAGCTAGAAAAAGAAGAAAAACTTTCAGCCAATTCTATAGGGGTCGGGTTCAAAACTGGTCGAAATGGGATGGAATACCCCATATATATAACTCCTTGCTCTTTCAGAGAACTGGAAGCGGTTCATTTTTCATAACATTCCCCATTGATGCCGCCATCCTGAAAATCATATAAGGATATTTTGGAACAACGTTGGGGTAATTTGCACTGTAATGGTTTAATGCATGTTTCCCGCCGAAGGTGATCGATATCGGGGTATCGATAGATATATTGATGTCAAGATTAGGAATCCGAAGGCCGAAATCAAATGTTTTCTCCCGTACAAAAGTTATCCGCGAAAATTCGTTTCATTGGGAGGTCACGGAAAACGAAATATATTCGTTTTAGTAAAACTTAGGGTGGTTTTTTTTAAATCAATATACTGGGTTACGCCAATCGAAAATTTTGGTCCAAGTTTCGAAGCAATCCGCAAGGTAAAACTTTATGCACATACATATTCAAAGCTGTTGTTTTTACAAAATCCGTTTCCAGAAAGTAATGTGGCTGCCAAGACGTGAATCAGGTATACCATAGTAGGTATGAAAAAAAAAGTATTTTACGTCATATTCCAACAGAAATATTTCTAAGTGCAGTTTCCACCTATTACTACCTAATCCTATACTATTTTTTTTTTTTAACATACACCCCTATGTCGGAAACGGCTGAACCGTTTTTTCTATAAAATTTGCTACATATTCTTAAATTTTCAGCCTAAATGTTGCCTGTGAGAATGGTTTAAATTAGGTATGCCAATATTGGTAACAAATGTAAAATAATTCGAAGTTAAGTTGTCACCTAGGTTTACCGGTTTATAACCAAATATATACATACATCTAGGGTTGCCACCTGATCTCAATTTATCTACTTTTTTTAAACATTCGCCTCTATCTCAAAAACAGCTATACCGATTTCGACATACATTTTGGTACATAGAAACTGTTTCCCACTTTTGCGAGTGCGAGTTTAAACTCCAATTAAAGTTGACTAGAGTTTTACCCTGCCATCAGAGTTTTACCCTGCCACTTCGGCCGCTTACACTAAGCATTAATTGGCGTTTAAACTCGCACTGAAAAACCGAGCCTACGGCTTTTTGGCTAGGAGCTGCTACTAAGGGCAGTTTAACACCTATTTAAAATATTTAAAAATTTAATAAGATATCGTAATGTGAGTATGAGAGGAAAACTATGCATACATTTTTTTGTATAGCCACTACTTACACATAGATAGCGTACACATTCTGATTATAGGTTTTCAAATTTGACAAAAAAATTAGCTTGGGCTTTGACCAGACAATGCTTTCGATTATTTGATTATCTGAAATAATGGAACCGCATTTGACACTAAATGACCAGAGAGTCACTTTAAGGCAGTTTTCGATGTCAGTTCTGACTCAATGAAAACCAAGCATAAGCTTTTGCATAAATATTGTCACTGAAGAGCTGAGGTACTTCTCCTAGTACCGGAACCTTATATGCGATATTAAGTACGCCGAGTCCGCACTTATAAGCGAGGTTCGCAGGATCGCCATACTTGTGGCTTGAGCAGAGCGCTGTGTGAAGTTGGCACCCCGCAATACCATTTTTGTTTTATAAAATGAATGTGGTACTTTTGATCAACGATAGCTCACCCTAAAAAGAAATTTTCGTAAAAAATTTTTTAGTTCAAAAACACTTAAATCAAGCTTCACACGGCTTGAAAAATTTGTTTTAAATTTTTTTTTTCCAGGCGTGTGCTTCATTAAAAAGAATGGGATAACCTGAGCTATTCTTGAGCAAACGAGCCGCAGTGTAAAAATAATTAGTATTACAATGGATGTTGTTAACTTAAATATTTTATTTACAAAATATTGTTTTACAAGGCAGAGTGTGTAAGCGAATAAACAGCACACCGTTGTTGTAGAGATAAAAACACTCTCCGAGGGTTGGAGATGTAGTTCCGCTACGTTTCCGTAACAAGCGATATTAAGGTACTAGCCCGACCATCTCAGGAATGTTTGATTTAATATGACCACATTGAACCTTCTAGGTCATCCCATGACCTGCCAATATTTCCATGAGGAATTTGGGGTCTCACCATAGCCTCACCTGCTAAATATGTGTATGATGCGTTCATATTTGTAACACGATTCGCCTCGCGTAGGTGTAATTGACAATTGAGTTGGGGAAGCTGTGAGTTACATGCATAAACCCTTTAATTCCCGACAGAGCACACTTAAATTCGAATCTGAGCAAAATGGCGGGTAGTTCATCGCTTCACCTCGCTTTCCTTAATATCAGACGGGATATTGCCATTCTCATTTTGTCAGAGTACATTTAACATTTTAGCGGGTGTATTATTATTATTAATTGGTCTGGAAGCACTGCGACTTTGTGCAGATCTATTGTGCAAAACCTTTCAGCCTAATTTTGTATCTGGAGGCTCTTGATGTATCTAAGTACCTCTTCAGGCTTTTTACTCTATATCACATATGGATTAAGAGCCCCACCACCTAGATGGGATAGTCGCTTCCAAGCTAGAGCGACGCATCCGCAGAGAATGTGAACCGGCGTTTCATCATCCAGCTCACAGAAACGACAAATTTGGGCATCACATAGATTTAATTTACTTAGGTGATATCGTAGACTGCAGTGTCCCGTGTAGTACCCAGTAAGAGTTCTTAGGTCTTCCCTGCTTAGATTAACGAGTTTGGCTGATATTTTCGTTGCCGGAAGTATAAACAGTTTGGTCTGCCTTTGCCCTGGGCAATCAATCCAGTGACGTCTGAATTGTTTAGTTTCCCAGTTACTTATAGTTTCCCTGGTGTGTGCTTTTGTAAGTCCACAAAAGGGCTCTGAACCATAGAATGCTTATGTAGCACCCTGCTTTGCTAGGTAATCTGCATGTTCATTACCTTCATGTCCCTGCTGTCGGGGAACCCATCCCAACAAAACCTTGTTTTTGGCTCCTAGGGCATTAAGGATTTCAGTGCATTCATCCACCAGATTAGATGTAACTATGTAGGATTGCAAGGCACGCAGTGCCGCCTGGCTGTCCGACATAATGTAGATGCTCTTCGATGTTGAGCCTCTCCGCAGACATTCTCTACCACAGACCTCTATTGCATGAATTTCTGCCTGAAATATGGTGGGGTAACATCCCATTGGTATCGATTTTTTGAAGTTTGGCCCACAGATGCCAGCTCCCGTTCTTCCGTCATCGAATTTCGATCCATCCGTGTACCAGACCCCTGAGTCAGGGTCCCTATTTCCCAGTGGGTCCTGTCCACAATGGACACTTCAAAGTTCCGCGAGATTCTGAGCTTAGGGGACATTACGTCACGCAGTTGTAATGAGGGATTTCCTATGAATTTTCTTATTACTTTCATATGCCCTATCATATTTTCTTCCTTCAACTCAGAAATATTTGGAAGTCTTAGTGCGCCTAGTGTTGTCTCTTTCTCTATCAGAATAGGGAAGGGAGGTATTCCCACTTAAGCACTAAGTGCGTCAGCAGGGGCGGTTCTCATCGCACCCGTTATGCCAACGCGGGTGTATAAAAAATACTTAAGACGAATAGTTTGGACGGCCGGCGAGATGGGGTGGTAGCGTAATCCGCCGACTACACCGAAGATCATGGGTTCAACTCCCTGTCAAAGCAACATCGAAAATTTGGAAAAAAACATTGATTCAATTACAAACAAATTTTTCTAAGCGGGGTCGCTCCTCGGCAGTGATTTGGCAAACACTCCGAGTGTATTTCTGCCATGAACGCTTCTCAGAGAAAACTCATCTGCTTTTGCAGATGCCGTTCGGAATCGGCATAAAATATTTAGGCCCGTCCCGCCAATTTGTTGGCAAATTGGAAAAGAAGTTCGGCCTAAATCTCTTCGGAGGTTATCGCGCCTTGCGCTTGGTTTTTATTTATTAATAGTTTGGCTCTATATGACTTTGAATTTTGATAAAAAACAACCTCATTAAACTGGTTATCCTACGTATTGTAGAGCGGCATGGCGTTATATACTTCTTTGTTGTTTTTGCGGATACGGATAATTTCACAAAAAGCCTTCTATTATCTCTCATATTATTATGATTTGTATAATTTATGTTATACGAGCTAATAAATCGAACAAAAGGTAAATATGCATTACAATAAAACTTAGTAACAGTGATGGGCAAACAAATGTTGAATAGTTTTTATTGTTTGCACGACAACGCCACTCTTACAAGCAAGCAGTGCAAGAACAAATAAATTCCATTGTGTAAATGTAAACAATTACCACTACCACGAACAGCAACAGTTCTTTAACAGCTACTCTCAGCTAAAACCATATCCTTTTTGCCAATTTTAGCAAAGTGTGAGGGGGACACAAGTAATATTTGGTCTAAGCTACTGTTACAATGAATTGAGGCTATATGTATGTATATATGTACGTGCACTAACCTGGGTCGATTTGTATGGACGAAAGTTAACCGATATCGCGCCATCGAATTTTCGATAGGATTTGGGCTCAGGAAAAAAAGTTCCACTACGCATACTCAAAAAAATAATTTTCGAGTCTGCGAAAAAAAAATGGCAAAAGGGTAAATTTTTCGACCAAAACACTCCCCAAAACCCAAAATTTTTTTTTTTTTTTTTTTTCAAAAAATGTAAAAACGTTGGCGATAACAGTTTTTTATTGTTTTTTTTTTTGGGTTTTGGGGAGTGTTTAAGTCGAAAATTGACCCTTTCGCCATTTTTTTTTGCAGGCTCGAAAATTATTTTTTTGGGTACGCGTAGTGGAACTTTTTTTTCCTGAGCCCAAATCCTATCGAAAAATCGATGGCACGATATCAGTTAATAAATCGACCCAGTCTAACGTGTATATTGCTATTTTTCATATGGATTCCGATTACACCTCTTAGCTGGTTATGTGAACATAAACACATACATATGTACATACACATATGAATGTTTGAGCTTTTGCAGAATAAACAAAAATGCCGTCACTAAAAGCATATCGCGTGCCACCAAATCAAAACAACTAAACAAACAAAAGAGCATTCATACGAACGAATTCAACAATCGAAACACCATTCCAACGCACAATATCAACTATTCACCCATTCAAGCATTTAATCACACACAAACTTACCAACCTTAATCCACCAATTCTCGTGCAAGTATTTACTATGAACTACGGATCTTTTATTTTGCCTTGTTTTGCTGTTCTTCTCCATTCATAACCTTTTTCTTCTATTACATTTAGCAAATTCTTTGCTTTGTTTCTCCAACGTTGAATGCTTTGTTTGTCCTGTCATACTGCTCCATTTCGTCAGTGTCGAGGCATTCGTACATTTGTATACTCTAAATTCACCTAAAACACCCATTTCTTATTTGTGTACCCACTATTAAGTGCGTTCATATATATGTACGTTATAAATCCCAGTCGGAAATGTTTAGTAGTTTAGTCGACCTAAGATGTTATCTACATAGATGTATCATTGCGTCTTACACATCAAAAGCGAACGTTTTGCAGACTCGATTTGCTGACTCAAATATGGCTTATTTGTTTTTGCGACATTAACGAAGTACCTGCATTTAAATCAGAAACTCGAGTCTGAGCAAATGCTCTTTCTTTATTCCGAAGGCTCATTAACTCAATATCACGAATTCAATGTTTCGGTGGAACATGAATTGGTTATGTTAGGAAACGTTTCTTGAAAGCAAGAGTTGAGTCTAGTATTATATTCAGAGTCGTTTTGAGCTAGGATTTCATGTGTTTTGGATTTCATGCACTTCATCCCATCAGGAGCTTACAAATGTAATACACGCCATTTCCTACTGGGATATTCTAATGTATTTGGATTTGTTCATATCACAACTCATATGAGTAAAATATTTAGTTCCATAATTTTGTTGTGCTGAAACTTGTCTGTGCAAATATTAGTTGGTTTCAGATGTCAAACTGCACTGTTTGTACTCATTTGTGTATGTATGTGTATAAGTCTAGTTTATTGTGTGTGCATAAATTGGACCCAGCAACATAAGCAACTAGTTGTGAACTATTTATTCCCATATAAAATGTTAAACTTTTAGCACGCAAGAGGCTTCAATTTCCAGACTAAGGATAGATGTAAATAAAGAACCGTAAATTTGGGCCAAATGTTATGAAAATATTGTCGATAATGAGAAGAGATGGATGACAGAGTCGCAAGCGAGGATATAGTCAACGCGCTCCGTGATGGAATGCCGGGTGAATTCGAATTAAGAGAAGTAGCTTGGTGATGAGTGCGCAGCAGAGAGATCAAGAGAGGCCTCCCACAGTGCCATGCAACTCTAAGAACTGCCCAACTCTTAGGAGTGGTGTTCAACCCAACATACCTGTAGAGTGAGTGCTTAGAATGGGTCGATGAGGCGGTAGAGATAGGTAGAAGGTAGTTAAGAGTGTTGCTGTTTGAGACCTTCGGTACTGCAACCCGTACTAAGAGGAAGAGGTAATGTTTGCCTTAGATCGACTAGCCTGGTACTCTAACCTTTGCCTTGATGCTTAAAATTATGCGGGAAAAGCCATGATACTGGTGTCAAGTTCATAGCGTACGACAACATCACGAGCTTGAAGTGGAAGAAATGAGCGCGTAGATTGTGGTGGTAGATAGAGCGCACATTTTCACTATACCAAAGGTCAAAGTATGGAACCCATGCGTGATGTAGTCGGAAGATATGCTGCACGTAATGCAGACTTAGAATCCGAATAGACCGGCACAGGATATGTAGGTACTTAATGTTTCTTGATCACGGAAGAGGGTCAACACTACATCCTCCAAATAAATAAGCAGACGGAGAATATGATGCACATTCAGTTTGAAAAAGTTCATTGTAGGCAGAACTTATATGGAACTAAGGAAAATAAGTCCCAAGAATAACACTCCCAACACACTAGAAACATGCAAGGTTGAAAGCGACTTCGAAAGCCTTAAAACAAAGAGTAAGAAGGGCGACGAAGACGTTAGTGTCAGGGGGAGAAACTGCTAAATGGTGTAGCATTTACCCCTCGGAAAGGGCAGGTCACAGTTACACCCATGTATACTGCCTAACTATACTATCGAGGTCCACGCAGTGGCGGCCATCGAGCGAATGAGTAAGCAGGCATTTATCATGTCATGCTCAGTGCTCATGGTAAAAAGTCTCACAAAGGTAATTAGGTTTACTTTCACTCACTGAGGTGAATGCATGCTTTTATATTATATGAATTCTGATTCACACGAGAAAATATGAATTGCTGCGTTGTACATAACATGCCCTTTAGGCTCATGATGGGTACTATGAATTGGTACTGCTTTCAGAAGTCACATGCTTTCAAATTATGCTTTATCTGTGATAGGAAACCTTAGATATGCAGGAGAACGCGGCCATGTACTGTGCTCCTGACCTCTACTCGAGGCTTAGCCTACAGCAATATGAGATGCCACAGCTAAAAGATGTGTCATATGTCCTAGAAAGCTTCTAGTATTTGCCAGGAGGATGGAGTTATTTTATAACATATGTATGTCCTGGTTTTTGATAGGGTTTTTCAGAGTGGTCGTTACACAAACTTCTGGTAACACTATGGACTCGTTCAGTCTATGTGAGGTTCTTACGGACCGGCCAATTCAACCTAACAGAGTCAGGAAGCTTAAATCCTTGATGGTAAGTTCTTTTAACTAATTTACTATCAATTCACTTTTGGCGATCTTTCAAAACCCCATATTATGAGGTTAACAAAGAACCTCAGCGGTATATGGTGCATAGTAAGAATTGGGGATTGAATGGGCACCCTTCTCAAACATTTTGGAATAATTTAAAGCTTTTGGTCACCTAGAATCCTAATTTGTCCCACTGTGTGACGGATGGATTTTCGATTATACTTGGGTCCAAAAGGTTGATTCATGATCGAAATATTTTTATGTATCTGGAGTTACGAAGTATTTTATTAGTTGAACATTTGAAATTGAAATTTTTGTAAAATTTCATCAAATACAATTTACTTCGGGTTTGCTTGGGAATTGTCATGACAATTCCCTCTGCCATTTTTGGAACATAAAAGATCTATTTTCGAGAGCAATCCGGCTCCAGTTTGAAATATTTCGGCATCACACCGAGATCATTCCACAATTGTTTAAATGATCACTTAATGCGACTTCAGGGTCACTTTGAACTAATTCGGAATTGCTATGGGGTCGCAGTGATCGTGATCGCGTAAGAAATCTTGAAATGGTCTCAAAGAGGTTTCGAAGTTATGTCAATGTAATATCGAAGACGATTCGAAATTATCCTGAGATGAACCCGCTGCAGTGTAACCGCATTGATCTCGATAGCGCTCGACAAAAATTTTTGTATGTTTCTAAAATTTTCCTGAAAGAATCGCGACATGATCAGAAATTTTTATCTTTTGGACCAGAAATACAACTTTAAGTTCAATTTTGCGTCTAATTGCAACAAAAAATATTTTTTGTGGTTGCCACCTTATCTTCTCTTTTTTTTTTGGACCGTTGTACTGTTTTCAAATTTTAAAATATATCGACTATTTTGGTCAGTAAGATCATCCTCAGCATTAGCTGGAACTTAACTGCCTAAGCGATTTTAGCCTTTTCGCAACAAATCTTGCCATCTATCGCTGTTTCCCTATAACTGATGCCAGTAAGGAGCACCAAACGAGGTGGAGGATTACAACAAATTAAATGGGGTTACACTGAAATGACAGTCCTTGGCGGGAAAAATCCCAAGTCGCTCCGGTGTATAGAACCGACTGCCGATCAGGTCAAGTACTCCTCTATCTGCCTCTCCCAACTCAGCGGAGGTCTCCTCCTTTCGAAACTGCGGTGTCGACTGAAATACTTTCTGGCCGGAGTTTGCTCGTCCATTCGCACAACATGGCTTAGCCAGCAAAGCCTTCGGGTCTTTATTCGCTGCACTATCGTAATACAGTTCATCATTATAACTCCTTCGACACTCGCCGCGGCAGCACGGACCGTAACATATTACTTTTTAATTATTTACCCATGCGGGATTCTAATAAATTTTTTGTTCAACTGTGGGAATTCGTCATAGCCAACATATATATCAAATTTAATTATAATGTATAATAATCTAAAACAGCTCTTCTTGGACAATTCGAATTACTTTGGGCAACTTGCAAATATATGATGAATATTAATATTTAAATATGCTCAACTCTTACAATAAAACTTTAAGATTACACACCTTTCTACATCAAAGTAGCTTATTAACCTTTTATTCATAATAATTAAATAAGATTTATTAACTACTAATTAGTATCAAACGTGAGTTCATAGGCAGAAACACACACACACAAGCGCTATAGACGAAGAGGTCTACTTTAAGATTACAACTAATTTTTATTGCTGATTTATTGTTAGATTGCATTCTAAGTTGCATGAGTGAAACGCCGCACAGTGTTTCGTGTAGAACAAGCTAGCTGAACAAAATTATTTTATGAGTGTTTCCGTTTCATATGCAGTCATTTATTATAACTACGTAATTTTTTTCAGCCATATTTCCTTTTTTTATTTTTTTCCAAAATTTTACTTCATATGCATACATTTGCTTATTTCATATACAGTAACTCATGTGAATAAGTGACATACTAGGTCCAAAAAAATTTAAAGGACTTAAGAATATTACTTTATTGTACTTGATTTGAATGGACTACAAATCTCAATACTCTAAAAAATTTTAAAAATTCCGAAAAAAAATTAAAATTTTTTATTTAAATTCGTCGAATTCTTCAAACATTTTTTAAATATAATTTAGTTTTTGTTATAGATCGTGACACATTTTCTTATGGGAAATTAGTTAAAATAAATTTGCGAAAGCGAAAATTGTAAGAATTGTCCAAAAAGGGGTGTCTACTTATTTATGTGAGTGACTGTACATATGTACATACATATTTTTTATTTATTTGAGTATTTATCCTGGCACTACAATTTTTACAAAATTATTTTATAGTACCAGTCAGGAATGTAAAAGTGAATTACAATAATAATAATAACAATGTAAATAATTAAATTAATTTTGTGAAAATTACTTATTACAAAAAGCTTAAAAGTAAATTATCATACAAAGTAGAAAAGACAATAGATTTAAATTAAATAAAACCTGATCCAACTAAAAGTTATAGGGTAGGTTATCTTTTATAATTATGTTATTATTCGCTATAATCACTTTCATTCGATGAGTCACTTGTGGAATAGTCATGAGCATCAGCAACACTACTGTGAAAGCTTGAAACAACTGGGGTATTTTTTGACTCCTCAACATTATCGGAGGACAGTAAATTTAAGACTTCTAAAGTCAGACATTTAAATTTTTTCTTAGGTATCTCCCAAAAAATGTTAACTAAAGGATCCGATATTATAAGCAACATATTCATAAGATCTCTATTCGTGGCTTCACGCGACTGCTTTTGTGTGTTATCGTCCCTGAAACGTCTCAAATCTTTGTTACGGGCTTCCTCAGAAAGTTGACCAATAGGTAAAATTGCTGATTTTATAATATCAGTACTATGCACTAAGATTTTATGAACTGTAACAGGCATATTAAACCATGGATAGAGATCTATATATAGTTTTTTAGTCTCGACAGCAAATTTTTCAAATCTTTGGATATTTATATTGTACGCAGATGCTAATGCGCGAAGGAGAGTGTCGAATCTTTTGATGAGCGTTACATCCAATCCCGTATTCTCAGCACTAGCCTCAGAATTTTCGAACAACCTACGAGCAGTGTTGCCGTCATCGGTATTGCCGAAACCTGGGTTTGGTTTATCTACTATCAATCCAAGTACACTTTTAAATTTATTCTGGATTTCGTTGGAACGTAGCTTTACACTGTCTTTATCTGCCTCATTCATAAGCTGCCATTTTTTTACTTCGAGGCGATAACTTATGTGAAGCAAACATTCAAAGCATCTTATCCATGTATGGAGAGTAGACAAACCAAAACCAAGATTATCTAGGTTAGGCGTAAAGTCCCGTAACTCATTATTCATATCTTTTGAAGTGGCATCACAAATATAACACTTTTGTGCGGAAGAAGTTTCCGTAAAAGCATTGCAAACTTTTCTGTAAATCATTGTAAGAAGCATATTGTGATTTACGGAAACTTTGTATTCTTCGAACATGTACTTTGTTGGCAACAACGCACTTATCTCCTCTAAAACTTTGTTCGTTTCAAAGAGAATAAAATCTTTTGTTTCTTTAGAAAAAATAAATTTAATTGGTAGAAGAAGGTCGAGGATTCTGCCAAACAATGTTACCTTTTTCATCCTGTAATTGAAGAGGAACGAAAGAAAATATAAACAAAAACTCATCAGTGTCAGAACTGCATGTAAACTTTTGCTTATATGTGCTATGGCCAGAACTTCCATCGCAACCCCACTTGCTGATTAAAGTATACGTCAAGTTTGTAGGTAATAAACTAAGAAAAACTTCTTGATTTGCTAAAACTAAACGCTCAACAGTTTTATCTAATACGGACTGGACTTTAATTTCCGCACGTGTTTCACCCACATCAATTTCATTTGGATAGCTTTCTGCCTTAGCTTTTCTTAGACTATAAAATGATGGATAAACCTTATGGCCTGCCTTGATGCTCCACTTCCAAGTCGTTTTGTACCATGAGTCGTCGACTTGCTATCTACGAAGTATGCTAAAGCTTCTACATTGCACAATTATCTTGCATCTGGCTCACATGTCATCTTTTTGCCGGATATTTGAGTGGTTTCCTGTGATTTTTTTTATAATATTAGCAATATTTCTGTTGCCGGACATACGCGTTGATACTTCTGCCGCATAAAGTAACTCACCAGGACTTCTAGATTGCAAGGGGTCATCCTGTTTGGTTTTTTCACTGCAGCTAACAAAGTCCTTCTTTCGTTTTCCGGTGTCGGGGTTACCTGAAGAAGTGGTTGGTTGGTCTGATGGCAACTTTGAATCCACCGTTATTGTAAATGTGAAGTCTGGACTCGAAAGCCACTCCGAGTTTTTATTCAAAAATCGGTCCTTATGTCTTCCAGAAGTGTTCCACTTTTGATCCAGCTTCGACGAATATGCCGATATTTGTAAGCTTAAACTTTTTATCGAATACTCGGCTGCTTCGCTTAAATCGTACTTAAGTACAACAAAACTCAATAATTCTCTATATCTGGTTTCCTTCGAATGTTGAACCCAAATGTCAAAAACTCCGTTCTTGGTACGGTTATAACTAAACTGCTTTGTGTTGTTGATTTTCCGATAGGGTGAATAGCTGATGATTGTTGTGCTGCCATCTTAAGTGTCGTTGATCGTTCTGATTTGTTATCAGTTGTGCAGTATTTATATTACATTCAGGTATTGGCGTACATGCTACTAAATGGGGTTGTTTTGTGTAGCGTTCCTGTGTGGTTATACCTGCATTAGGATTGTTTTGTAGTACCTGTTTTTATGCCTTGGTGGCTGGTGCGGTAGGTTGTGGCAGGTTGAAGTCAGTGATCTTCGCCTTTTTGCTTTTGGTGTGCTCTGGTTGACCTTCCGCGTTTATTTTTGTGTGTTTTATGGCCAAGTGTTTGTTCCCTGTACCTGGGAATTGGTTTTGCCGTTTGTAGATCAGCTTTAAAGGTTCAAATATCTCGTCGGAGCCGGTACTTACATACATCCTATTTTATATGTGGAGATAACAAAATCTACAAAAAAAAAATTAAAAATAGATGTGCAAAGAATTCGCAATGGTTTTTTCTTTCTGCTATTAGATAATACTTCCGACTATAACATGTGTAAAATTTAGCCCGGACGTCCGCGGATGTATGTAACTTTTTTGTCCCTAAAGTTAAAAATATAGAGAAAAAATACCTTTTCTTATTAATAACGGAATGTTAAATATATTGAAAATACTCTAATTGCGAAAGAATTACTATTACAAAATTTTACTTACCTTCGGGCTTCGAATGCATCAAAAAAATTATATAAAAGTGTTCACTTAAAAGAAATATGAAGCTTAATACTCAACAAGAATTTTGCAAATTAATCAATGCCTTTTACGGTCACTCCTGCCTTCTTACTTCAATTACTCAATATATATGAGCAAAAATATCAAAAACAAGTAAGGAAGGCTAAGTTCGGGTGTAACCGAACATAACATGCTCAGCTGAGAGCTATGGAGACAAAATAAGGAAAATCAATCTGGGGTAACCCTGGAATGTGGTTGTATAACATGTGTATCAAATGAAAGGTATTAAAGAGTATTTTAAGAGAGAGTAGGCCATAGTTCTATGGATGAACGCCATTTAGGGATATCGCCATAAAGGTAGACCAGGGCTGACTCTAGAATTTGTTTGTACGATATGGGTATCAAATGAAAGGTGTTACTGAGCATTTTAAGAGGGAGTGGGCCTTAGGTCTATCGGTGGACGCCTTTTCGAGATGTCCCCATTAAGGTGGACCAGGGGTGATTCTATAATGTGTTTGTACGATATGGGTATCAAATGAAAGCTGTTAATGAGTATTTTGAAAAGGAGTGATCCTTAGTTCCATAGGTGGACGCCGTTTCGAGATATCGCCATAAAGGTGGACCAGGGGTGTCTCTAGAATGTGTTTGTACGATATGGGAATCAAATGAAAGGTGTTACTGAGCATTTTAAAAGGGAGTGGGCATTAGGTCTATAGGTGGACGCCTTTTCGAGATATCGCCATTAGGGTGGGCCAGGGGTGACTCTAGAATGTTTGTACGGTATGGGTATCAAACGAAAGGTGTTACTGAGCATTTTAAGAGGGAGTGGGCATGAGGTCTATAGGTGGACGCCTTTTCGAGATATCGTCATAAGGGTGGGCCAGGGGTGACTCTAGAATGTGTTTGTACGATATGTGCATCAAACGAAAGGTGTTACTGAGCATTTTAAGAGGGAGTGGGCATTAGGTCTATAGGTGGACGCCCTTTCGAGATATCGCCATTAGGGTGGGCCAGGGGTGACTCTAGAATGTTTGTACGATATGGGTATCAAACGAAAGGTGTTACTGAGCATTTTAAGAGGGAGTGGGCATTAGGTCTATAGGTGGACGCCTTTTCGAGATATCGCCATTAGGGTGGGCCAGGGGTGACTCTAGAATGTGTTTGTACGATATGGGTATCAAATGAAAGGTGGTAAGGAGTATTTTAAAAGGGAGTAATCCTTAGTTCTATAGGTGGACGCCTTTTCGAGATATCGCCATAAAGGTGGACCAAGGGTGACTCTAGAATGTTTGTACGATATGGGTATCAAACGAAAGGTGTTACTGAGCATTTTAAGAGGGAGTGGGCATTAGGTCTATAGGTGGACGCCTTTTCGAGATATCGCCATTAGGGTGGCCCAGGGTGACTCTAGAACGTGTTTGTACGATATGGGTATCAAATGAAAGGTGGTAAAGAGTATTTTAAAAGGGAGTAATCCTTAGTTCTATAGGTGGACGCCTTTTCGAGATATCGCCATAAAGCTGGACCAAGGGTGACTCTAGAATGTTTGTACGGTATGGGTATCAAACGAAAGGTGTTACTGAGCATTTTAAGAGGGAGTGGGCACTAGGTCTATAGGTGGACGCCTTTTCGAGATATCGCCATTAGGGTGGGCCAGGGTGACTCTAGAATGTGTTTGTACGATATGGGTATCAAATGAAAGGTCGTAATGAGTATTTTAAAAGGGAGTAATCCTTAGTTCTATAGGTGGACGCCTTTTCGAGATATCGCCATTAGGGTGGGCCAGGTGTGACTCTAGAATGTTTGTACGATATGGGTATCAAACGAAAGGTGTTACTGAGCATTTTAAGAGGGAGTGGGCATTAGGTCTATAGGTGGACGCCTTTTCGAGATATCGCCATTAGGGTGGGACAGGGGTGACTCTAGAATGTTTGTACGATATGGGTATCAAACGAAAGGTGTTACTGAGCATTTTAAGAGGGAGTGGACATTAGGTCTATAGGTGGACGCCTTTTCGAGATATCGCCATTAGGGTGGGCCAGGGGTGACTCTAGAATGTTTGTACGATATGGGTATCAAACGAAGGGTGTTACTGAGCATTTTAAGAGGGAGTGGACATTAGGTCTATAGGTGGACGCCTTTTCGAGATATCGCCATTAGGGTGGGCCAGGGTGACTCTAGAATGTGTTTGTACGATATGGGTATCAAATGAAAGGTGGTAATGAGTATTTTAAAAGGGAGTAATCCTTAGTTCTATAGGTGGACGCCTTTTCGAAATATCGCCATTAGGGTGGGCCAGGTGTGACTCTAGAATGTTCGTACGATATGGGTATCAAACGAAAGCTGTTACTGAGCATTTTAAGAGGGAGTGGGCATTAGGTCTATAGGTGGACGCCTTTTCGAGATATCGCCATTAGGGTGGGCCAGGGGTGACTCTAGAATGTTTGTACGATATGGGTATCAAACGAAAGGTGTTACTGAGCATTTTAAGAGGGAGTGGACACTAGGTCTATAGGTGGACGCCTTTTCGAGATATCGCCATTATGGTGGGCCAGGGGTGACTCTAGAATGTTTGTACGATATGGGTATCAAACGAAATGTGTTACTGAGCATTTTAAGAGGGAGGGGGCATTAGGTCTATAGGTGGACGCCTTTTCGAGATATCGCCATTAGGGTGGGACAGGGGTGACTCTGGTATGTTTTTGTACGATATGGATATCAAATTAAAGGTATTAATGAGGGTTTTAAAAGCGAGTGGCCCTTAGATGTATATGTGAAGGCGTTCTCGCGATATCGACCAAAATGTGGATCAGGTGATCCAGAAAATCATCTGTCGGGTACTGCTAATTTATTTATACATGCAATACCACTAACAGTATTCCTGCCAAGATTCCAAGGGCTGTTGATTTCGCCTTGTAGAACTTTTTCATTTTCTTCTACTTAATATGGTAGGTGTCACACTCATTTTACAAAGTTTTTTCCAAAGTTATATTTTGCGTCAATAAACCAATCCAGTTACCATGTTTCATCACTTTTTTCGTATTTGGTATAGAATTATGGCATTTTTTTCATTTTTCGTAATTTTCGATATCGATAAAGTGGGCGTGGTTATGGTCAGATTTCGCCCATTTTTTATACCAAGAAAAAGTGAGCTCAGGTAAGTACGTGGGCTAAGTTTAGTAAAGATATATCGGATTTTGCTCAAGTTATTGTGTTAATGGCCGAGCGGAAGGACAGACGGTGGACTGTCTATAAAAACTGGGCGTGGCTTCCACCGATTTCGCCCATTTTCACAGAGAACAGTTACCGTCATAGAATCTATGCTCCTACCAAATTTGAGAAGGATTGGTAAATTTTTGTTCGACTTATGGCAATAAAAGTATTCTAGACAAACTAAATGAAAATGGGCGGAGCCACGCCCATTTTGAAATTTTCTTTTATTTTTGTATTTTGTTGCATCATATCATTACTGGAGTTGAATTTTGACTTAATTTACTTATATACAGTAAAGATATTAAATTTTTTGTTAAAATTTGAATTAAAAAAATTTTTTTTTTTAAAAAGTGGGCGTGTTCTTCATCCAATTTTGCTAATTTTTATTTAGCACATATAGAGTAATAGTAGTAACGATCCTGCCAAATTTCATCATGATATCTTCAACGACTGCCAAATTACAGCTTGCAAAACTTTTAAATTACCTTCTTGTAAAAGTGGGCGGTGCCACGCCCATTGTCCAAAATCTTACTAATTTTCTATTCTGCGTCATAACGTCAACCCATCCACCAAGTTTCGTCGCTATATCTGTCTTTTGTAATGAGTTATCGCACTTTTTCGGTTTTTCGAAATTTTCGATATCGATAAAGTGGGCATGGTTATAGTCCGATATCGTTCATTTTAAATAGCGATCTGAGATGAGTGCTCAGGAACCTACATACCAAATTTCATCAAGATACCTCAAAATTTACTCAAGTTATCGTGTTAACGGACGGACGGACGGACGGACGGACATGGCTCAATCAAATTTTTTTTCGATCCTGATTATTTTGATATATGGAAGTCTATATCTATCTCGATTCCTTTATATATGTACAACCAACCGTTATCAAATCAAACTTAATATACTCTGTGAGCTCTGCTCAACTGAGTATAAAAAGCAGAAATCCCGTTATTTTGTTTGTTTTCTTTCATTTCTCATTACACTTTTCTTGGAATAAGAACTTTGTTTTTGTCCAGCTAGCTTGTTCTACACGAAACACTGTGCGCTGGCCGGTGTGGGTGAGAATTAAAGTTTTGCAAGTGTACAAGTGCACAACTTCGCCACGAGTGCAAGTGTAGTGCTTAGAGAAATAGGGAAGTATTGGGCGTGGTTGTAGTAGCACGCACAGCTTAATTTTGGATGGAAATGAGTAAGTCATACTGCCAAGTTTTGTATTTAACTAAAAGACGATTGCACGCAATGCATTTGTGCTGCGAATGGCTTGCAATAGGCTCTTGCTAGTAGCTACATAATTAAATTGCCAAAGCAATTGGCTTTAAGTATGAGCTATGTTTTCTTATCAGCCAAAAGCATAGCACAGCAAAGTGAGCAACATTCGAACATAGAAGTGCTGGTACTTATTTCAGTGTAATTCAATTCATCAATTCAATTAACTGGCTTGACCATAAAACTGCCACCCTTTCTCTATCTCCTCTGTGTTTTCGCCTCTTACGCTTGAGTCGCTCAAATCAATTATCCTTCTGAACACCGTTGAGTTGACTTAATCTTGGCATTATAATTGCATTGTTCAACAAATAGAATCTGTCGAATATGGCATGCTGATTTGACTTCTTCTCTTTTTCTCTCTAAAATGCAAAAATTCGTTGCAAAAACCTTGAAGTTTTTTATACCCAGTAGCGCAGATGCGTGAATAATTATAAAGAAAGTACCGACCGATGCCTCTAATTGATTCAATATTAGTTCTACTACCCAGTGAGAAAGCGCTAGGTAAAATATAAAAATGTTATTAAAACGTAAAAACTTAATATACGGAAATTCCCTATGAACCGGTCTTAGAAAACTATGACAAAAATTAGGTTGCTCAGAATGATCTGTAACCTGTTTTCTGTACATGCGATTCCTCGGAGAAAAAATTTAGTCCCTCCAACGTATAGTTTCCAATCAGTATCTCGTCTTTTCTCCTAAAAACATTATAGTGGCTTATTGATCCGTACATAGGAAACAGGATTCCTCGGGAGTTACTAACGGCAACGCATCATGTCCATTACAAGTGTAAGTCAAGGGAAAAAGTTCTACATTCAATCAAACAGAGGGGCTCTTAAGACACAAAGAATTGGCTCCGTATGACTTTCTTCACATTAAAAATTTACTTAACAATGTCGAGAGAAAGAGCCATTAAAATGACATGATTTGCTTCGGTGGCGAGGGGGCCCTGACCGAATTTATTAACAAACTTCCGTGCAAAGGGGAGTCGTAGTGGGCGGGAGCCACACTCGGGAAAAGGTGTGCACAGTGTACGCCACAGGCAGGTGCTGCATTTCCTCTTACATAGCTTGTGGTAGTAAACGAGCTTCTGATAGAGCAGGAAGACAGTGGCTTCAGCAGTAGCCTACTCGGATGGCTCATTATCAGGGTAAATTTTAGGACACCCGGCGCTATATTTTTCAAGGCCATCTGGATCCAGTGAAAATGTTCGATGATTCAAATGGACTGGCAGTGAATCCTGAACTAAGGGAACTGGTTTTTTTTACAAGGAGATAAAAGATCCCCGCTTTAATGACAACCCTATTTGCGGAATACCGTTGGTACTTTCTGATATTTAATTTTAAGTATTCAGCGATTATATTGAAAAAGAAACTGTCCTAAAGGGCAAATGTGAAGTATAGGGCTAGAGAGGCGTTGGTTTCCTTATACAACTGCAGAGAGTCCAACGGTAAGAGGTGAGGACTCTCGACAATTATACGGATTTTATGAAATGGTAGTCTACCGATCTTGCTCTTTGAGGTAATGGGCTGGTGAGGCGCCTTTACACGGCAAGTATGGAGAATTCCAACATTCTTAACAAGTTTGACTTCATTGCGTATAACCCAACAACTGTCCTATGTGCAAGCGTTCCGAAAATCGAGAAAGAAGTGTGCAACAAAACTAATCTGTGGTGCTCGAGTAATTAAATAGTTCACGGATGGGTCGAAGTTAAGGATCATTGTAGCATCTTTCAAGCGAAAGTTTGCACAACTTTCTCACATTTTACGCAGAGTTAAAGTGCGTTAGCAGGCCAGGCTCTAGTGATTCCAATTTCCTCACGGAAGGAGGAGATTATTTGACCTGGAAAGGTCATGCTAGGATTCAAGGAGCTGTGTAGTAGAAACTTTTAAAGAGGTTACACCCACGATTTCTAGCTTTTCCAGTAAAATCATCAATTTTTTTTAACGAAGGAACCTGCAACTCGGATGTGGTGAATGACGGATATTGGTCAAGTATTCTAGCATGGTCTTCTTTTCACTGATTTTCTGACCGAAGGAAAAGGCGCTCAGAACTGACAAAATGTACGGCTTCTTTTTGTTTAGTAAACCGACTTTAAACAGAAAAGGTTCTTTTGTTTGCCTCTGACAATGCGCTGACTGGAGTAGAGTTCCCATCCCAGCTTTGCGCCAATAATGACGATTTCGGAGCAAGTATGCATCGATACCCTAAGCTAATTCAATCATAATTATATCGATTTGATTTGCTTTTGATTTGTCCAAGAGTGTCAATTTTGATGCTAGTTCGTTGATTAGAGTACTATTTTGGAAAGAAGTTATGACGAATGTAAAAATGAATGAGATCATTGAAATTAGATTTCAAAATTTTTCAATTTAACCGATTGCACGATTTTTGTTCATTCAACAATGCTCACCAATAACTTTTAGTCTACTACATGGTATATGACGAACTCTTTCCTCAAGCCTCGAACTTTCTTATTTGCTGTTTGAACAAATTAACTTTTGCACTACAAACTCAAGAGCTCAAACTGAAGATCTCAAACTCCCGCCAGCCGAGACTGTGAAATCCAATTGCATTATTAAATGGAATTTACGAAACAATGCAATCGCATTTTCCTTGCATTTTCTGAAACGCCAATAGCTCAAGTAAACGTATACCTGCTGGATCTATTGTGAGTCAAATACCAACCTCTTTCTATTGTATTCTTAGGACTTCTTGGAATTATTGTTATCAGCTACTGATTCACTCACCTCTACCTCCCTACGCACAGCTCATGGCAGTTCATCATCTAAGTACTTTACTTGGCTAATTCGTTTGCCAAGCTACCAGTTGTCCGAAGGTATTGGTTTACCACTTTGACATGCTCGGACCTCAGTTGTGGTTGTGCTATTATCGTTTGTCATGGTGAGTGTTGCCGTGACCCGTCGCCCATTTTTGCTCCCTTTCATAATGTTGCTGTCGGTTTCCCTTTTCTTGCGGCTTCTATTCATACTACTCATATTCATATGTCGACTGTTGTTCTATTAAATGGTTTGACTATGCTATTGTTCATTTTACTGTTAAGTCAATATTACACTCCTTTGGCGTGCAAATGGAAATTCTCTATTCAATTGCCACAACACGAACAATGGGGTGTGAAAATGTGCCTGTGGAAATATTTGAAAGGCATTTAAGGCTTTTTGGCTTGAGTGTTGGCTATTTAACGGAAAATTTAGATAATAAGTTTAAGCCAGAAAATTATTGAAGAAAATTCTAGGGAAGATTTGAAAACGGCATTATAAATACGACTTTAAAAAATAAATCGGTCCCTGATCCACTTACCGGAAAGAAAATGTCCCCAAATATATACCCATGTACCAAAGGTCAAGCAAATCGCAAGAAAGTTTAGATATTACTAGCACAGGCGGGTCCTTGGCCCTAGTACAGAATAGAGAACAGCTTGTCAACTTTCAAGCCAAACCGATTTTTATTTTCAAAGTAGTCACACATTACTCCTTAAAAAGTGTTAAAAGGGAAATAAATAAGTGATGCGATATACCTCCGAGAAGATTTCTATTCCAATTTGCTTCGTGCTACTTTTAAATTTTTTCCTACAAATTTGCGGTATGAGACGTATATATTGTGGACTCTGAACGTCATCTGCAAGGTTTCATGGCAAAAATATACTCGTGATATTTGCCAAATCAATGCTGAGAGGCCACCCTGATTTTAGAAAGACTCTTTTCAAAATATCTAGGTGTTGGTTTTTACAGGCTTTGAACCCCGGGATATTGATGAAGGCGCATTACATAGGCAAAATGGCATCATGCCAAATTGTTATAAAGGCTTGCATCGAGTTGTATAGGCTGTTAGCAGTTGAGAATTTAGGGATAACTTGCAAACTAGTCAAAATGGACAAAATGCCTCAATGCCTAGCCAATGAGTAAACATCCTCTTTAGTTACAGAGTTTAGATTTCGTACGTATAAACAGAGGCGCACTTTCTCTGACTTCACCACGCGAATGGACTTTCATATGATTCAATTATCCCTAAGCTCAGCACACAATCTATTTCCTCCTACATCACTTTTTCCGCTGCTGAACTCACGGGATAAAACCTATCCCCTATTAGCTTGAAACTTCCTACATAAATTTTGTGTAGTTTTAATGAAGTCCTTCCGAACGAAAATCGACACTGAGATGGCACAACGCCGAAACCGGTTTGTCTCAAAACCAAATTTGACAAGGGATGACGGAAAATCATTCCAATATACATCCTTCCAAGATCATTTTCTTCCTGCTGTTCCTTCAAGTGTGTAAGGGCAAATGCGTTATGCAGATCGATAGTGGATTTCCCGGCATTGCCAATACAGATATCAAGATCATTACGGGTGCGACTCTAATAGCTACCTGAAGTTTACCTCAGGATAAAAATTAATAACTATAAGGCGTGATATACCTTCGAGGGATTAGATTTAGTGAGTGCAAGGCGAAGGAGTGAAACTCAAGGTCATGGCACTGGTTCAAAAAACTATGGATTACGAAATCAAAAAATGCGAATATTAAATCCCAAGACATATAAAACAAATTACACAAAAACATACTTTTCGAAAGAAAATTTTTCATGTAACAACACCAAATTACCCGAGACTACAAAACAGTGGTGAGTACCCAAATGGGTGGCTTGTGACAACACACTTAATTAATTAAAAAAGTTTTAAATGTAAAATTCGTAGAATTTTTCCACGAAAAAAAAGTTATAACTCTATTTATAATGTGATGGAAGTATGAAAAAAAAACACATAAAAAAACAGCCAAACAGTTCACAAGGCAGACAATTTTCATATAGAAACAAGTAAGAACGGGACTGTCTTCGGCTGTGCCAAAGACTTCATACCTTTCATGAATGGGGCTGAACAATAATCTTATCCCGTTCGTAATCTCCGAATAATCGGATGTATAAGATAAGAAATATATAGTGAACAGATCTACATACCTTAACGATTTTTAAGATAAATATAAAATAAAAAACGGGTAGGTACTTTGTGTGAGGATGCAAAGTTTCAGGTTTTTTGTGGTCTGCGTGTAAAAACTATGACTACGAATCACGTATTTCAAAAATATATGACGAAAACGTAACTATTTGATCAAATTTGATGAATTTTGAAGATTCTAGCCGTAAAAAAGGGGTCAAAATGACAGTTTATATGAAGTATATAATATATATACGACCGATCTCTATGATTTTTTCAGACAACAATATATGCTATATACGTAAGCATTTTGTGAAATTTGAAGCTTCTAACTGTTAAAATGGGGCAGAAATTGCGCAAAGTTTCTTATCTGAACAATCGGTTGTATGAGATATATACTATGTGTACCACCGATCTCAATGATTTTTTCAGACATCAATATATGCTATACACGTAAGCAGTTGGTGAAATTTGAAGCTTCTAGCTGTTAAAATGGGGCCGAAATCGTAAAAAAAATATATATATACTATATATATATACTATATATACCATCATATATATATTATATATATCACCGATCTCTATGATTTTTTGACACAACAATACATAATATATACGTAAGCAATCGGTGAAATTTGAAGCTTATAACTGTTAAAATGGGAAAGAAATTGCGCAAAGTTTCTTATCTGAACAATCGGTTGTATGGGATATATACTATATATACCACCGGTATCTATGATTTTCTCAGACAACAATATATGCTATACACGTAAGCATTTGGTGAAATTTGAACATATCTAAACGATTTTTAAGATAAATATAAAATAAACAAGTAAGAACGGGACTGTCTTCGGCTGTGCCAAAGACTTCATACCTTTCATGAATGGGGCTGAACAATAATCTTATCCCGTTCGTAATCTCCGAATAATCGGATGTATAAGATAAGAAATATATAGTGAACAGATCTACATACCTTAACGATTTTTAAGATAAATATAAAATAAAAAACGGGTAGGTACTTTGTGTGAGGATGCAAAGTTTCAGGTTTTTTGTGGTCTGCGTGTAAAAACTATGACTACGAATCACGTATTTCAAAAATATATGACGAAAACGTAACTATTTGATCAAATTTGATGAATTTTGAAGATTCTAGCCGTAAAAAAGGGGTCAAAATGACAGTTTATATGAAGTATATAATATATATACGACCGATCTCTATGATTTTTTCAGACAACAATATATGCTATATACGTAAGCATTTTGTGAAATTTGAAGCTTCTAACTGTTAAAATGGGGCAGAAATTGCGCAAAGTTTCTTATCTGAACAATCGGTTGTATGAGATATATACTATGTGTACCACCGATCTCAATGATTTTTTCAGACATCAATATATGCTATACACGTAAGCAGTTGGTGAAATTTGAAGCTTCTAGCTGTTAAAATGGGGCCGAAATCGTAAAAAAAATATATATATACTATATATATATACTATATATACCATCATATATATATTATATATATCACCGATCTCTATGATTTTTTGACACAACAATACATAATATATACGTAAGCAATCGGTGAAATTTGAAGCTTATAACTGTTAAAATGGGAAAGAAATTGCGCAAAGTTTCTTATCTGAACAATCGGTTGTATGGGATATATACTATATATACCGCCGGTATCTATGATTTTCTCAGACAACAATATATGCTATACACGTAAGCATTTGGTGAAATTTGAACATATCTAAACGATTTTTAAGATAAATATAAAATAAAAAATAGGTAGGTAATCTGTGTGAGGATGCAAAGCTTCACGTTTTTTGTGGTCTGCATGTAAAAACTATGGCTACGAATCACGTATTTCAAAAATATATGACGTAAACGTAACTATTTGATGAAATTTGATGAATCTTGAAGCTTCTAGCCGTAAAAAAGGGGTCAATATGACAGTTTATATGAAGTATATAATATATATACCACCGATCTCTATGATTTTTTCAGACAACAATATATGCTATATACGAAAGCATTTTGTGAAATTTGAAGCTTCTAACTGTTAAAACGGGGCAGAAATTGCGCAAAGTTTCTTATCTGAACAATCGGTTGTATGAGATATATACTATGTATATCACCGATCTCAATGATTTTTTCAGACATCAATATATGCTATACACGTAAGCAGTTGGTGAAATTTGAAGCTTCTAGCTGTTAAAATGGGGTAGAAATTGCGAAAAGTTTCTTATCTGAACAATCGGTTGTATGAGATATATACTATATATAGAACCGATCTCTATGATTTTTTGAGACAACAATATATGCTATATACGTAAGCAATCAGTGAAATTTGAAGCTTATAGCTGTTAAAATGGGGTAGAAATTGCGAAAAGTTTCTTATCTGAACAATCGGTTGTATGAGATATATACTATATATACAACCGATCTCTATGATTTTTTCAGACAACAATATATGCTATATAAGTAAATATTCGGTGAAATTTGAAGCTTCTAGCTATTAAAATGGGGCTAAAATTTGCGAAAAAATATATATATATACTATATATATATGCTATATATACCACCATATATATACTATATATACCACCGATCTTTATGATTTTTTCAGACAACAATATATGCTATATACGTAAGCATTCGCTGAAATTTGAAGCCTCTAGCTCTTAAAATAGGGCAGTAATTACGAAAAGTTCCTTATCTGAACAATCGGTTGTGGGGGATATATACTATATATACGACCGATCTCATAAATTTTTTCAGGCAACAATATGTTCAATATACGAAAGTATATGGTGAAGTTTGAAGCTTCAATCTGTTAAATTGGGTAAGATATTACAAAAATCCTCTTTTTCTGAAAAATCGGTCGTATGGAGGATATATGCTATAGTGGTCCGATCCGGTCGGTTCCGACAAATGTCTAATCGGACACCCAAATACACCTGCTCACCAAATTTTATCAAGATATCTCAAAAATTGAGGGACTAGTTTGCATACAAACAGACAGACGGACAGACGGACAGACGGACAGACGGACAGACGGACATGGCTAAAACAACTCAGCTCTTCAACCTGATTATTTCGGTATACTTAATGGTGGGTCTATCTATTTTCCTTTAAGGACTTACAATTTTCGGTTTCGTGACGAACTTAATATACCATTTCATTTTCATGAAAGGTATAAAAATAGGTAGGTAATCTGTGTGAGGATGCAAAGCTTCACGTTTTTTGTGGTCTGCATGTAAAAACTATGGCTACGAATCACGTATTTCAAAAATATATGACGTAAACGTAACTATTTGATGAAATTTGATGAATCTTGAAGCTTCTAGCCGTAAAAAAGGGGTCAATATGACAGTTTATATGAAGTATATAATATATATACCACCGATCTCTATGATTTTTTCAGACAACAATATATGCTATATACGAAAGCATTTTGTGAAATTTGAAGCATCTAACTGTTAAAACGGGGCAGAAATTGCGCAAAGTTTCTTATCTGAACAATCGGTTGTATGAGATATATACTATGTATATCACCGATCTCAATGATTTTTTCAGACATCAATATATGCTATACACGTAAGCAGTTGGTGAAATTTGAAGCTTCTAGCTGTTAAAATGGGGTAGAAATTGCGAAAAGTTTCTTATCTGAACAATCGGTTGTATGAGATATATACTATATATAGAACCGATCTCTATGATTTTTTGAGACAACAATATATGCTATATACGTAAGCAATCAGTGAAATTTGAAGCTTATAGCTGTTAAAATGGGGTAGAAATTGCGAAAAGTTTCTTATCTGAACAATCGGTTGTATGAGATATATATTATATATACAACCGATCTCTATGATTTTTTCAGACAACAATATATGCTATATACGTAAGCAATCGGTGAAATACAACCGATCTCTATGATTTTTTCAGACAACAATATATGCTATATAAGTAAATATTCGGTGAAATTTGAAGCTTCTAGCTATTAAAATGGGGCTAAAATTTGCGAAAAAATATATATATATACTATATATATATGCTATATATACCACCATATATATACTATATATACCACCGATCTTTATGATTTTTTCAGACAACAATATATGCTATATACGTAAGCATTCGCTGAAATTTGAAGCCTCTAGCTCTTAAAATAGGGCAGTAATTACGAAAAGTTCCTTATCTGAACAATCGGTTGTGGGGGATATATACTATATATACGACCGATCTCATAAATTTTTTCAGGCAACAATATGTTCAATATACGAAAGTATATGGTGAAGTTTGAAGCTTCAATCTGTTAAATTGGGTAAGATATTACAAAAATCCTCTTTTTCTGAAAAATCGGTCGTATGGAGGATATATGCTATAGTGGTCCGATCCGGTCGGTTCCGACAAATGTCTAATCGGACACCCAAATACACCTGCTCACCAAATTTTATCAAGATATCTCAAAAATTGAGGGACTAGTTTGCATACAAACAGACAGACGGACAGACGGACAGACGGACAGACGGACATGGCTAAAACAACTCAGCTCTTCAACCTGATTATTTCGGTATACTTAATGGTGGGTCTATCTATTTTCCTTTAAGGACTTACAATTTTCGGTTTCGTGACGAACTTAATATACCATTTCATTTTCATGAAAGGTATAAAAATAGGTAGGTAATCTGTGTGAGGATGCAAAGCTTCACGTTTTTTGTGGTCTGCATGTAAAAACTATGGCTACGAATCACGTATTTCAAAAATATATGACGTAAACGTAACTATTTGATGAAATTTGATGAATCTTGAAGCTTCTAGCCGTAAAAAAGGGGTCAATATGACAGTTTATATGAAGTATATAATATATATACCACCGATCTCTATGATTTTTTCAGACAACAATATATGCTATATACGAAAGCATTTTGTGAAATTTGAAGCATCTAACTGTTAAAACGGGGCAGAAATTGCGCAAAGTTTCTTATCTGAACAATCGGTTGTATGAGATATATACTATGTATATCACCGATCTCAATGATTTTTTCAGACATCAATATATGCTATACACGTAA
Organism: Eurosta solidaginis; assembly: GCF_040869045.1. Classification (NCBI taxonomy): domain Eukaryota; kingdom Metazoa; phylum Arthropoda; class Insecta; order Diptera; family Tephritidae; genus Eurosta; species Eurosta solidaginis. The sequence continues at coordinate 232,180,430 of NC_090320.1, read as the reverse complement.
GCAGTTGGTGAAATTTGAAGCTTCTAGCTGTTAAAATGGGGTAGAAATTGCGAAAAGTTTCTTATCTGAACAATCGGTTGTATGAGATATATACTATATATAGAACCGATCTCTATGATTTTTTGAGTCAACAATATATGCTATATACGTAAGCAATCAGTGAAATTTGAAGCTTATAGCTGTTAAAATGGGGTAGAAATTGCGAAAAGTTTCTTATCTGAACAATCGGTTGTATGAGATATATACTATATATACAACCGATCTCTATGATTTTTTCAGACAACAATATATGCTATATACGTAAGCAATCGGTGAAATTTGAAGCTTATAGCTGTTAAAATGGGGTAGAAATTGCGAAAAGTTTCTTATCTGAACAATCGGTTGTATGAGATATATACTATATATACAACCGATCTCTATGATTTTTTCAGACAACAATATATGCTATATAAGTAAATATTTGGTGAAATTTGAAGCTTCTAGCTATTAAAATGGGGCTAAAATTTGCGAAAATATATATATATATACTATATATATATGCTATATATACCACCATATATATACTATATATACCACCGATCTTTATGATTTTTTCAGACAACAATATATGCTATATACGTAAGCATTCGCTGAAATTTGAAGCCTCTAGCTCTTAAAATAGGGCAGTAATTACGAAAAGTTCCTTATCTGAACAATCGGTTGTGGGGGATATATACTATATATACGACCGATCTCATAAATTTTTTCAGGCAACAATATGTTCAATATACGAAAGTATATGGTGAAGTTTGAAGCTTCAATCTGTTAAATTGGGTAAGATATTACAAAAATCCTCTTTTTCTGAAAAATCGGTCGTATGGAGGATATATGCTATAGTGGTCCGATCCGGTCGGTTCCGACAAATGTCTAATCGGACACCCAAATACACCTGCTCACCAAATTTTATCAAGATATCTCAAAAATTGAGGGACTAGTTTGCATACAAACAGACAGACGGACAGACGGACAGACGGACAGACGGACATGGCTAAAACAACTCAGCTCTTCAACCTGATTATTTCGGTATACTTAATGGTGGGTCTATCTATTTTCCTTTAAGGACTTACAATTTTCGGTTTCGTGACGAACTTAATATACCATTTCATTTTCATGAAAGGTATAAAAATGTGTACTATGTTGAGTAAAAAGGGCAAGAATGTGTGAAATAAAATGTTGGGTTCAGCTGACATTCACTGTTTTCTACTGTTAATAAAAATATTTTCAAATGATTAAATTGACATTTTATAACAATTCGCAAATAAACAAGTAAGGAAGATTAAGTTCGGGTATAACCGAACATTACATACTCAGTTGAGAGCTATGGTGACAACATTAGGGAAAATAACCATGTAGGAAAATGAACCGAGGGAAACCCTGGAATGTGTTTGTATGACATGTGTATCAAATGGAAGGTATTAAAGAGTATTTTAAGAGGGAGTGGGCCATAGTTCTATAGGTGGACGCCATTTAGGTATATAGCCACAAAGGTGGATCAGGGTTGACTCTAGAATTTTTTGTAGGATATCTGTATCAAATTAAAGGTATTAATGAGGGTTTTAAAAGGGAGTGGTGGTAGTTGTATAGGTGGTCGTCTTTTCGAGATATAACCATAAAGGTTGACCAGGGGTGACTCTAGTATACGTTTGTCCAATATGGGTATCAAACGAAAGGTGTTAATGAGTATTTTAAAAGGGAGTAACCCTTAGTTCCATAGGTGGACGCCGTTTCGAGATATCGCCATAAAGGTGGACCAGGGGTGACCCTAGAATTTTTTTTGTACAATATGGGCATCAAAAGAAAGGTGTTAATGAGCATTTTAAAAGAGAGTGATCCTTAGTTCCATAGGTGGACGCCGTTTCGAGATATCGCCATAAGGGTGGACCAGGTGTGACCCTAGAATTTGTTTGTACGATATGGGTATCAAATTAAAGGTATTAATGAGGGTTTTAAAAGGGAGTGGTGGTAGTTGTATAGGTGGTCGCCGTTTCGAGATATCGCCATAAAGGTGGACCAGGGGTGACTCTAGAATGCGTTTGTTCAATATGGGTATCAAACGAAAGGTGTAAATGAGTATTTTAAAAGGGAGTGGGCCTTAGTTCTATAGGTGGATGCCTTTTCGAGGTATCGCAATAAAGGTGGACCAGGGGTGACTCTATACTTTGTTTGTACGATATGGGTCTCAAATTAAAGGTATTAATGAGAGTTTTAAAAGGGAGTGGTGGTAGTTGTATATGTGAAGGCGTTTTCCAGATATCTACCAAAATGTGGACCAGGGTGACCCAGAACATCATCTGTTGCATACCGCTAATTTATTTATATATGTAATACCAGCCAAGATTTCAAGGGTTTTTTATTTCGCCCTGCAGAACTTTTTCATTTTCTTCTACTTAATATGGCAGGTATCACAACCATTTTACAAAGTTTTTTCTAAAGTTATATTTCGCGTCAATAAACCAATCCAATTACCTTACCATGTTTCATCCCTTTTTTCGTATTTGGTATAGAATTATAACATTTTTTTCATTTTTCGTAATTTTCGATATCGAAAAAGTGGGCGTGGTCATGGTCGGATTTCGCCCATTTTTAATACCAAGATAAAGTGAGTTCAGATAAGTACGTGAACTAAGTTCAGTAAAGATATGTCGATTTTTGCTCAAGTTATCGTGTTAACGGCCATGCGGAAGGACAGACGGACGACTGTGTATAAAACTGGGCGTGGCATCAACCGATTTCGCCCATTTTCACAGAACACAGTTAACGTCATAAGATCTATGCCCCTACCAAATTTCAAAAGGATTGGTTAATTTTTGTTCGACTTATGGCGTTAAAAATATCCTAGACAAATTAAATGAAAAAGGGCGGAGCCACGCCCATTTTGAAATTTTCTTTTATATTTGTATTTTGTTGCACCATATCATTACTGGAGTTGAATGTTGACATAATTTACTTATATACTGCAAAGATATTAAATTTTTCGTTAAAATTTTACTTAAAAAAAATTTTTTTTTAAAAGTGGGCGTCATCCGATTTTGCTAATTTTTATTAAGCGTACATATAGTAATAGGAGTAACGTTCCTGCCAAATTTCATCACGATATCTTCAACGACTGCCAAATTACAGCTGGCAAAATTTTAAATTACCTTCTTTTAAAAGTGGGCGGTGTCACGCCCATTGTCCAAAATTTTACTAATTTTCTATTCTGCGTCATAAGTTCAACTCACCTACCAAGTTTCATCGCTTTATCTGTCTTTGGTAATGAATTATTGCACTTTTTCGGTTTTTCGAAATTTTCGATATCGAGAAAGTGGGCGTGGTTATAGTCCGATATCGTTCATTTTAAATAGCGATCTGAGATGAGTGCTCAGGAACCTACATACCAAATTTCATCAAGATACCTCAAAATTTACTCAAGTTATCTATACCTGTACAACCAACCGTTATGCAATCAAACTTAATATACTCTGTGAGCTCTGCTCAACTTAGTATAAAAATTGTCTTAATGTATGAAAAAGAAATTGCCAGGAAGTCAGTCAGAAACAGAGCGAAATGTTAACTTGCATATGAGTAAATAGCCGGCAGGTGTTAAAGCTGTGCTGACATCGTTTTGTAAGTTTACTCTTTTGGTATAAATACTTTTAGGTGTTATATGTCAGTTATATATTTAAGCTGAATTCACAAAGTTCCTATGGCTTAGGTTAGGTAAGGTTGAACTGGCCGTGAATACCTCACCTAGACTGAACGAGTCCATAGTGCTTTCACAAACTGTCAAAAAGCCCTATCAAGCACCATGTCCTTCCTATTTGCTGCCATGTTATTTGCTGATAGCTGTGCCCCTCCTAATAGCTGGAGTCTTAGCCTTCCTCCTGTAACCCTTAATTTCTATATCTGCTATCACTGACGAGGCCTAATTTAAAAGCATGCGTTGCCAGAAAGCAGTGTCCTGTCCGAATACCCATCATGATCTTTTTACATGGTTACACATCATTTGAAACACTCGTTTTATGCCACCTATTCTAATTGGGACGTCAACTGTACAAGCTTCGAGGGATGTGCTCTTCTCAGCAAGCTCATCTGATTTTTTTGGGATCAGTACAGTTTATTGCAGACATTCTCTCCAATTAATTGGGAACCGCCGTTTAAGATCCACATCGAAGCGCATATACTTGACCAGGTAGTATATTCGTTCAGTATTTAATGGCACAATACTGCCATGGCCGCCGTGATGTGGAGGCAGCGTGCTTGGTCTGCAACACCAAAAATTTATGTGTTTAAGTCGCAGGCAAAGCAGCATCAAGAATTAAGGAACAAGTTTTTCTAAGTCAGTGGTTTGATCAGCACTCCGGGAAAAACTTACCAGCTAAAATTATTCAGCCTTGGAGCTGCCGCTTGAAGACAAAGAACGCCGTCCTGCCAGTTTGTAGGAAAATATTAAAAGGAGCACAACGTCAACTGGAAGAGAAGTTCGGCCTAAATTTCTTTGGAGGTAGATCGCGGCAAGTTTATTTGTTATAATACTTATAGTCGTATGGTCTACGCTCAAGCTTTTCCATTGAGTTGCATTGCATTTTTTGCGCTATGTTGTTCATCGTAAGGTCTACAGGTGGACTGCGCAGAAAGGCTAACAGATCTGCCGTCGGGTTGTGAAGCTTTCATACCCCCTCTAATTTTTGAGTTAGTCTATTTTTTGTGTCACTGTACACAAAAAAAAAACTCCTGAGGACGACGAAAGAGAAAGAGAGGGCAACAAGGGCCGCGTACATCCTAGCAGGCATCAAGTGTCGGAGCGGCTTCTTCACACTCTCATCCATGTACAGCTTCCACGACAATTTACTGTCTAGAATGGTTCTAGAGTCCTAGATATTCAATACAAGATTTCTCTGCAATGGCGACCAGTCCTACATTGGATGCCCAGATATGAACATATTTCCCGGAGCACCCGGTCAAGCAAAGATATACATAATTGCTGGAAAACTTTTTCCACTCATGACAACTGCAACGCCCACAGTTTGACGCGTCCCTCATCGAACCGCCCGAGCAATTGATTGATAACCAGCGTCCACAGCAAAGTAATATTCGTGCAATTTAACATGCAGCCGATGCACGTTAACAGACATTGCTGAAAACCCCGAAAATTACTAAGAAAATTTTCAGGTTTACTAAATTTTCTAAAGTATTTTGATGATATTTTTAGTCATCCCAGTCACCCCCCGAGAGAGGAATGGGGAAGAGTACTCATCTGGGGCAGGGGACCGGCTAACCTGTTCACGGATGGATCGGAGTTGGACGGAAAGGTTGTTGGGGGGTCTGTTGTCAAGAGCTAAATGTAAACGGCAAGTTTAAGTTGACTGATCACTGCAGCGTTTTCCAAGCGGAAAATGATGCGATTAAAGATGCGGTAGATGAAATGATATCCAGTGCTATTATGGTTAGGGAACTGAACGTTTTCTCTTATAGCCAAGCCGCTATCAAGGCCTTGAGTTCAACCACCTCTTGCAGGGTAGCAAATCTTTCTGGCCGGAAGTGGGTAGCAGGAGGTATGCAGAAATAATTGGGTTCGTTAAGGCTCATCTATAAATTGCCATTGGCGTTTTGACAGGGCACTGTCCAATGGGAATTCATGCGGTAAGTCTCAATATACAGGAAATCCCATCCTGCTGTAGCTGTATGGAGAATGATGAAGTAGAATCATCAAATCACTTTATGCTGGATTGCCCAGTCTTTGCTAGAACTAGGCCATAGTACCTCGGCCGCAACTCACTTGGATCTCCGGAGGATTTAGCCAAGGTGAGATCGGTCTACTTTCAAACTATATCGTTTCAACGCAACGATTCTCTAAGTAGCTATAGGTGCGTCACCGTTATTTTACTGTATGTGGTATCACAACGGACCTTCATGTTGTCCAATTGAGCTTCCCCTGTAAGAGCAGCTAAAACCCAACCTAATCTGAGTAGGGGACATTTAGTTGGTCAGGGGAGATCAATACTTCTTTATATTCAAAGAAATGCTAATGAAAAATTGCTATCAAATACCGGCTAGAAATTTATGACCATTGAACCACTTCCTAGTTTTTCCTGCATAAGCGTACATACACACACACACATACGTATATCGTACAAGCAACCCAATAACCGCTAATCAAACGAAATTCAATTAAAAGTACTCTACAACACTTTTTCTGGCATGTGCCCAAATACGAGTACACCACCTACTCTATACTCTATGAAAACAAATCGAAATCTCTCAATAGTCAGTAACTACAATACGACTTTGTGCCACAGAAAACCAAACAGAAAATTACTTTAAGAATCTGTTGCTACGTTTGCGCTGTTGTTGAATGTGTAGCCGCTTTCCAATGTAGCTTATCTCTTGAACAATCCATTAAAATTGCACATCGCTTACACCAAAAATCAATTCGCCAAAGCATTTCACAGCCGTAACAAACGCGTCCAGAACAAACAAAGTCACAAACGCATGCGCCAACAAAACTGAGCTCAGGCAAAATCACTGCCACTGTTTGGGCGCTGCTGCTGCTACCAACTGCTGTCCCTACATATTTGATTTGGTTGGGGTTTGTCAGACGTCGCAACGTCGATAACTCTTGGCGACTAAAAACAAAAAAAAAAAATCTTTCAATTTGAGTTGCCTATAAATCTGTGTAGGGCGCACTCTTGCATTTATTGATTAAAAATTGTCTTGTTTTACTCTTGACCTCCTCCCGGCCATCCATTTTATTATACTCAGCTGAGCAGAGCTCACAGGGTATATTAATTTTGTTCGCATAACGGTACCCAGTAACGGCATAAACTAATCGAGATAGATATAGACTCCTATATATCAAAATGATCTGGGCGAAAAAAGAAATTCATTTAGACATGTCCGTCCGTAATCACGATAACTTGATTAAATTCTGAGGTATCTTGATAAAATTTGGTATGTAAGTTTCTGGGAACTCATCTCAGATCGCTGTTTAAAATGAACGAAATCGTACTATATAAGTGGGCGTGGTACTTTTTCGATATCGAAAATTTCGAAAAACCGAAAAAGTGCGATAATTCATTACCAGAGACGGATAAAGCGATGAAACTTAGTAGGTGGGTTGACTTTATGACGCAGAATAGAAAGTTAGCAAAATTTTGTACAATGGGCGTGGCACCGCCCACTTTTAAAATAAGCTAATTTAAAAGTTTTGCAAGCTGTAATTTGGCAGTAGTTGTAGATATCATGGTGAAATTTGGCAGGGACGTTACTCCTGTTAGTTTCAACTAAAGGTGATGGAGAGGCTGATGGAAACACATATCAGGAAGGCAGTGAATGACCAACTCTCTGAAGCACAACACGCCTATATAAAGGGTAAATCAGCCTTCAAGGAATACTGCCTGGCAGCCTTCCTAGCCATAGAAGTAGCGTTCAATAACATTAAACCTGACTCAATCATTAAGGTACTGACTGATCTGGACATCGATTCTCAGCTGGTGGGTCTTGTGAACCAATTGCTGCTATGCAGGGTAGTTCAGGCAGAACTTGCAGAAATATCGGTGAGCAGGTTCGACAGTAGGGGAACTCCCCTCTGCTGTGGGTCTTGGCGGTGAATCAGCTGCTAAGGGACATGGAGGAGGGGAGGGGCTGTAAAGCTTTAGCATATGCTGACGACCTTGCTTTGGTGATAAGTGAGAAGTTTCCACAAACGCTCTGCGATATGATGCAGGTGGAATTAAGAAGGGTCGAAGCATGGACCGTTGATAATGGTCTGGGTGTGAACCCAAATAAAACGGAGCTGATGCTCTTTACGAGGAGGTATAAGATACCACGTCTTTCAACTCCAGTGCTGGCAAACGCAGTGCTTAAGTTAAGTGAGTCCGCCAACTATCTAGGGCTCACACTTGATAAGAAATTGAACTGGACACAAAACACCACGGAACGTGTTCGTAAGGCTACGGTTGCCCTCTACACATATAAAGGGGCAATTGGAAGGAAATGGGGTATGGCCCCATGATAGTACATTGGATATACACGGCCATAGTTAGGCCAATATTGCTATACGGGGTGGCGGTATGGTGGCCCGCCCTGAATAAATCCTCGACGGTTCTCGCTCTTCAAAAGGTGCAAAGGTCTGCACTACTATGCATAAGCGGAGCCATCCGCACAATTCACAATGCATACCAGAATGGACAGATTTCTGCAAACCACATACCAACTTTAAAAAGGGATACGAGGTATTAATCCCTGAGAGGGAACAGTGGGCGAATGACTCTGATTGGCCCACTAACAGCATTCAGATCTGCACAGATGGATCTAAACTTGATAACAGGGTCGGAGGGGGTGTGTATTCGGAACGATTGGGGATACAAAGATCGCTTCGCCTTCCGGATCACTGTAGCGTATTTCAGGCCGAGCTTGCGGCAACACAAGACGCTGTGGACTGCCTTAGGGAGAAGGAAGTCTCTCAGAAACACATTTATATTTTCTCAGACAGTCATGCACCACTGAAAGCCCTTGACCGTGTCACAGCTAATTTTGAAACTGTAGTAGGCTGTCGCAGATCACTTAACGTGATGGCTGAACAGTTTACTCTGCATCTGGTATGGGTTCCGGGACATAAGGGCATACCAGGTAATGAGATGGCGGATGAGCTTGCAAGAAAGGGTACATCCCTCCCACTTTCGCCATCCTGGAAGAGGTAGGGCATGCCGCTCTCCACCTGCAATCTCAAGATAAAGGAGGCTCTACTGATGGAATCGGGAGCCAGGTGGAAACATCATGATAGATGCCATACGGCAAAACTCAAATGGCCAAAATGGAATGAGAAGAGATCGCGAGAGCTTCTCACCCTCTGTAAGAGGGATATTTCCTTGGTTGTAGTTCTTCTTACGGGTCATGTTTGTATTGGACCGCATGCGGAAAGGATTGGCGCTCCATTTAATGATTATTGTAGAAGCTGCGGCAACGAAGAAGAACCTGAAACTGTTAGGCATCTACTCTGTGAATGTCCAGCACTCGGTAGAAGAAGGAAACGTTTTATGGGCAAGGTGTTTCTCGTAGATCTGACTGATGTAGCTGAGGTCAATACACGACGCTTAATTAGCTTCATAAACTCAACGGAGTGGTTTGATTAGGAGAGTAGGAACAAATCCGTGTGGTTTTACAATGGGCCTATAAAGGGCTAAGTGTGCCGCTCCAATGTGGACGGCAGCCACTTGAACCTAACCTAACCTAACCTACTCCTATTACTAATTGTGCTCTGAATAGGAACTAGCGAAATCGGACGACGAACACGCACACTCCTTAAAAATTTTTTTTTAAAGTCAAATTTAAACTAAAACTGAATATCTTTACAGAATATAAGTAAATTATGCTAAGATTCAACTCCAGTAATGATATGGTGCAACAAAATACAAAAATAAAAGAAAATTTCAAAATGGGCGTGGCTCCTTTTTTTTCATTTAATTTGTCTAGAATAATTTTAATGCCATAAGTCCAAAAAAAATTTAGCAATCCTTGTGAAATTTGGTAAGGGCATAGCTTTTATGCAGCCAGCTGTTTTCTGTGAAAATGGGCGAAATCGGTTCAAGCCACGCTACACAGTCGACCGAATGTCCTTCTGCTCGGCCGTTAACACGATAACTTGAGCAAAAATCGATATATCTTTACTAAACTTAGTTCACGTACTTATCTGAACTCACTTTATCTTGGTATTAAAAATGGGCGAAATCCGACCATGACCACGCCCACTTTTTCGATATCGAAAATTACGAAAAATGAAAAAAATGTCATAATTCTATACCAAATACGAAAAAAGGGATGAAACATGGTGATTGGATTGGTTTTTTGACGCAAAATATAACTTTAGAAAAAACTTTGTAAAATGGGTGTGACACCTACCATATTAAGTAGAAGAAAATGAAAAAGTTCTGCAGGGCGAAATCAAAAGCCCTTGGAACCATAGCAGGAATACTGTTCGTGGTATTACATATATAGCAGTACCCGAAAGATGACGTTATGGGTCACCCTACCTTATTTTGGTCGATATCTCGAAAACGCTTTCACATATACAACTGAGGGTCATTCCCTTTTAAAACCCTCATTAATACCTTTAATTTGATACCCTTGTCGTACAAACACATTATAGAGTCACTCCTGGTCCACCTTTATGGCAATATCTCTTAAAGGCGTCCACCTATAGAACTAAGGCACACTCCCTTTTAAAATACTCGTTAACACCTTTCATTTGATACACATGTCATACAAACACATTCCAGGATTACCCAATGTTCATTTTCCTAAATGGTGATGTTTCCTTATTTTGTCTCCAAAGCTCTCAGCTGAGTATGTTCAGTTATACCCGAACTTAGCCTTCCTTTCTGGTTTTTTTTTTTTAATGCAGAAGTATTCAGCAATGTTCAATTCTTCTGTTGATGCGATAATTTCTGCCAAATCGTTTTTAGTTTCTGCAGCTTAGTTGCAATTTGCTTCTAATTTTTGTTAAGCGTGGCAGTCTTGTATGGAACATTTGTCAAAAAGCTTGTGAATGAAAGGAATGTTAGGTCAAGTTTAAATTCAAAATTGATGGTTTTGATTGCTGATTATTGGAGGGGTCCGTCTATGTGAGGTCAAATATGTCCATAGTTTTACCAGATTTTGTTTGACGACAAACGGAACACCCCTTATAGGGTACCGGGCTGATGTTACAAAATAACTCTACCTTCGTGGCAAACACTACAAGTTTTCTAGCACGCAGCTAAGTTGCAACTCTGCCGCCCCTAATAGCTGGAGCCTTGAATTAGCGATCGCAGGATACTAACGTAATACGTGCTCTTCATGCAGCCTGAATTTTCTACATCTGGGTTACTAATGAGGCCTAATTTACATGTATGTAATGCCATAAGACAGTGTCCAGTGCCCTCTATAGAGATATAAGCAACTTTGTATGTCTGGTATCGTTGGATTTGCACATGATCGTAGAAATTTTGCAGCCCCCGCTTCTTTCCACAACTTTCCTGCATATCATATGCTATTCCTTTCTCCATTTGATTTCTTTCAAGGGGATTGGGATGCCTACCATTTATTCATCGAATGCTTCACTCTCCCTTGCCAACTAATCGACCTATATGTTAACTTCTGTTCATATATAACAGGGAACCAGGCGCGGTTCCAGCAGCACTTCTATGGAAGGAAAATTTTTTTGTTTAAATATATATAGAGATAACGTAAAATAGTAGACCAAGCAAGAAAAATTAAAAATTAGTAAAATTCCGTTTTGTGATAAGAAACTACTATGTATATTAGTATTATATATTTCATTACAGTCAATATTTACTCTGTACATGATGCAATTGTTGAAAAAAATAAAATCATAAAACTAGACGATGGGGTCCTATTTTCGGAAAACTTTATTTATTTAGCTTCTAGCCTCACAGCCTCATTTTCAAACTACAATGAAATTCTGCACACTTTTGGATAAATTAATAATTTAAGATTTTTAAGACAAATTAAAATATTTTTTAATTCGAAATATCTCTCAAAATTTTTTCCCAGTCGGAAATAATGAAAATATGTGTTACAAAGCTGTAAATGGAAGGGGGGGGGGCGATTTCCGCTAGTTCCTCCCCCATGGAACCGCGCATGCAGGGAACCCAGTATAGATGCATGATCTAGCCTGATTGAATTCTCTCCATTGCTTGTTTGCATTCCAGGACGGTGTGCCACGAAATCCCCCAAAAAAAAATACCCAAACACAAAATCCCCAAAGAAAACAAAAAAAATACCCAAACACATAATCCCCAAATTCAAAATCTCCAAACACAAAATCCCAGTGTTATGATAAACATCATGACCGTGTAAAAAATAGCAATATCTCTTTCCTCTTTCATTCATATTTATGTATGTATAATAGGGCGGGTCGATTTAAAAATCGCTCATTGCTCTGCGAAAATCGTATTCTAGGGATCAAAATAAGAAACTTTGCCGATGGAACTATACCTACCTCTAAAACGAATTCTGATGTCACCCCCTTTGGGTCGAACTTTTGGGTAGGGGCAATTTCAATTCTACCTGCTGTGTCTTGTGGTGGCTTAAAGAAAACAACACAAGCAATTTTACGATCTGCAATTGTGTCACAGTGATATCTTCATTTTTTAAAACGGTTGAATAAAAAACCCACACAACTATGTTTACGACATGCAAATGCATCACAGTGATGCCTTGGTTTTAAAAGGGGGTTGTAAAAACGCTAATTTCTTATTATTTTTTTAATTTCTTTTCTATTACTAAGTTAAATTCATTTTTTCATTTACATATGTTCTGGCTAAATAAATAAAAATAAACTCCAAAAAGAAAAAAACATAGGCATTTCAAAGTGGGATTTTTTAAAATTTGCCCCTACGACCCAAAGGGACATCAGAATTCGTTTTAGAGGTATGGTTCCTTCGGCAAAGTTTCTTATTTTGATCCCTAGCATATGATTTTCATAGAGCAATGGGCGATTTTTTTGCCCCCCACAAATCGACCCGGCCTAATGTATAACTACATATTCACGTTTTGGCAATACATATTTTTACTTATCCATATATAGGACTGCTAGTCGCTCTAATTCGAACAAGCTAACAGAAGCGTGTACTACGCAGAAGGACATCACCGTGGCGGTAGCCACGGTTATACCACACACCCGGACTTGGCATGGCGTAGCCCAGGGTTATTTTTTATAAGCGCGGGCCAATGCCGCCTATGCAAAAAGTTGGTATGGATTATTAGCCTTTTTTGGTCGCGGCGATTTTAAACCTAATTTGAATTTATTTCACACATAAAATGGGGATTTTTTGTTGGGGATTATGAGTTTGGGGATTTTGATTTTGGGGATAACGTGGTAGACCCTTCCAGGACACTTCCTGACACAGCACTGTATGATATTATTGCCTTAATAGCCTCCGAATTTCTGCTTTTTTCTTCACGGCTGCAGTGATCTGGCCGCTTGTAGAATCTGCTTTTGGGGATTTTTTGTTTGGATATTTTTTTTGGGGATTTCGTGTCACTCCCTTCTCCTTTTCCACATTTGTTATTCCAAAAAAAATTTAACAGGATACCTCCTCCGTTGCCAATAGCTAAAACATTTGAGACAATTCACCTACCCTCAGCATAGTTCCCTTAATTGCACAAATGACTATAAATGTCATTAATACCGACAGACCGAATCCATATACCAACGGACAGTGGTGAACAATGCACAATTGATAAAAAAAGTCCGGGCTCTCGTTAACATAAACTCTGCTCCAAAATAACCAGATTCTGAAATTCATTGTGTCTCTGATTTTTTCTTCTGAAGTTATATCAAACTGTCACCGACTGACACCTAAAGCCTATAGGAGTGACGGTTAACCACAGTCTTTGTTTCAACACCTAAGTATCCGTAATGGTCGCTTGGTCGTAGTACTTGTTGAACATATAAAGAAACACTTCTGATGACCGATCTTTTCCTACGCGTCGCCAATTTGGGCTCCCAACGTACATACATATATAGGGTCTGCTGGAGAAAGTGAAAAGCCTATCAAAACTCTGCACTCGAATTGCCAAAGGATGTCTCCTTATGACTTCTAACGACTGACTACACTGCGTTACGAAAGAGCTCGCTGTTAAAGAGCGTAACGATATGTTAATTAAACAGTTCCTTTTAAGCTGTTCCACATCGGTACATCCCTGCAAGCAATTGCTTTATGTGGCCACGGCCCCTTCACGGATAAGGGCATACTATGACGAGATAGGCCCATATATAGCTCAACTGTTTAATCCATATAAACATGTGTTGGCCTGTAAACTTATACACAAGCCAGTTATTGCAACCGCATTTCCAAACATTGCTGAAAAATTATTGCAGGCTTCACAGGGAGTCGCGCGTTAACTTAGCTCATTTTAACAATTTTTGTTGTTATATCGGCCTACTGATTTTAAGATCGCGGGTTCGAATCGAGCTCAAGGCCTAACAATAATTTTTTATCATTATTATTGTTATGATAAATTTTTTCTTAATTGAAAAAATTTTTAAATTAGAATAGAAGAAAGAAAAAATTTAGACAACTGCCAAAGCTCGTTGTATAGATCCATTTCGGGAACTGCTAAATTCCTTCATCGGCAACGTTTAGGCGCCGCTGCTATAACCATTCAGCCATCACAGCGGTTTTTTGTTTGTCTTCATTAATCCTACTTCTATTCTGGTTCGTGCCAATTGATATTCACAACACTGCGACATCTGTTGCAGAATGGCTGTGAAAATTGGACTTGTTTGTTGGCAACGCTGCCATAGTGTCATATTTTATTGACACTTTTTCCCCGTGCTCTGGGATGTATTAACAATTTTTGTTGTTATATCGGCCTACTGATTTTAAGATCGCGGGTTCGAATCGAGCTCAAGGCCTAACAATAATTTTTTATCATTATTATTGTTATGATAAATTTTTTCTTAATTGAAAAAATTTTTAAATTAGAATAGAAGAAAGAAAAAATTTAGACAACTGCCAAAGCTCGTTGTATAGATCCATTTCGGGAACTGCTAAATTCCTTCATCGGCAACGTTTAGGCGCCGCTGCTATAACCATTCAGCCATCACAGCGGTTTTTTGTTTGTCTTCATTAATCCTACTTCTATTCTGGTTCGTGCCAATTGATATTCACAACACTGCGACATCTGTTGCAGAATGGCTGTGAAAATTGGACTTGGTTGTTGTGAATATCAATTGGCACGAACCAGAATAGAAGTAGGATTAATGAAGACAAACAAAAAACCGCTGTGATGGCTGAATGGTTATAGCAGCGGCGCCTAAACGTTGCCGATGAAGGAATTTAGCAGTTCCCGAAATGGATCTATACAACGAGCTTTGGCAGTTGTCTAAATTTTTTCTTTCTTCTATTCTAATTTAAAAATTTTTTCAATTAAGAAAAAATTTATCATAACAATAATAATGATAAAAAATTATTGTTAGGCCTTGAGCTCGATTCGAACCCACGATCTTAAAATCAGTAGGCCGATATAACAACAAAAATTGTTAATACATCCCAGAGCACGGGGAAAAAGTGTCAATAAAATATGACACTATGGCAGCGTTGCCAACAAACAAGTCCAATTTTCACAGCCATTCTGCAACAGATGTCGCAGTGTTGTGAATATCAATTGGCACGAACCAGAATAGAAGTAGGATTAATGAAGACAAACAAAAAACCGCTGTGATGGCTGAATGGTTATAGCAGCGGCGCCTAAACGTTGCCGATGAAGGAATTTAGCAGTTCCCGAAATGGATCTATACAACGAGCTTTGGCAGTTGTCTAAATTTTTTCTTTCTTCTATTCTAATTTAAAAATTTTTTCAATTAAGAAAAAATTTATCATAACAATAATAATGATAAAAAATTATTGTTAGGCCTTGAGCTCGATTCGAACCCGCGATCTTAAAATCAGTAGGCCGATATAACAACAAAAATTGTTAATACATCCCAGAGCACGGGGAAAAAGTGTCAATAAAATATGACACTATGGCAGCGTTGCCAACAAACAAGTCCAATTTTCACAGCCATTCTGCAACAGATGTCGCAGTGTTGTGAATATCAATTGGCACGAACCAGAATAGAAGTAGGATTAATGAAGACAAACAAAAAACCGCTGTGATGGCTGAATGGTTATAGCAGCGGCGCCTAAACGTTGCCGATGAAGGAATTTAGCAGTTCCCGAAATGGATCTATACAACGAGCTTTGGCAGTTGTCTAAATTTTTTCTTTCTTCTATTCTAATTTAAAAATTTTTTCAATTAAGAAAAAATTTATCATAACAATAATAATGATAAAAAATTATTGTTAGGCCTTGAGCTCGATTCGAACCCGCGATCTTAGCTCATTTTATTTCTTTTAAGCTACAATTTACACAGAACTGCCACACTCATGTGCGCCTATTCACCTGTAAATTGGAACCCTTACCTCTGACAGCAACATCGTTATGGCTCCACCCTGTTAAAACTGCTAGTTTCTGAGGCCTTCCGTTAGAGAAATTTTATGACAATTCTTTTAGTGTTCGAGCTTATTCAGCACGATAAAGGATTGCTACAACCACAACAAAGATGGCGTTTCTATCAGAAAGTATGACGAGTGAGGGCCGGTAGCCATCTAATCAAACTCTTTTCCCTTTGAATGAAATCTGTAAAAAGTAAATCCCCCACTTCGAGACTTACAAGATTAATCAATAAACTTGGCATCTCTACCACCCAACACAAGTACTCTCACCTTTATCGCCCATCCATACTCACCTTGCGCTAAACAGTCAGACCCCATCAAAGTTGTTTGCCATTAACCCGACCTGTTGTTTTTGAAATGTATTCCACTTCACTTTGTAATCTTAAAAATGTAAAGTGAGTGTGTTTAACAAATTATATCGGAAATAAAGAAAATGTGTACGCAACAGTTATCAGCACAAATAAAATGGTAAACTCCATACACACAAATGCCTGTTGATGCCTTAAACTGAAGACCCCACTAAAAACGGGCGTAATAAATATAAACAAAGAACGAATACTTGGCAAGGCATTTGTTGCAATGTTGCAAGCACTTAAAGTCGAAATGTGAAATCAATGCAATGGACAGCTAAAATCGAAACCAAATCGAATCGCAACGAAGCGTTGAAATGGTAAGCTGACTGGCAGCAAATCATGCTGACCACCAGGAGCAGTGGCAGTGGCATAAAGGCGGAATACGGATGACCGGGATGGTAGTAGAAAATACCGCATCACACATACGCCGACGTACTTTACGTGCAACTACTACTCCAATCACCAGATACGCCCTTTGTTTTTGTTGTTGCTGTCACAATGTTTGGCAAATGAGATTAGGTGCATCTGTGGCGGTCAAATGTAGTGTTGAGTGAGTTATGGGCTGCATTAAAGGGAATAAATGCGAATGGCCGTGAGCAGAGAAGGTTGTATGGCTTGTATGTCATTTGGAGGGGAAGTCGCGATAAAAAAAGTATTAATGTGCAAATACTACACGTAACAAAATAAAAGGTTGGCATACACTGAGTCTGAATACATTGAGATAGGTTAGTGAGAGATTGTCACATAATTTTACACTTTGAGAAAAGAGTATACTTAATTTAACAAAAGAGAACCAGTGGATTAAACCATACATAAATAGGGTGAATCTCCGATATCGACGTTAGCTTTTTTCGTAAAAACTTACGGTGTAATGATATTTAACTTTGACTAGTTACTCGAAGTTGCTTATAAAACTAAGACGTTTGGAGTTCGCTCGTAATAAACCTCCCTTAGTGTGTAAAACAGAGGTCTAATTATTAAATATTTACCATACAAATATTTGTCTTTAATTTGATTAAAATCCCAATGGCGAAGCTCCCTCCACATATCTTGTCCATTAGACAAATCACACTTGCGTTCCAATCTGGTAGCATGCGCTCAACTAATCATATTTTGTATATAAGTTGACACTTGGGCATGCTTTTTACCAACTCCTCGTTTCGGGTGGTTGGAGTATTGGTTTCGTTTTCTATCTCGACATGAAGTAATAGCAAGAATAGAAGTCTTCCCTCAACCATTTAAGCACACTCTGTGTGTCAATTACTAGGTCGCCATTATTATTCCTGCGAGAAACTACCCCGGTATTGAAACCTTTCGTCGTCCGCCGGATTTCTTGCCGCCCGAATTCGTGCTGTTCTGGCTCACGTTTTAGATGTGTACCCATTTCTTATCGACGAGTTATCATTTTTATAAAGGCGTGTTTTCGACTAGGTATAGACGGGTAATAGATTTGTTATCGAAGTGTTAAATTTTTTTATCGATAGCAACGGCTATAAATGCATTAACGATTTCATAGCAACGAGTTATCGGTCTGTTATTGAAAATGTATCGATTTATTAGCGAAACTAAATTTATTGAAAAAATTTCAATATGGTTTGCAAATGTTTTTGTTTTTGTATCAAGACGTTACCGTTTTGTTATTAAATAGTTAACGATTTAACGTCGAAAAGTTATCGATTTCGTATCCGAGTGCTATCAATATGTTATGGGCATGTTCTCGATTAGTTTTCAATGATTCATAGGCTGTGTGCTCTAAAGACTCGACTATAACAAGCCTGCAAAAACCGATAACTCGACGATAAGAAGCAGACGAAGCTCTTTTTAAAAAACCAGCAATTATTTATTTATGGTAGATATAGAGGCAACTCTATTTTAGTTTAACTTGCGATCTCTAGTTTACTTAAAAATGTTAGTTTTCTAGACGTTTACATATCGTACGTTACAAGTACTTAGTACTCACGCCTTTTTCCATTCTTATTAGGCATCTCTCCACTTCCAAGCGTTGCTCCGCCCGTATGCAGTGTGGCCCTTCCAGTTGAGCATCTGCACCTGTTCTGCAAAAGTAAGAACATTTTAGGTACATGCCCTTTTTCGTCTTGTTCCTATAGCGACAAAGAGAATTCCAGAATATTAAGGTAGATTTATCGATGTTTATGGTACATTAGAGGATACAGAAACGGGACGTTAATAAGATATTAGCCCGACCATCCCACGAAGGATTTGGTACGAACATAGTTAACCTTCTAGACCATTTAACCCCCTCCTTCCGTGAGGAATTTGTGCGCACCACGAGTAGCTGAGCTTGACAATTACGCTGATGAAGCTTTAAATTTCTCTGGCAACCCCTTGAAAGAATTACAACCTCTTCAATGCCCTCAAATCGCAATCTTTAAATGATAATCAGGGTAAAATAAATCTCGTTTTCATTAGTAGGTATTACGTGAATATTCTATTCTGGTCTAAGCCAAAGCTAGGGGATGTGTTTTTCTGCAGGAGAAACCATGTATCAAATTTATAGGAGTCGTGCTAGACAGTGAGTTGTTGTTGAAGCTCAACGTAGAGGAGAAAGTGAAGAAGGCCTCGGCAGCATTTTCAGTATGTACAAGAACGCTGAAGTGTACGTGGTGTATGTCGCCCCCTCTCTCATCAGGTATTTACAGCGACTGTAAAGGCCAGCCTATACTATGAATGCCTTGTTTGGTTGGCAGCCACTCAAAAAAGAAGGCAGCAGATCATGCGACCATAGTAGTATAGCGTCAACAAATATTGGACGTACAGACTACCTAGTTCCCTACCATCACTTCGATTATCCTGTTCAAACTACGATAGAGGTAGAAGCTTGGCACGAATGCGCTCAAATGGCAAACGAGGCGTGTTACTGATGGTTGCGAAGTAATGGAGGGAGTAGATAGTAGGAGTAAACAAATCCTATAAGCTGCCAGATCACTGTAGAGTTTTTCAGGCGGAAGTAGTAGCAGGGTTTAAAATAGTAGAAATACTGGAGGAAAATAGCTTAAATTGTGCTAGTGCTTGTTCTAGTGCCCTGTACTCAAAGGATAGAACTACAGATATAAGGAGTGATACAGCTATCAGATATAGAAGCAGCAAGTAGCATATGGTTAGGGTAAGGTTTCTCAATATGATCGTTAAGCAAACTTCTGGTAACTCTATGAACTCATTCCGTCTATGTGAGGACCTCATGGACCAACCAGTTCAACGCAACCTAGCCTCCATTAACTAGTTGTGGTGAAATTTAGTTTTTGGATGGACCAGTCAGCTAAATACGTAACTGACCTGCACAACGGTGGACTATTTCAGAATAAGGGTTAAGTTATATCATTTGACAACGAATGCTAGTTTTCGCTCACTACTCATCCAATGAAGTTGGCTTCATACATATATATATTGACACGGCGATGTCATTTCCGGTGGCAAATGTCTCCAGTGCATTACTTCGGAAGTCGTTTTCAACCGATTCTGTGGCAGATATCTAGTACTCAGGTAGTTTCTATTAGGCTAGTTCTTAACCGTTTATTCTTATTCTTTGGCATATAGCAAGATATGAAAAGTCTAGTTCAGGAACTAGAGATTCTTGAAATTGGTTAGTGATATGCCCTTGTGAATTTTAGATACGGTCAATATGTAAGTTCATCAAAACTTAAAAACAATTTACATCTTATTAAAAATCACAAATCTCAGTTGCTTATCTTCAAAATAAATGCGCATATTTGACATTTATGAGCAAACGGTACATCAATTGATTTTTATCAAAATGTTTTTTTCAAATAAAAGCAAATCAAATGCCAAAGAGCATAAACGAAGAAATTATAACTTACATAATAAACAAGTAAAGGTGTCTAAGTTCGGGTGTAACCGAACATTATATACTCAGCGTGAGCTTCAATTGTACATTTCATTTCAGATAAATTACTTTTCTACATAACACTTGGCACCGCCTGTTTAAAATAAATATCTCCCCATTTCCTCTTACAATAAAACTTGATAAGTGAAATATCATTGATTCTAAACTATTTTTTGCTAAATTATAGCTTACTATTCTAGTCTACGACTCTTTTAAACTTGTTTTATATCTAAGTTGCCGTGGTCTTTAACCGATCCCGTCCTTTTTTACTAGAAATATTTTCTGCTATAAGGAAAATATGTTTACACATTTTCATTACGATATGTTAATTTTTCTTCTAATTATGGCTGCCGAAACATAGAAAATTTCTTAGCCATAAAAGGGGAGGTGGCACACCCATTTTCAAAAATTTTAGTGTTTTCAAATTTAATGTTGTAATTCATTTTAGAAAGTAAAATTCTATTGATACAAAGCTCTTTTTCGCTAAGATATAGCTTATTATTTTCGTCTACAACCCTTTTAAAAGTGTTTTATATAAAAGTGGGCGTGGTCTTTAACCGATATCGTCCATTTTTTCCAGAAATATTTCCTGCTGCTATATGTACCAAATTTTATTACGATCCATTAATTTTTCTTCGAGTTATGGCTCCCGAAACATTGAAAATTGCTTAGTCATAAAAGTGGCGGTGCCACGCCCATTTTTTTAAATTTGAAGTTTTTCCTGTTTATTGTTACAAACGCACTTGGGAATGAAACACCATTGATATAAAGCTCTTTTTTGCAAAGATAAAGCTTATTTTATTCGTCCACGACCCTTTTAAAAATCTTTTATATAAAAGTGGGCTAAGGACCACAACCGATTTCGTAAATTTTTCTTCAAAGCATTCCTTATAGTAAAAGCAACCTCGCTGCCGAATTTTGTTACGATAGGTATAACGATTTTTGATTTATGATTAATAATATTTGTAAAATTGATTTTATCACCAGTTGGGCGGTGCCACGCCCATTGTAAAAAATTTTTTAAAGTTTTATCAAGAGTCTCAACATCAGTCCACACGTCAAATTTGAACATTCTGTGTGTATTATTTACTAAATAATGAGGTTTTTTGTGTTTTCCAAAATGTTATATATATAAAAAGTGGGCGTGGTTATCATCCGATTTCGCTCATTTCCAATACCAGTCTATTCTGGGTACAGATAAGCCCGTGTACCAAATTTGGTGAAGATATCTCAATATTTACTCATGTTGTCGTGTTAACGGACAGGCGGACGGACCTATATCTATCTCGATTCCTTTATACCTGTACAACGAACCATTACCCAATCAAAGTTAATATACTCTGAGTATAAAAAGGTTTATTGAAAAGGGACGCTGAGAGGAAAAGGACTGTGAACGGATAGGTAGAAAATGAGCGATGACATTTGTTAAATTTCTTTTTATTGTACGATGTTTATCTTCAAAATATTACACACAATATTACAACAAATATGACAAGAAGTTAAGAGCAGCAATAGCAAATAGTGTTGGGAAGTCAGACTATATATATTCATACACACATCCTTACACTGAATAGTACAGCATAAAGGCATAACTCAATGTTATGCACACTGACAGTTGACGTTATCTGAGGTAAATTCTATAAGGCTGTGATGTTGATCTCACTTTGATACTTCTTTCACCACCCTTATGCATTGCAACAAATCTTGTTTGAAAATTAATAAATGCGATTTTAAATTGTATAAACTTTTACATTTTACTTGTCATCGGCAATATTCACACATATGTATGTAGGTATTTATAACAACAAGAAAATTTATAAAATTAGATTTGACATGTTGCATGCAACATAAATGCTACCAACTTCATTGAAGATAAGTAACTTAACTTCTTATATATTTATTCCATTACTTATGAACATTCGCGTACACGCCAACAGCAGCAACCAACCCCACCATCACAGGATACATTCCCGCCTGCGGTGATTTATTGCAAATACTATTTCGATTTCTCTGTTATACAGTTACTTTTCACTTGATTCCATTTCGTGCCTGTATTGTTGCCTTCATCCACGCTTTCAGCATTGCCGTATATGAAAATCTAGCAAGATAAATTGTCTTCTTCGTTTGTTGCATGAAACTTCACACTTTTCGGCAAATACGAAATGACAAAAAAAAAAAAAAAAATAGAATAAAAACATAGAAATGTGAAAAGTTATTTAGCACAGCTAGTAATAGCGATACTGAGTGAATAGTATCGAGACTTTTCTTAGATATACTCGAGTATTTTAACCAAATACTGAGTAAAGTATCGATAGTTTAAGTTCAACAAAGTACAGTTCATTCCCACGATAGCTTTGGAAAAGAATTGAACTCAAGGTATCGTGGACAATGTGGATGAAACACAGTGTCGCGAAGTCAAAAAATTCAGCGATATATATTTTTATAAAACTTTGACAAACGATGGGGAGTGCATCGCATCCATTTAATCATTTCGAACAGAATTTTTGATAATAGACTTGGGAGCTTTTATCAGGACTTCCTCAAATATGGAATTTTTTTAATTGATAATTTTTCCCAGGTTACTTAAACAAACTTAAATTCAGACCTTGTTAGTAAATGTTAATATCTCAAACGAATTTTTATACTCAGCTGAGCAGAGCCCACAGAGTATATTAACTTTGTTCGCATAACGGTAATCCGTAACGGCATAAACTAATCGAAATAGGTATAGTCTTCCATATATGAAAATGATTTGGCGAAAAAAGAAATTCATTTAGCCATGTCCGTCCGTCTGTATACACGATAACTTGAGTAAATTTTGAGGTATCTTGATGGAATTTGGTATGTAGGCTCCTCGGCGCTCATCTCAGATCGCTATTTAAAATGAACGAAATCGGACTACACTCGCGCCCACTTTTTCGATATCGATAATTTCGAAAAACGGAAGAAGTGCAATAATTTATTACCAAAAACGGATAAAGCGATGAAACCTGTTAGGTGGGTTGACCTTATGACACAAAATAGAAAATTAGAAAAATTTTGGACAATGGGCGTGGCACCGCCCACTTTTAAAAGAAGGTAATTTAAAAGTTTTGCAAGCTGTAATTTGGCAGTCGTTGAAGATATCATGATGAAATTTTGTAGGCACGTTACTCTTATTACTGTATGTGTGCTATATAAAAATTAGCGAAATCGGATGACGAACATGCCCAATTTAAAAAAAAAAATTTTTTTTAAGTCAAATTTTAACAAAAAATTTTATATCTTTACAGTATAAAAGTAAATTATGTTAACATTCGACTCCAGTAATGATATGGTGCAACAAAATACAAGGATTAAATAAAATTTCAAAATGGGCGTAACTCCTCCCTTTTTCATTTAATTCGTCTAGAATACTTTTAATGCCATAAGTCGAACACAAATTTACCAATCCTTGTGAAATTTGGCAGGGACATAGATTCTGCCACGATAATTGTTTTCTGTGAAAATGGGCGAAATCGGTTGAGGCCACGCCCAGTTTTTATACACAGTCGGCCGTCTGTCCTTCCGCTTGGCCGTTAACACGATAACTTGCGCAAAAAACGATATATCTTAACTAAACTTAGTTCACGTACTTATCTGAAGTCACTTTATCTTGGTATAAAATATGGCCGAAATCCGACTATGACCACGCCCACTTTTCCGATATCGAAAATTACTAAAAATGAAAAAAATGCCATAATTCTGTACCAAATATGAAAAAAATAGATGAAATATGGTAATTGGATTGGCTTTTTGACGCAAAATATAAATTTAGAACAAACCTTGTAAAATGGGTGTGACACCTACCATATTAAGTAGAAGAAAATGAAAAAGTTCTGCAGGGCGAAATCAAAAGCCTTTGGAATCTTGGCAGGAATACTGTTCGTGGTATTACATATATAAATAAATTAGCGGTACCCGACAGAAGATGTTCTGGGTCACCCTGGTCCACATTTTGGTAGATATCTCGAAAACGCCTGCACATATACAACTAAGGGCTACTCCCTTTTAAAACCCTCGATATAGAAAAATTCGAAAAACTTACCAAAGATGGATAAAGCGATAAAAATTGTTAGGTGGGTTGACCTTATGACGCAGAATAGAAAATTAGTAAAATTTTGGACATTGAGCGTGGCACCGTAATTTAAAAGTTTTGCAAGATATAATTTGGCAGCTGAGTATGAAATTTCGATTAAATCCGAACTTAGCTTTCCTTACTTATTTGCTTCATAGTGATACCTGCTATTGTGGCTTTTTTTTGGAAAGGAATGCCGTTTATAAATTCTGTTACACATATTAATAATTAATTTTTATTTGCAATCGAAGGCAGTATAAATATTAATAACATGCACATTGAAGCCGAATGAGAATGTGAATGAGACATCGTTTTAAAAGGGTGCTTTATCCACTTTTTCCCGAGACATTTCGATTTTTGTGGGCGTGTTTAAAGCTTGATCTCAACGAAATTTTACTTATTGACTTATGAGGTTAGCACAAACTTATTGTAACGAATTTAGTGAAATTCCACTTATTCCATACCTTCTGCTAATGTTCCAGTCGCTTAACTCTTGAATAAATCACTCCAATATTCAGTAATGTAATATGGTCTTTATTTAGTCTCATTGGGAGTAGTAGGTACAATCATATTTCAATATCACGTACTTCACAAGAGTGTGTTTAAATCAAACTGATTAGTCATTCCTCAGCTTGCGCTACTTTTATACTCTCTGTTGTCTCGTCAGCATATTTCTTCAAAGGTCTAGACGCTTCACCTTCTGGAATCTCCTGTATATATGTAGTTTATGCCTTTCTCATAGTTATATGCTTGTGTATGTGTGAGTAACTAATTCGGCTGATGACTACATGTGTGCGTGTGTGAGATATCTCTTCGTCGCCTTCTACATAAGTGTTGCTAGCTTTAACGTGGACATATATATAAGAGTGGCTACATCATTTTTTTGTTGTTGCGTGATTATTTACTAACAGCTTAGTGATGTCAACATTTGCCACAGTATGTTCCAAGTTTCATTATAATCGTTGCACTTTTAGTTTTACCGCCCAGTAGTGATTATATTCAAATTTTTTTTTTATCTACAGTAAGTATAGGATCCATGATGAACTACATCGAAATTGTAGCACGACAAGTACTTTTGGCAGCACTTATAACGGATCGCGACACTGTGCTAAACAGCTAATCCAACTTTCAATCAAGAAAACTTTTTGAAAAAGGTGGAATGGGGGACGATTTCTACACATGATGGTAAAGGTAAATTATGTGCTTATTGTTCAGATACTTTAAAAATATCTAATCCTCTAATGCATAAGACTGCCTCAGGGCACTCGTTTTCAGAGTCCGTTAATTTGAAAATACAGATGTATTTCGTACCATTTATTATATGTAGCCTTCGTGCATATGTCCACCCACAAATGAAATAAAATCGGGCGAGTTATTGTGATATGTTGTGCAGTTATTGTCAGTCGAGTGTTATAAGTCGTAAAATACACAAGGAAAATTTTCAAGTGAAGTTCGTTGTTTTAAAAAAATCAAAAAAACCTATTTATAACTTTTATGCTATAATAAATTTTTCTTAACGATTTTCGTAAGTATAAAGTTTGTAGGTGCTGTATCAGAAATGGAATAAGAAACATACAGTGTAAATTTTGGAAAGTTTTGTAATCGTGCCTGTGGGCAGCTTTGTGAAAACAAGAAGACATTTTTGCCTTTTTGGATTGAATAAGTGAATATTTCCTTATTAATTTTTTTTTTAACTGTGATATAGAGTCATGGAAGATAATGTTGCAACTATATCTAATCGACATAAACGGCTCGTACAAGAGGGGAAAAGACGCAAAATAGGACACTGGCCCTTGGATGAGAGAAAAAAAATTGACTTGAGATCAACAAGTGATGATCAGATAAGGGATTTGATAGATTCAGTAATTGGATCAGATGACAGTGAGGTCGATGACGACGACTCAGTTAATGATCCAGATTACACATAACACCAGAAAATGTAGATGAATGTTTGAATACTATGAATTTAGCAGAAACAAGTAGTACATTTATTCAAGATGTTAACATTTTTCTGTATAGCAGTTTGCCTGGAGTGTCACCGATATTTTTAGATACACCACAAATAGCAACAAATGCCGAAATACCAACAACATCGATTCAGTCAAACAATACAGTACCCGAAGTATTAAGAGTCAGTCGAAAAAGGCCGCGATCCACTTTACGTGACCAAGAAGAAGGAGGTCCATCTGTTATTTTAGGCCCGGGGGGGGGGGGGGGGGGGGGGGGGTTAACAGCACACTCGGGTACCTTCATGCACGTGGTATTTATTCGCTAGGTACGGTCCGTACAAATGAATACCTAATTGCAAGTTACCGTTTGATAGAGATTTGGAAGTTACAAAAGAAACTAGAGGTTATTCCACTGAGTACGTTGGCACAGCATATGGCACAGATTTATCAACAGTACTTTGGAAAGATACAAGATGCATTCGGTTAGTATCTAGATATGTAGGAATCACTCCATTCTCAAGAAGCTGTGGAGTGCCAGAGATAGCGCAAACTTTAATATACAATAGACAGGAGAAAAAATATGTCGAAGTTGATTGTCCACAGATTATCGGAGAGTATAATGCGCACATGTGCGGTGTTCATTTGATGGATGTATTTATGGGTAGATATAAGATAACATTGAAATCTCGTGATGTTATGACTCGTATTTTTTTCCATCTTGTTGAAATGTCAAAAAGATCCATAACGTCCAAAAGCAGAAGTGCACTTACTATCGCTGCCGGGCTTGCGTATAGATTTGGCTGCAGCACTTTGTGCATATATAAAAAAATACCTGTTGGTAGGCAATCTACTATACAAGACGACCGAGAGAAGTCAAGTGCCTTGGGGAAACGAGCTCAGCATTCAGTAGCATATATGCGTTTTGATGGGTTATACATACCATATGCCTAAATGGTTGTCTAAAACAGAAGATAAAAGAAAATGCAAGTATTGCAAAATATCAAAAACCCAATGCGTTTGTAGTAAATGCGAAGTACTTTTGTGCTGCAGTGTAGCTAAGAACTGCTTCGACTTACATATATCACACTAAACAATAGCCTTCATTTATCTACTATTATTACATAAATTTTTTGTATTGTATTTAACAATAAATAAAAATATTTTTCTTAAAGGCTTGTAATGTATTGAATTTGTGTATACCTATACGCTCAGGAATGCCCTCAGGCCTCCTACATTGGACCTCATCTGGTGGCTAAACTATTATATATATCGCAAATCTGACAACAGATTCGTCTTTCTCGAGCCAAAGTTACCCCAGAAAAAAATTATGGCCACGCAGGCCGCAACGGTCTCGGAGTGTGCATTTGAGGGCTAAAAAGAAAACCTGCTTGCTTCAACTTAATTATAAAAAGCTGGTAATTCAACAAATTTTGAGTACATTTTAAAATGTAGAATTTTGAGTAACGTTTCCAATTAAGTTTTTCATTCATTCATTTTCAAAATTAGACTAAAGTTGCAAAAGACTAATTCAAAGAAATGCTGTAAGAATAATCTAACTTTTTTGTACGTTAAAATTTGATGGCCTTAATATATATTAAAGAAAAGCGTGATGAGAAAAACAAACTTTCGGCACCCCGTATAATCGTAATCTGTTCATATTTCGGTTACTTCTTTTGCACAGGAAGGTTGCATTTGCTGACAACATTAACACTAACTAATAATGATGGATTTTGGAGATATCAAATTTTTCGAGTGGGAACACTTCACGTGAAAAGCCCCATATCTGAGGGCACTTAGCTAAGTATATATTGTTTGATTTCATTAAAAACAAGTAAGGAAGGCTAAGCTCGTGTGTAACCGAACATTACTTACTCAGCTCAGAGCTTTGGAGACAAAATAAGGGAAAATCACCATTTATCAAAATGAACCTAGGGTAACCCTGGAATGTGTTTGTATAACATTGTATCAAATGAAAGGCATTAAAGAGTATTTTATGAGGGAGTGGGCCATAGTTCTATAGCTGGATGCCATTAAGGTGGACTAGGGTTGACTCTAGAATGTATGTTGTACGATATGGGTATCAAATGAAAGGTGTTAATAAGGGTTTTAAAAGGGAGTGGCCCTTAGTTGTATATGCGAAGGCGTTTTCGAGATATCGACAAAATGTGGACCAGGGTGACCCAGGACATCATTTGCCGGGTACCGCTAATTTATCTATACATATATGTAATACCACGCACAATATTCCTGCCAAGATTCCAAGGGTTTTTGATTTCGCCCTTCGGAGCTTTTTATTTTCTTCTACTTAATATGGTAGGTGTGACACCCATTTTACAAAGTTTTTCCTAAAGTTATATTTTGCGTCAATAAACCAATCCAATTACCATGTTGCATCTCATTTTTATATTTGGTATAGAATTATGGCTTTTTTTCGTTTTTCGTAATTTTCGAAATCGAAAAGTGGGGGTGTCATAGTCGTATTTCGGCCATTTTTTATACCAAGATAAAGTAAGTTCAAATAAGTACGTGAACTAAGTTTAGTAAAGATGTATCGATTTATGCTCAAGTTATCGTGTTAACGGCCGAGCGGAAGACAGACGGTCGAATGTGTATAAAAACTGGGCGTGGCTTCAACCGATTTCGCCCTTTTTCACAGAAATAAGTTATCGTCCCAGAATCTAAGCCCTACCAAATTTCACAGGGATTGGGAAATTTTTGTTCGACTTATGGCATTAAAAGTATCGTAGACAAATTAAATGAAAAAGGGCGGAGCCACGCCCATTTTGAAATTTTCTTTTATTTTTGTAGTTTGTTGCACCATATCATTACTGGAGTTGAATCTTGGCATAATTTACTTATATTCTGTAAAGATATTAAATTTTTTTGTTAAAATTTTACTTTAAACAATTTTTTTTTAAAGTGAGCGTATTCGTCATCCGATTTAGCTAATTTTTATTTAGCAGACATATAGTAATAGGAGTAACGTTCCGGCAAAATTTCATTACGATATCTTCAACGACTGCCAAATTACAGCTTGCAAAAATTTTAAATTACCCTCTTTTAAAAGTGAGCGGTGTCACGCCCATTGTCCAAAATTTTACTAATTTTCTATTTTGTGTCATAAGGTTAACGCACCTACCAAGGTTCATCGCTTTATCTATCTTTGGTAATGAATTATCACACTTTTTCAATTTTTCGAAATTTTCGATATTGAAAAAGTGGGCGTGGTTGTAGTCCGATTCCGTGCGTTTTAAATAGCGATCTGAGATGAGCGCCCAGGAACCTACATACCAAATTTCATCAAGATACCTCAAAATTTACTCAAGTTATCGTGTTTACGGACGGACGGACATGGCTAAATGAATTTCTTTTTTCGGCCACATCATTTTGATATATGGAAGTCTATATCTATCTCGATTAGTTTATGCCGTTACGGATTACCGTTATGCGAACAAAGTTAATATACTCTGTGAGCTCTGATCAGCCGAGTATAAAGAATACAAAATTTCTTGGCTTCTTAATAAACCCGACGTACCCATTTGGATCGAGTATACTCGATACCTTTTACTGAGTATGAGTACTAGTCTCGATACTTTGATCGGAGTATTTTAAATAAGTACTTTTTTTTTTAAGTTCTATCCCTAACTAAGCACAGCAGCATTAGGGCAGCGCTATGCAATAAACGCTGAAAAATATGCCGCAACAAATATTAATATTCAATTTGCTCCCTTTTACCTACAGCCAGTAACACTCGCTATCGTTTAGGCCTATTCCCTTGTCTTCTGAGCTTTTCTCTTATCTGTTTACTTTTTCAATTTGTACATTTTTACTTTTCATCTCATTTTTTCGCATTTGTTTTCCATTATTGTTTTTTTTTTTTTTTTGGACTTTTGGCTGAGTTTTTGTTGATGGAGTATTTTCTTCTTCGCCTCGCCGTTTGTTGGGGGTTTCATGTCAATTTTAATATAAATTATTGTTCTATGTATTTTGAAATATGAGTTTTATGAATTTTTGTTATTTGTTTTGCAAACAAAGTGTATTACTAATGTTTTTGTGCTGTTATTTTCTTTCAATGTATTCTGACCAACTGTCAAGTCGAGTAGAGTAGGAGGAAAATGAATGAAAAGCTGAATGCTGCCTTTTTCCACAGTTTTTACAAATTTGCAATTTCGCAATATGTGTATTGGGGACTACAGAATAAAAGTGTAGGTGTAATGTGTGGGAGTGGTAGGAGAAAAGATAGGAAAGGCGTGGAAAAAAGGAAAAGTGGGAAGAGGAAAGGAAATATGAGAGACCAAAACTGAAATTGGAATCGAAACTGAACGGCGTGTGTTATCGATTTGCTATCGAAGCGTCTACGGTTTGTAAGCCAAAACAACCGTGTAAGCTGCTTCATAGTAGCATCACAGGTATTTAAAAGCATTACCACTCCAGATTTATATAGTTACCAGTACATAAGGTCATACTACACTGTAACAACGAACAGCAAGCAAACAAGACTGCACAGAAAAAATGTAAATAGTCATTTGCAAGCATTGCATTCGCCCAACATTCGCATATCCATGAATCCGCAAACTTCTCAAATTGCTTATAATGGCTAATACTTAAGTCGCAAGAATTTGCTATTGATAGGGTATCGAAAGTGCGACCTACATTAAGGTACGTCGGTACCAAATACAAATTATTAGTGAGAACAGGTGTTATTCCCTTGTTTTGAACAGGCTCCCATTTTTTATCTGTAGGTGACCTCAGCCGCCCACAAATTTTTGGTGTGTCAGGAGATTAGGCGTGAAAGAACCTAGTTTCTACCTCCCCTTTTCTCAGACGCAGGTGCGTTCACCACCATCGTACCAACGGAGCCAAAGCAATATATAAAAACCCATATTGTACGTTTCCACCAACGCGCGACTTCAACCAATGATTTCAATAATCATCCGGAGCCCTCCGCGCATTGATTTCACCAATCATCGTTTGCTTGAAATCCAGTGCTCACCGGCGTCTTACCAATCCACCGACTTATCATCTGCGACTAGCTCCGTGCCTGTTCCACCAACCACCGGTTGCTGGGAATTGATCCACCGATTTTCACCGCCGATTCACCGGCATCAAAAAATTTACCGGCTCCAACGCTTCAAAGGGTGTGACTACCACAACCCATCAATCAGTTACAGTGCCCCTTCAATATTGCAAATAGACACGGTGTGTGTTTGTGAACGTCCGATAGGTGAATATCACCAACAAAGTAACATGTATTAATTTAGAAAAGAAGTAGGTGCCATCGACGCTGAACTGGCTGAGTGCTACCCCCTGCCTTTAAC
This sequence comes from Eurosta solidaginis, assembly GCF_040869045.1. NCBI lineage: Eukaryota > Metazoa > Arthropoda > Insecta > Diptera > Tephritidae > Eurosta > Eurosta solidaginis. The sequence continues at coordinate 232,148,831 of NC_090320.1, read as the reverse complement.
AAAATCTACCTTAAAAATGTCATCGACGAGTTATCAAATTGTTATCGACGGGTTCGGTGAGTGCTATCCATTTGTTATCGATTGTTTTCGGCGCGTTATAGTCGAGGTGTATAATAGTCATCGATTTAATTTCAGAATATTGCATATTTACTATCGATAACAAATGTTATAAAAGATTTTTGCTGTCGGAAAATTATTGATTTGATATTTTAGTGCAACCGATTTTTTCGATCAGTAATCGGCGCGTTATAAATTTTTGATTGTCGAGATATTGGTTTGTAATCGGCGTGTTATCGATTTGTTATCCGCGAGACTAAGATTGGCTTACAAGTGGAAATTTAAAGAATTATCTTATGATCTGGGTAAAGCGTTTTATAGAAAAATCTGACTGCATTCGAAATGTTAAGTCATATATGCTCACTTCGCCCGATTTCATTCGCTGATGAATAGATTCTTTTGCAACCCTTGATTTCAAGAAAATATTACTCAGTATATTTCCTATGCCAAATGAAAAGTTATCAGACAAAACTTCCGTAAGCCTTCGAAGTGCAGAAAATAAGCAAATATAGACTTCAAATACTTCTGCAAGCATGAAAAGATAGTTAAAAACAGTGGAGAAAGTTCACTGATGAAATATAGTAAAAAAAAAAAACAAGTAAGGAAGGCTAAGTTCGGGTGTAACTGAACATTACATACTCAGCTGAGAGCTTTGGAGACAAAATAAGGGAAAATCACAATGTAGGAAAATGAACCTAGGGTAAACCTGGAATGAGTTTGTGTGAAATGGGTATCAAATGGAAGGTATTAAAGAGTATTTTAAAAAGGAGTGGGCCTTAGTTCTATAGATGGACGCCTTTTCGAGATATCGCCATAAACGTTGACCAGGGATGACTCTATAAGTGTTTATACGATATGGGTATCAAATTAAAGGTATTAATTAGGGTTTTAAAAGGGAGTGGTCCCTAGTATTATATGTGAAGGCGTTTTCGAGATATTGACCAAAATGTGGACCAGGGTGACCCAGGACATCATCTGTCGGGTACCGCTATTTTATTATAAGCTTTTATTTACTTTCACTTTTGTTGTCTGTAATGGAATCTTGCAAGTTAAATTTGATACACTTCCCGGTGTCCGATTGAGCTGAAATTTTGCACACATGTATAACTCCGATGACAATGCAATATTACTTTGTTAGAATTCGATAAATTAATCGATAACACAGTTATCGGTAAAGATTTGTATTTACTTTGGCATAACAGCCTAAGTCCCATACAAACACGCCGGTACCTATCCGTGGATTGTCATATTTGGACGTGGTGAATCACGTGTCACGCGTGGTGAATCTCATCGCTTGCGAAAAGCGGAGACACAACCCTCTGTTGTATTTCTGTGTATAACCAACATAGCTGAATTTTTAAGGCTGTTTAACCCTGTAATCTTTTCTGTAATTTATTTTGCTTTTGGAAAAATTACCTATTTGAAAAAAGCTGGCTGAAAAATATTGGCAAAACAGCTTAAGTTAAATCAAGAATGGAAAATCTTTGGAAAATTTGAGCAGATGTGGCAATTTCGCGCGTCCGTTGAACGAAATATTGACAATCTGCTGATCATCGCTAAGAAATTAGCGACATTCCATCAACTAAGCAGCACTTTAGCAATACTACTGTTATTATTTGGCCGCTCAAACACACAAATATTAATTGTGCATTAAATCTAAAATATACAAATACACCATAATAATTTACACGGCCAGTAGCGCCAATAACACCAAACTCGTGCCTGACACACAAAAGTCGTTTCACTCAATAGCGCAAGTAAAATGTACTACGCACTCACTACTAAGAAGCGTCAAAAATTCGCTTGGAGTAATTTCGTCAATGAGCTACCATTGAGCTGGCACCGCATTGGCGCTGGCGCCATGCAATTTACATCACTAAAATTGCGCGAATGCCCAGGCTCATGACTTCAATACTTATATTTACAATGCTTTAAACTTTAAATACACCTCTGAAGTTGCTGCGCATAAAATGTGTACTAATAAATTCCAATAAGCATTATACGCAGATGTAACTGATATATGTGTTTTTGTTTCACCCCCTATACTTATATTTAAAGCTTTTATAAGAACAAGCTTCTATTACTTGTTAATAAAACGAACTAAAAAGTAAAAAATAAAATTAAAGAAAAAAAAACTTTTTTAAAAATAAGCTTTTATTATTTTGGTTAATAAAATTAACTAAAAAGTAAACAATAAATTGACTCTAAAGAAATATAACACTTTATAAGTTCATTGTAAGCTTAAACGATAATTAGGCTTTTTCGTCTGCGACAAAAAAATTCTATATTGTACATAATTATATATTTTTAACATTAAAACTTTACACCTAAATTATTAAATCTTACAGTTTATATCACAGTCCTAATTGTTCTAATAAAAGCGTGTTACATTGCGATAGCAAGAAAAGGAGATCCTAAATGTTCTTAATTATACCATCAAAATTCAACACGTTTTTTATTAGAACAATTAGAACTGTGATATAAACTGTACGGTTTAATAATTTAGGTGTAAAGTTTTAATGATAAAAATATATAATTATGTACAATATAGAATTATTTTGTCGCAGACGAAAAAGCCTAATTATCGTTAAAGCTTACAATGAACTTATAAAGTGTTATATTTCTTTAGAGTCAATTTATTGTTTACTTTTTAGTTAATTTTATTAACCAAAATAATAAAAGCTTATTTTTAAAAAAGTTTTTTTTTCTTTAATTTTATTTATATATCCAATATCACGATACTCTTGCTGCCAAGATTCCAAGGGCTTTTGATTTCGCTCTCCAGAACTTTTTCATTTTCTTCTACTTAATATGGAAGGTGTCACACCCATTTTTATTACCATGTTAGATCTCTTTTTTCATATTTGGTACAGAATTATGGCATTTTTTTCATTTTTCGTAATTTTCGATATCGAAAAAGTGGGCGTGGTCATAGTTGGATTTCGGCCATTTCTTATACCAAGATATAGTGAGTTCAGATAAGTACGTGAACTAAGTTTAGTACAGATGTATGGATTGTTGCTCAAGTTATCGTGTTAACGGCCGAGCGGAAGGACAGATGGTCGACTGTGTATAAAATTATTATATTACATTTTTTTTTAAGTGGGCGTGTTCGTCATTCGATTTTGCTAATTTTTACTTAGCACACATAAAGGAATAGGAGAAACGTGCCTGCCAAATTTCATCAAGATATCTTCAACGACTGCAAAAACTACAGCTTGCAAAACTTTAAAATTACCTTCTCTCAAAAGTGGGCGGTGCCACGCCCATTGTCCAAAATTTTACTAATTTTCTATTTTGCATTATAAGTTCAACGCACCTACCAAGTTTCAACGCTATCTCCCTTTTTTGGTAATGAATTACCGCACTTTTTCTGTTTTTCGAAATTTTCGATATCGAAAAAGTGGGCGTGGTTGTAGTCCGATTTCGTTCATTTTAAATAGCGATCTGAGATGAGCGCCCAGGAACCTACATAAGAAATTTCCTCAAGATACCTCAAAATTTACTCAAGTTATCGTGTTTACGGACGGACGGACATGGCTAAATGAATTCCTTTTTTCGCCCAGATCATTTTGATATACAGAAGTCTATATCGATCTCTATAAATTTATGCCGTTACGGATAACCGTTGTGCGAACAAAGTTAATATACTCTGTGAGCTCTGCTCAGCTGAGTATAAAAATAAATAAATAAAAACGTAAGGCGCGATAACCTCCGAAGAGATTTCAGGTCGAGCTTCGCTTCCAATTTGCGTCGTGCGCCTTTTTAATTTTTCCTACAAATTGGCGGGACGGGACCTACTTGTTTTATGCTGACTCCGGACGGAGGCAGATGAGTTTTCACTGAGAGCTTTTCATGGCAGAAATACACTCGGAGCGCTTGCCAAATACTTCCGAGGGGCGATCGCGCTTAGAAAAATTTTCTTCTAATTGAAAAATCTTATTTCTAAAATTTTGATATTGCTTTGCCCGGGGTGTGAACCCAGGGCATACGGTGTGGCAGGCGCATCACGCTACCATCACACTACGGTGACCGCCAGTATAGTAAAAAATGCATATTAAATGCACGCATTTATACGTGAAATAAGTAACGAAACAAACAAAAAGATGAAGAAAGGATAGACTTGATGATGCTTCCAAGCGAATTTTTATGTAGGCAATTTCGAGCTACACATAGACGGTTGCTGTGCATGCTGATGTGTTTGATACTAACGGAAGCTTTATACGCCTTAAGGGCGAATTAATGGTGACTTATAACCATAAAGCCATAACCAGATAAATCAGCTGATCGAACCTACCTTATGGAAAGAATGTAATCGATTAATGGTGCCATACCATAACGCTAACGCCATAGCCAATCAATTGGTTTTTGGTTTCTCGCCATATCCATAACCTAAAAATATTTGAGTTGGTGAATTTAATAAGTTTTTTTTAGATTGTCTTCATTGTTTTGTATACGTTATGACTAAGATACTTATTTTTTGTGGAATATCTTTGTAATTTTTTGCGCTTTCATCATTTTTATGAAATTTTCACGATTTTTAGGTTAAGGCTCCATTAATCGATCACATTGAGATGGTTATGGATATGGGTATGGTTACGACTATGGCGTTAGGGTTAAGGAAGTTTAATTTGACTTTTATGCGGCAGTTACTCACGAACGTACGTACCAAAAACGTGTCAGCTGACGCGACCTATCTTATGAGTGTGAAATGTAAAGAAAAACTCACCGACGTGCAACGCCCATACGTACATAGCCCGGAACGTAGAAATCAAAACAATTTTGATTTTTTCCGTAAGAACGTGTCAGCTGATCGCTCTATCACTAGACAGAGTTGCCTAGTAAACTTTTGTGCGCTAATTTTTGACCCTTTTCAGTTTTATGCAAAAATACCTAATTAAAGTTTGAAAAATTGAGAAAATTATTCGAAATAATTATGTAAAAGTGCAGATTATAAATATGTAATCTATTTGTATATATTTAATATTAATTCCAGCTTTTTACAGCATCAAAAATTAAATTGGAAAAAGTTGATGTTTCCATAATCATGCATGCAAAATGGTCAATGGTAACAGTGCTTATCACACACAAATATGTTATGTACATGTACACAGAAGCACACATTGATTCCTACGGGCTTGAGGGTTCGGTCAAAATTGTTTCGTACGACAAACGTCCGTACGTACGGCACACGTCGGTGGGTAATTGCCGCTTTAAGGTATGCTACGAGCATAATATCTAAAACTCCTTGTAATTCGTAAGAAAATCTACATGTTGCACAAATTTATACATATATGTGTATATGTGCATTTACTTTCTTCATTCCTTATCGACTAAGCAACAATATCCCAAGATGAAATATTAAAATTAACAAGTAAGGAAGGTTAAGTTCGGGTGTAACCGAACATTACATACTCAGTTGAGAGCTATGGTGACAACATAAGGGAAAATAACCATGTAGGAAAATGAACCGAGGGAAACCCTGGAATGTGTTTGTATGACATGTGTATCAAATGAAAGGCATTAAAGAGTATTTTATGAGGGAGTGGGCCATAGTTCTATAGGTGGACGCCATTTAGGGATATAGCCATAAAGGTGGATCAGGGTTGACTCTAGAATGCGTTTGTACGATATGGGTATCAAATGAAAGGTATTAATGAGTATTTTAAAAGGGCGTGGACCTAAGTACTATAGATGGACGCCTTTTCGAGATATCGCCGTAAAGATGGACCAGGGGTGACTCTAGAATTTGTTTGCACAATATGGGCATCAAATGAAAGGTGTTAATGAGCATTTTAAAAGGGAGTAATCCTTAGTTCCATAGGTGGACGCCGTTTCGAGATATCGCCATAAAGGTGGACCAGGGGTGACCCTAGAATTTGTTTGCACAATATGGGCATCAAACGAAAGGTGTTAATGAGTATTTTAAAAAGGAGTGGGTCTTAGTTCTATAGGTGAACGCCGTTTCGAGATATCGCCATAAAGGTGGGCCAGGGGTGACTCTAGAATTCGTTTGTGCAATATGGGTATCAAACGAAAGGAGTTAATGAGTATTTTAAGAGGGAGTGGGCCTTAGTTCTATAGGTGGACGCATTTTCGAGGTATCGCAATAAAGGTGGACCAGGGGTGACTCTAGACTTTGTTTGTACGATATGGGTATCAAATGAAAGGTGTTAATGAGTATTTTTAAAAGGGAGTGGGCCTTCGTTCTATAGGTGTTCGCCTTTTCGAAATATCGCCATAAAGGTGGACCAGGGGTGACTCTAGAATGAGTTTGTACGATATGGGTATCAAATTAAAGGTATTAATGAGAGTTTTAAAAGGGAGTGGTGGTAGTTGTATATGTGAAGGCGTTTTCCAGATATCGACCAAAATGTCGACCAGGGTGACCCAGAACATCATCTGTTGGATACCGCTAATTTATTTATATATGTAATACCTGCCAAGATTTTAAGGGTTTTTTATTTCGCCCTGCAGAACTTTTTCATTTTCTTCTACTTAATATGGTAGGTGTCACAACCATTTTATAAAGTTTTTTCTAAAGTTATATTTCGCGTCAATAAAACAATCCAATTACCTTACCATATTTCATCCCTTTTTTCGTATTTGGTATAGAATTATGGCATTTTTTTCATTTTTCGTAATTCTCGATATGGAAAAAGTGGGCGTGGTCATAGTCGGATTTCGTTCATTTTTCATACCAAGATAAAGTGAGTTCAAGTAAGCATGTGAACTAAGTTCATTAAAGATATGCCGTTTTTTGCTCAAGTTATCGTGTTAACGGCCATGCGGAAGGACAGACGGACGACTGTGTATAAAAACTGGGCGTGGCGTCAACGGATTTCGCCCATTTTCACAGAAAACAATTAACGTCATAAAATCTATACCCCTACCAAATTTCAAAAGGTTTGATTAATTTTTGTTCCAATTATGGCGTTAAAAGTATCCTAGACAAATTAAATGAAAAAGGGCGGAGCCACGCCCATTTTTAAACTTTCTTTTATTTTTGCATTTTGTTGCACCATATCATTACTGGAGTTGAATATTGACATAATTTACTTATATACTGTAAAGATATTAAATTTTTTGTTAAAATTTTACTTTTAAAAAAATTTTTTTTAAAAGTGGGCGTGGTCCTTCTCCGATTTTGCTAATTTTTATTAAGCGTACATGTAGTAATAAGAGTAACGTTCCTGCGAAATTTCATCATGATATCTTCAACGACTGCCAAATTACAGCTTGCAAAAGTTTTAAATTACCTTCTTTTAAAAGTGGGCGGTGCCACGCCCATTGTCCAAAATTTTACTAATTTTCTATTTTGCGTCATAAGTTCAACTCATCTACCAAGTTTCGTCGCTTTATCGGTCTTTTGTAATGAATTATCGCACTTTTTCGGTTTTTCGAAATTTTCGATATCGAAAAAGTGGGCGTGGTTATAGTCCGATATCGTTCATTTTAAATAGCGATCTGAGATGAGTGCTCAGGAACCTACATACCAAATTTCATCAATATACCTCAAAATTTACTCAAGTTATCGTGTTAACGGACGGACGGACGGACGGACGGACGGACATGGCTCATTCAAATTTTTTTTCGATCCTGATTATTTTGATATATGGAAGTCTATATCTATCTCGATTCCTTTATATATGTACAACCAACCGTTGTCCAATCAAACTTAATATACTCTGTGAGCTCTGCTCAACTGAGTATAAAAATTGCGTAAGTTCAGCCTGTATGTACATATGCTACAAAAATTCAGTTCAATGTCGAAATTTGAGCAGCTTATATTGTGACTAGATACTTTTATATAAAGATACCTATACGAGGTTGCTGTAGAGTTCTTGTAGAGTATTACACAAAAAGTTCTTAGACTGACTATTCCCACATCTATCTAAGGAAATATCAACTAAGACAAAATGCATGTGTATTTCAGGAGTAAACAGAGCCAGTAGTAGTACACAATTACTTGCACCTAAACTTTCATGTAGATATGTTTAGAAAACCTAAATCATACACTTATCCTACATATTTAGAGTTCATCGTAAGAGAACGCTTCCAAAACATATTCGTACTGCAAAAAATCGACAAAATTTTTAGAGCATTCCAAAATGTTTAGTGGAACTATTGATAAATAAAAAAAAAATAAAAAATAAATGTAAGGCGCGATAACCTCCGAAGAGATTTTAGGCCAAGCTTCTCTTCCTATTTGAGTCGTGCTCCTTTTAATTTGTCCTACAAAGTTTCGGGAACTATTTGTTTTATGCCGACTCCAAACGGCATCTGCAAGACAGATGAGTTTTCACTAAGAGCTTTTCATGGCAGAAATACACTCGGAGTGCTTGCCAAACACTGCCGCGGGGCGACCCCGCTTAGAAAAATTTTCTTCTAATTGAAAAATATTGTTTCCAAAATGTTTGATGTTGCTTTGCCCATTGCGTGGACCCAGGATCCTCGGTGTGGTAGGTGGAGCACGCTACCAGCACACAAGGGCGTCCGCCGGCGGAACTCTTAAACAAAAATAAATATTTCGCGCGATTTACGTTTGAGGAGATAGACCAAGCTTCTCTCCTAATTTGTGTCGATTGTGTATTTATATATCTGAAAGTAACAACGAATGTCGGTAGTTTAAAGGATAACAGACTTTTTTAATATGTCAGCATTTTTGCTTGCAGGGAAATATGGGTAATGTACGAGATCGAGCGAAATCCGATAGCAAATCAAGACAGAAAAAACCAAATATTAGAAATCAAACCAGCAGCTAACATCGAAGCGTGTTATTAACGTTATCGGCGTGTTATCGAGTTGTTAAGGGTGTGTTATCGACAATATATACACTAGTTATCGACTTATTATCCAAGTGTTATAAATTTGCTATCGATAGTAAAGGTATTGCTGAATTCTCGATTTTTCACCGCAGAGCTATCGAAAATTTTTTCATTTACCATCCAATATATTGACCCGGTCTATGAAAAGGTGGCTTATGACTAAAAAAAAAATGTTTCCACTTTTTTCTGGTTTCAATAATTTTTGAGACGCTCTTTCACGTGGTGAAAACTAGAAAGTCCTAACTTGCTTAGAATTATAAAGATAATTTATCGATAATTTACTATTATTTGATATCGTAAAAGTTTTTGGAGTTTTACCAATATTTTATTGGAGTGTTATCGATTTATGTTCGAAAAGATATTGATTTTTTAGCGATAATAATTAGGGTTTATATCGTAAAGTTATCGTTTTACTATTAAAAAATATCGATTTACCATCAAAGGTAGTTACCAGTTGGTTGCCAGTGATTAACCGATTTTTTATGGAAAAATTATCAATTGGCTATCGAAAGGCTTACGATTTCTTATCGAAAAGCAATCGATTTATTAAAGAAATCCTATCATAAAACTATGGATTTCTTATCGAAAAGATACGGATTTATTAACGGAGTGTTACCAATTAAATATTAGCTTGTTATCGATTTTTTTTATCGAAAATTTGTCTATTTGATTTTGAGAAGTTATCTACTATCAGTTTATTATATAAATACCGCTAAAACTTCAATATAAAATCTACAAATTTTCTGTCACATTATCAATATCTTATTGAAAATATATCGAAGTGTTATCGGCGTGTTACCAATAAGCCATCATCGGTTAATTATATAGATATCTTTAAAATTTCAACATAAAATCGATAACTTTTTTCTCACCGAACGATTACAAGCCGATGGAGTCGAGGATTTGGATTTATGTTCCGGTTTAAGTTGTAATTTTTGCTTCAGTTGAGGTTTCGTTTTAGACTTATTATAGTTACGAATTAGAAACAAGTTACGGTTTCGGTCCAAGTATAAGACAACGCTAGGCAAAGATTTAATGCTAGCTTTTTCTGACGCAATAATATTTGCAGACTAATGAGTGAGAAATATGCTCCCACTCCTCCGTTCTTTCAACTTACGCTTCTTTACTTATGGTAAAGCCCTATAGCCTTTCCTTTTCCCGTTGTTTTATTTTGTTGTAGCGATGAAGACACTCCTCGCAGGTTTTGCGGAGTGTTAACTAAGTTGATGGTCCTTTTCCGGATATAGATCCGGTACGTTCGCACAAATAATTGCCAAAACACTATGACGTCAGTTGGGCCTTCTTGAACTATTTTAAGATCAAAACTTTCTGATAATTGATAAAATGTATTACTGAATACGTCGTCAGCTTGCCATTGGGGCAACCAAGGCATTTTTTTTTTTGCAAACCGCGGTCAATAAGTTTTCAGTGTATCTCTTCAGACTAAATTATTATCATGCTGTTATTACTCTCTTCAAAATTCACATTCCTTAAGAATGAAGCTGAGCTACAACAATAACAAACTCGTCCTGCCTCACCTTGTTCATTTCATTTATTTGACTCCTAACTTTTATACATCAAATGTCATCACAATATGACGACGATGAAATATAATAAATTGTTGAAGTGTAGATGCTTAAAAAAAGTGTATATTATGTAAGTACGTTTGCAAAAAGTTGCTAAAAATCCACCATTGTCATCGTCAAATATTGTATAATCGTAACGTGAAACGTGTATTGTGTTGAAATACATGAAAACCGCTGACAACGATAAGCCAGTTGTCCTGCGACATATAAAAAAATCAGAAAAATAAATAAATAAAATAAAAATGAACTTTCACCCACTCTCCCAGGCAACGGAAGACTTCAGCTGCTGCACTAAAAGTGACATTTCACCTACCTAAATAGCCTTACCGCCCAACCCTCCCAGTCCTTGCCGTTATTAACCTTTATATAAATATATTTTATATATCTTTCTTAAGTCATTTCACATGTTTTAGAGTTTCATTACTTTATCACTTCACAGTGTAGTCCTTTCATACAAAACAATGCATGTCGTAAGTAGCTACACTAGATCGTTTCGAAAATGAAAAAAAAAAAAAACAAGTAAGAAAGGGACTGTCTTCGGCTGTGCCGAAGACTTCATGCCTTTCATGAATGGGGCTGAACAGTAATCTTATCCCGTTCGTAATCTCCGAATAATCGGATGTATAAGATAAGAAATATATAGCAAAAAGATCTACATACCTAACCGATTTTTAAGAAAAATATAAAATAAATAAAATTAAAGAAAAAAAAACTTTTTTAAAAATAAGCTTTTATTATTGGTTAATAAAATTAACTAAAAAGTAAACAATAAATTGACTCTAAAGAAATATAACACTTTATAAGTTCATTGTAAGCTTTAACGATAATTAGGCTTTTTCGTCTGCGACAAAATAATTCTATATTGTACATAATTATATATTTTTAACATTAAAACTTTACACCTATATTATTAAACCGTACAGTTTATATCACAGTTCTAATTGTTCTAATAAAAAACGTGTTGAATTTTGATGGTATAATTAAGAACATTTAGGATCTCCTTTTCTTGCTATCGCAATGTAACACGCTTTTATTAGAACAATTAGGACTGTGATATAAACTGTAAGATTTAATAATTTAGGTGTAAAGTTTTAATGTTAAAAATATATAATTATGTACAATATAGAATTTTTTTGTCGCAGACGAAAAAGCCTAATTATCGTTTAAGCTTACAATGAACTTATAAAGTGTTATATTTCTTTAGAGTCAATTTATTGTTTACTTTTTAGTTAATTTTATTAACCAATAATAAAAGCTTATTTTTAAAAAAGTTTTTTTTTCTTTAATTTTATTTTTTACTTTTTAGTTCGTTTTATTAACAAGTAATAGAAGCTTGTTCTTATAAAAGCTTTAAATATAAGTATAGGGGGTGAAACAAAAACACATATATCAGTTACATCTGCGTATAATGCTTATTGGAATTTATTAGTTCACATTTTATGCGCAGCAACTTCAGAGGTGTATTTAAAGTTTAAAGCATTGTAAATATAAGTATTGAAGTCATGAGCCTGGGCATTCGCGCAATTTTAGTGATGTAAATTGCATGGCGCCAGCGCCAATGCGGTGCCAGCTCAATGGTAGCTCATTGACGAAATTACTCCAAGCGAATTTTTGACGCTTCTTAGTAGTGAGTGCGTAGTACATTTTACTTGCGCTATTGAGTGAAACGACTTTTGTGTGTCAGGCACGAGTTTGGTGTTATTGGCGCTACTGGCCGTGTAAATTATTATGGTGTATTTGTATATTTTAGATTTAATGCACAATTAATATTTGTGTGTTTGAGTGGCCAAATAATAACAGTAGTATTGCTAAAGTGCTGCTTAGTTGATGGAATGTCGCTAATTTCTTAGCGATGATCAGCAGATTGTCAATATTTCGTTCAACGGACGCGCGAAATTGCCACATCTGCTCAAATTTTCCAAAGATTTTCCATTCTTGATTTAACTTAAGCTGTTTTGCCAATATTTTTCAGCCAGCTTTTTTCAAATAGGTAATTTTTCCAAAAGCAAAATAAATTACAGAAAAGATTACAGGGTTAAACAGCCTTAAAAATTCAGCTATGTTGGTTATACACAGAAATACAACAGAGGGTTGTGTCTCCGCTTTTCGCAAGCGATGAGATTCACCACGCGTGACACGTGATTCACCACGTCCAAATATGACAATCCACGGATAGGTACCGGCGTGTTTGTATGGGACTTAGGCTGTTATGCCAAAGTAAATACAAATCTTTACCGATAACTGTGTTATCGATTAATTTATCGAATTCTAACAAAGTAATATTGCATTGTCATCGGAGTTATACATGTGTGCAAAATTTCAGCTCAATCGGACACCGGGAAGTGTATCAAATTTAACTTGCAAGATTCCATTACAGACAACAAAAGTGAAAGTAAATAAAAGCTTATAAAAATAGGTAGGTAGGTACCTTGTTTCAGGATGCAAAGCTTCACGCTTTTTGTGGTCTGCATGTAAAAACTATGACTACGAATCACGTATTTCAACAATATATGACATAAACGTAACTATTTGATGAAATTTGATGAATTTTGAAGCTTTTAGCCGTAAAAAGGAGGCAAAAATGACAGTTTATATGAAGTATATAATATATATACCACCGATCTCTATGATTTTTTCAGACAACAATATATGCTATATACGTAAGCATTTGGTGAAACTTGAATCTTATAGCTGTTAAAATGGGGTAGAAATTGCGAAAAGTTTCTTATCTGAACAACAGGTTGTGGGGGATATATACTATATATACGACCGATCTCATTAATTTTTTCAGGCAACAATATGTGCAATGTACGAAATTATATGGTGAAGTTTGAAGCTTCAATCTGTCAAATTGAGTAAGATATGACAAAAATCCTCTTTTTCTGAAAAATCGGTTGTATGAAGGATATATGCTATAGTGGTCCGATCCGGCCGGTTCCGACAAATGTATAATCGTACACCAAAATTCACCCGCTTACCAAATTTTATCAAGATATCTCAAAAATTGAGGGACTAGTTTGCATACACACAGACAGACGGACAGACGGACAGACGGACATGGCTAAATCAACTCAGCTCTTCATCCTGATTATTTCGGTATACTTAATGGTGGGTCTATCTATTTTCATTTAAGGACTTACAATTTTGGGTTTCGTGACGAAATTAATATACGCTTTCATTTTCATGAAAGGTGTAAAAATAGTTTTTTATAAACATGCATACACATTTCTTCCCACAAAAATTCTTCTAGGCCTTGAAGGAATTTTTCGTTTTAAATGGTGCACTCGTTTACGACCTTTCAATATATAACAAATGTTTTAAAGGTAAGGCATTTCCTTTAGTCAATAGCTTTTTCCGTATCTCATATACGAAGTGTGGCAATTAAATTCCGGGAATTTGCCAATAAAAAACAAGAAAACGAAGTTTTAAGAAAAACTACTATAAAAATACTACCGACGTTTAAAATAGTCCCCCTTTTACTCTACACAGCGATTCCGGCTTTTCTCTCATGCATGGAAGCATCCATGGAAGCCTTCTGAAATTAGCGCATTTAGCACGACGGTTACAGCTTGAGGTGTAGAAGAATAGAAAAAAGTTGCAGATAGCAGTATCGGGACTATGAGTTTGGTGAGGCAACGTTGCCTTTGGAGAGTTCGGGTCACACACAAAGAGCCCATGCCCAAAATGCCAACATAGAGTTTTCCAGTGACTGCCTGGCAAGCGGGAACGCAGTCACGATGAATGATGTCGGACATATCGAACAAAAATAACCAACATTGCCTTCAGATGTAATTTTTACATCATCAAAAGCGTTGCCAGTTTTTAAATTATATCAAAGTTCCCGAAACTTCATTGCCACAACTAACTAGTGTTGGGTTTGCTATCGCCATATCAGATAATAATGCTATGATCCTTATCTTGATGCCGTTATTTTACCAAGAAATGAAACTGTCAGTCTAATTGGGAGTCAATTTTTTTTTCTCAAACGGCCTATTGCTTGTAAGTTTTGCTAAACATTGACACTTTAGCTGTTCAGACCAAAATCATTTTTACAATGATTGATGAATAAAAATCGAATCGCGAAAATTCGTATGGTATGAGTTTTTGGAAGTGGGAGGGGGGAGATATTTATTTTTGCAAGTGTAATTTTCACAATTTATGACAATAGGACGTGTCAAGTTGGAGTTTTGAAGAAAAAAAAAAAAAATTAATAACTTATGACAATCGCATAATTTTGTAGGCAGATGTACATAACTTTGCGAAGCTGAGCAACTAGAAAAAAACTGTTGGATTTTTGCTTTGAGTAAGACAAGAGCTACAATTTCTGTATTGGTTTAAAAACGAAAAAAGTAATATCCAACAAAACTACATTTCATTGGTAAATAATTAAATAATACTTACGCTACTCATACTTACATTCGTAGAGTCCAACCGAATCTGAAATTTATGCACAAGCCGAAAATTAGGTATTACATATAATTTACGAGATATCGATTTGTTATTGATTACACCGTTTTTCTAATCGCACCATAAACTCGATAGTGGTGTGACATAAGGTCAACGGACATAAAGTAAATTGGCCTTGTGACCACTTCAAATGGTCACAAATTCAGTTGAAGTTATGACTATATGAAATGGTGGTGACGTGCAATAGTTTCAACTGACATGAATTCGCTTTTGAAATGGATATAATGTCAAAGACATTAATTCCAAATCCGAAAGAGAATTAATGTCAGAATCGTATTAGAATCTACTTCATTGACATTAATACTCTTTACAGCAAATTAATGTCAGAAAAACTTGTTCTCGTTATTCACATAAATTCTCTTTGCAAAAGCGAATAAATTACAGAGCTTCCGAACTTTGGAATAAAAGTCGCATAAATTTTGATTCCAAATATTAGCTGATTGTTTCGAGAAGATTTAAAGCGTTTAAAAGAAACAAAGTAATTACACAGGCACAAAAGACAAACACACAACAACAAATAAACACAAAACAATAGACGCACCAAAGCAACAAACCCACACAGAACGTAAAACGACTAGAATTACTGACTTTTACCTGCCTCGGTCAGCCACACAAATGGATCAGTGGAAACCACCCTCGGTTCTGAATGAGCACACAACACATACACATAACTAAATATACACAAGCATTAATTTTGACAATACCTGCTCATGTACGTAAGAACTATAAATACAGGACAAACGACAACAACATATCAGAACGAAAATCGACACTGATGATGGCACAACGCCGAAACCGGTTTGTCTTGAAACCATATTTGACAAGAGATGACGGAAAATATTTCCAATATACATCACGTTTTAATGCCATTCATTATTAAAGAAAAAAAGTTATGCGTGTGAAAATTTGGAATAAAAAATCACGCAATTTTTAATTCCAAATTTTCTATTCATATTATGATATGATATTTTTATTTAGTAATTGCCAAAGCTTAAAAAAAGCGCTTTTGCTAATATTTTGCTACACAGCTGAAAGTTTTTGTTTAAATCTTAAACTTTTTGGTAGACATACATTAGGCCGGGTCGATTTGTGGGGAGGCAAAAAAATCGCCCATTGCTCTTTGAAAATCATATTCTAGGGATCAAAATAAGAAACCTTGCCGAAGGAACCATACCTCTAAAACGAATTCTGGTGTCCCCCAATTTGGTTGCTGTGTTTTATGGGGGCTTAAAAAAAACAACACACGCAATTTTACGATCTGCAAATGCATCACAGTGATGCCTTGGTTTTAAAAAGGTTGTAAAAACGCTAATTTCTAACAATTTTTTTTTTAATTTCTTTTCTATTACTAAGTTAAATTCATTTTTTCATTTACATATGTTCTGACTAAATAAATTTCTAAAGAGAAAAATAAAAAAAGAAAAAACATAGGCATTTCGCTGATTTTTTCATGTAAATTGCAAAACCGGCGATTTTTTGAAATGTTTGTATGGTGAACTCCAGGGGGTTCCAGGGGGTGTGCCACTGGCATCGGTGGGTCGGGCCTCCAAAGTTAGTGGGAGTCGGTCATACATTTGGACTCGATTGGAGCACTCTAAATGGGTCAAAGTGGGATTTTTCAAAATTTGCCCCTACCCAAAAGTTCGACCCAAATTGGGGGACACCAGAATTCGTTTTAGAGGTATGGTTCCTTCGGCAAAGTTTCTTATTTTGATCCATAGAATACGATTCTCACAGAGCAATGAGCGGCTTTTAAATCGACCCGCCCTAACATACATATATGATCAACTTTTATTAGTTTTAAATACAGACCTTGTAAAGATTAAAACAAATAAGCTCATAGGACTGGTTTTGAATTGAAATATTTTGGTTTAAATTTTAGTCCAGAAATTTCCATTTTCAAACTTCTGGACTAAAATTTAAGCCCTAATATATTAAAAATGGGAATTACTCTCTCATGATTTGTTATGTAGAACATACGTTTAGAAATTTTTGGCCTTAATTTTAAATTTTCTATAGAAATTATATTTTTACAAGTGTTTGGACTAAAATTAAAGCCAAGATATCTTAGAAATTGCTTTAAACTATTTAGTGTTTTTAAAAGTAGTTTAAAAAGCTTAAAGCCAGTAGTAAATTTTGCTAGGAGTAAAAAAACAAACTTGAATTTTTGACCTTGTAGTAAATATCTCGTATCATAACATTCTTTGCGGCGCTTTTTATGAAGATTAAAACGAATAAAAAAAAAAAAAATTGGCCGACTGAACGCCAGTTGTGGCCGATCTAACAACGGCAACGTAATGCACAGTCTTAGATCTCCCAGCTCCTTTTTGTGAGAGCGGTGTTAAATAGCCTTGAAGCGAACTTAAATCAATTGACATTAGTTCTCTTTGAAATTTTGAATTAATTTCATTGATATTATATCTATTTTAAAAGTGAATTAATTTCAATTGACGTTAGTTCCATCGACACTATTATACGTCACCGAAATGGTCACAACGTCAAATTTCAAATGGCTGCAATGTCAACAATATTGGCATTATGAACATCCTGCTCTTTCGAAATGGTCATAAAGTCAGCTCTTTTTTTTTCTCAAGTTGCTAAAAGCTCAATGGTTGTTTTTTTTTTGTTTCGCAACTCCAAGAATTAAGATGTTAACAACTGTCGAACTGAAGTTACTTTTTATTGATTTCGTTATACTATTCTTCAGGTGCATGAATAGAAAAATTTTCTTTATTTCAAATTTTCGGATACGTTGCTACTTTTCATATATTTTGGTCACATTTGGTCACAAGTAGCATAAAAGACTGGCTGAATGAGTCCCATGTTCCACTCTCAATAATAAGAGCCTATTTAAATTTAAAGATTTTTTGTTTCAAGTTTTCGACTACGGCACTACTTTTTCTAATTCTAGTACTTGAAGTGGTCAAAAGGCAAATTGGTCTTATGGCCATTTGAGGTGGTCATAACGGCAATTGACCTTTTATAACCCCACCTACTATCACACCACGGCCGCCGCCAGACAGATATCAATACAAAGTGTTTCTAATAGAAAAATAGTTCCCGCGCTTTTCTCCTCATTGTGATTGACTATTCAAAAAACTTTGGCGTCTGAATGCTATTTGTGACGCCGATTCGATATACATCGCGCCTACTTATTTAATTTGAACCAGCAAATGGAGCCGCTGAACAGTGGCGTAGTGAGGTTTTCTTGCGCCCGGGTAAACTATTTTTTAGTTTTAGTTTTTTCCGGCAGCTTCGTGGCTCTGCGAATGCAGATTGTAATCAACAAAAGAAAACTATTGTACAAAATAAACATTTATATCCCTTGTCTCTTAAAATGTTTCACATCACAGGACTTGACACTGGTTTGATGTACATGCATACGGCCATATTGTTCACGACGTGGACCTTGCACATAACACAACAACTGGACATCCACTTCAATGGCACAACGTTTCTACTGTGTAACCCCAACAACTTTTGATTGTGGCGTTCGAACACAGTCTCTGCTTTAATACAAATGCATCCGAAATTGTCTACAATGCACAAAGATGCATAAAAATCCTCAATTCGCTGCAGCGGAGAAAGTTGCAGGGCTGCCAAATTTCCCACTTATAACAGCCACGTAATATCTTCTTAAGACGTCTGAGAACCGAGGCATCCAAAAAGACAATTGATTGATGTAGTTGCACCTCCAAGGTAGAATAGAAGACATCTGCACAAGCCTACGACGAGATCTGGTGTAGTATGATCCAGAACAGCACGAACGCAGAGTTTGTGATTTCCTTCAACTCAGTCTCCCGCTTTTGCAGACAAGAAGAATGCACACTTCCGAAGGATATGCGTGTTACTCTGCCCCAACTTCGATCTCTATGTATGGCCCCAGCCTGGTGTATAACACAAATCATGTATTCGTCTGTAATGTGGAACAAAAATCTGTAATAGTTCCTTATGGAAAAGGTGTCGGAAAAATTCAACTTCGACAAAATAATATTCCCCAGTTGAACTAGGTGAATCGTTCAGCTGCGAAGACCTGCAACATCTCTAATGATGGAAGTAAGTTGAATGCTGGTATGGGCAAATTATGACCATGCATGGTTAAATCGTACAAATAAAAAAACTATAAAACCGAACTAAAAAAATACATACCAAATTTTCGATCTATTTTATTTTTATTTTTTATCGGGCATTTGCAAATTCAAATATACTGAAATTGTTGTTTGTATCCTTTGGTTTGGCATTTCCACAAAGTCTTTGAGAGACATTTTAAAAAATTTCAAAAATCAAAAAAAGCATTAAGGCCTTCAAGAAAAGATAATGGTTTTACCTTCCTATATTTTTATCATGGGCTGAAGATATAATCTATAAGGAGACTCAAATACATATTTAATAATAATATGATTATAATACATCAGTAGTAATATACATTGGTAATACTGATATAGTCAAGTTTGGAAAAACATCTTCTCCATACGAGATTATAAAAGTAAATAGAGTAAACAGAGTTGAACCTAAAACTTCCTTTTCTACTGCGAAGTAATATTTTGCAAACACATATTTTGATAAAAAGTTCTGTTCCATCGAAATCTGTATTATAAAATTCACCCAAGTCCTTACAATTTCGTCGTTAATATCCCTGTTCAACAAATTTCCAACTTCTAAGGGAAATCCAAGTATAAAATTAAGGTAATTTAGTCGTGTAAGTCCTGTACGTATTTTTTGTTGGAGACGATCGAGAACACTTTTCGCGACGCGAGAACTTTCACATTCTGCGGAAAGTCCAATATCTCTAGCCGATTTTGCGGTGCCTCCTTTCACGTTTTACTATATCAATATCCCATTTTTCACAAAGAGATTTCGCCTTTTCTATTGCTTCTTCACAGAGAGTGTCTCAAATTTCCCATTCACTTTCGATTGTTTTTGTTAAAGCATTTTTTAATAATTCCTATCGTAACGTTGAACATGAGAAAAAAAGATATATGCTTTCAATTATTCCACAACCTGTCGGAAGTGTTCTGGATATATGCATGAATTTTTTAGTATAGAAAATTTGTTCCAGAAATAAGTTATAATAAATATACAAACTATCCTGCTTTGCGGAACATTTGGCGCTCCCTTGTGAGTAGCCCGGGGCAATATGCCCCCTTGCCCTCGTCACTACGCCACTGCTGAAATGTGTATTCTTTAACTGCCTTACTAAAGCTCTTACCGCTCATAGTTAAACAATTGTTAGCTTCAAAATGAGGCTATTCAACATTTCATTATGACTGTGAAGTCATTAGATGTCAATACCTTGCTTTAGTGATACGAATTTGTAGTTAATGCTTCATAAGCCACTTGTCTAAACAGTTTTCTGACAAAACCTGACAATAACAACAAAGAAATATCATTTATCATCTAATATTTTTTTGAAGGGGAGCGGTTTGACAGAAGTTTGCAAGTCAAGGTGATTGAGTGATGATGAATTTCGGGGCGCTTTAGGAAGTAGTGTGAGATATATATCAATTTCTTCAATAATATAAGATGTTTAATAAACAAGTAAGGGAGTCTAAGTTCAGGTGTAACCGTACGTGACATACTCAGTTGCCAAATTACAGTTTGCAATACTTTTAAATTACCTTGTTTTAAAAGTGGGCGGTACCACGCCCACTGTCCAAAATTTTACTAATTTTCTATTCTGCGCCATAAGGTCAACCCACCTAACAGGTTTCATCGCATTATCCGACTTTGGTAATGAATTATCGCACTATTTCGAAATTTTCGATATCGAAAAAGTTCCACGCCCACTTCTATAATCCGATTTCGTTCATTTTAAACAGCGATCTGAGATGAGTGTCCAGGAACTTACATACCAAATTTCATCAAGATACCTCAAAATTTAATCAAGTTATCGTGTTTACGGATGAACATGGCTAAATAAATTTCTTTTTTCGCCCAGATCATTTTGATATATAGAAGTCTTTATCTATCTCGATTAGTTTATGCCGTTACAGGGTACCGTTATGCGAACAAAATTAATATACCCTGTCAGCTCTGCTCAGCTGAGTATGAAAAAGAGAAGTATCTACAGATACATAGTATCGTACAATATCTTTTGCTTTCCTCATTTTCAAAAAATTTGCTATGAAGTTAAATTGCATAGCTTTAAATTGTAATTTTTTTTTTCAATTACTATGGAGAGATGTATATATACATGTATCTTTTACCAATCTTGATTATTCAAAAGCTTTAAAAGATTTCGTTTTTAATTTCCAGAACAATTATCCTGGCATACAATGCAATTATAAACACATATCGCTTCCTTGTAATTAGACAATCAAAAATGAACATGAGCTCATAAGTAAGCATATTAGGCTGCGTATGAGTTTTCAGAATATTTTTTTCTTGGAAAACGACTAAAAAAGCATCTTAAAACTAAATTAACACGTTGTTTTTTTTTTTTTTTTAATCAACCATCTACACGCTCAAATATTCGACCACCTATAAATACGGCTACGGGTGCTTAAACGTAAAATTTTTTTTATAATTTGTTATAACAGATGTACACACATACAAACGCACAAGCTTGCAGATGCCGTTCAGAGTTGGCGTAAAACGTTTCGATCTGCCCCACCAATTTGTAGTATTGAAAGAGAAGTCCGGCCTAAATCTCCTCGGAAGCGTATTCCATTTTTTACATACACAACTTAAGTAAACCTCGGTAGCAGCAAAAAATTAATAAAGCTATTTTCATTTTATATTGTTTATTTTTCAATTTTTGTTGTTATATCGGCCTACTGACGTGTAAGATCGCGGGTTCGAATCGAGCTCAAGGCCTAACAGTAATTATTTTATCTTATTATTGTTATGAGAAACTTTTTCTTAATCGAAAAAATGTTTAAACAGAAGAAAAAAAAAATTTAGACAACTGCCAAAGCTCGTTGTATAGATGCATTTAGGGAACTGCTAAATTCCTTCATCGGCAACGTTTAAGCCCCGCTGCTATAACCATTCATCTATCATAGCGGTTGTTTGTTTGTCTTCATTATTTCTACTTCTATTCTGTTACTTGCCAATTGCTTGTTTTTCGAGAGGGAGTTCATCAATCGCATAATCTAATGCAGCATTTGCTGACAATACTCCGCCTACCACGCAGGGACCCTAGAAACTTGTTGGTATTTGCCAAGTACTTGGAGAGAAAAATACAGCTCAGTGGTGCTGCGAGTCTTACAGATAAAATTTCAACACGGAAAAATGGCGTCGAGCGCACTCCTCCTAACTCTTCGTTTATGTGGCGCTGATACAGGTGTCATGACTTTCAGTTAGAGGAAAGGTTTTTTTACTACGCGCGGGGATTCGGCGTTTATTATGAGAATACTGAAAGCAGGGTTAGCGTTGCAGTCAAGGTGAGGAAACACAAATAATCACATATGCTATCTAACTTCAGCACCGATAACCTAGCGGTAGTCGCAATAGAGGGGAAAAAGGAACCGTCAACAAACGAGAAATCAGCAGCTTCGAAGACGGTTTCTTGAACAAATTTTGAATGCTCCAGCAAAATGACAAAACTGAGGAAATGCCTATCTTAGGTCGATTAAATATAGGGACTGATAAAAAAAGACGATGTTGAATGACCACACAGCAGTAGAAAGTCCCTTGATATGCTGCTAAGAACACACTTCTCACTGAGAGAGTACCAGCATTGATGGCAAATAACAAAATTAAATGGGCGATAAAAATTTATTCCAAGCTCAAATCAATGGGTCGGGATGAGATATTCCCTGCCATTTTGCAGAGGGCAAGTGAAACCATTGTTCGTTGCTTTAGAAAAATATTTGAGGGTTGCTTAAAATTGAATCACGTCTGAAAGTTTGAAGAACGGCTCGTTAGACTGATTGAGTCTATAGTGTTACCAAAGGTTTGCTCAATGACCAAATTGAAAAACCTTATCAGAAACAAAAACCTGTGTAATAAAATAACTTCATGTATTTGGCAGATTCTACAAACTTTCTAGTACCTAAGCTACTTGCTGCTTCTTGACGTGATAGGTGTGCCACTCCAAATAAAATAAAAAAAGTCTTATACTGTTTTCACACAGACGGCTTATTGAATAATAAAGGCATTTTTCTACATTAAGACGCATATTGAGCTCAATCTTCCCTACAAAATTCGAATCTATAATTATTTCATTAGTAGCTAATCGAATGCCTAATGAAGTCAAAAGCACAATGCAACTCTGTCGGTAGCGTTCCGCTTCCGTTTCCGCTTCTTAGTTTTTGGTGTGTTCAGTGCTTAAAAATGTCATTTGTCAAAGTAAATGTCATTGTATACATGGCGGAACGATACAAGGTGGCCGCATGGAACAGCTGATTATAACCTGTTTTATTTGATTTAATACATCAACTACCGGCGCAGTACGATTTTGACATTTGTCCATCGAATTTACAAGTACATGGAATTTTTTTATGTTTGTAGGTATGTCACCATGCTGCCACCTTGTATCGTTCCGCCATGATTGTCTGTCATATAGCATTGTCATTTTATTCGCTTGACATTTCATCCTTCATACTAATCGAGCAGTTACTGCTGTGTGAAAGCACAAAATTTACGATTTCATTAGAAGGTGAAATGAGATCATTAAGTATCTGTATGAAAACAGTATTAGCATTCCAGGCGCAGGGCATGAGCACAAAACAGACTTTTCCTCCTGTAACCCGCACTACCTACATCTGCTATCAGATTTTATTCATCCAAACTTAAAGTGGAATAGGTGTCTCTTATCTCAGAAACGACCTCATTTGGCCAGTTTTTTATTCTATTTTTCATGGAAAACGAGCGCCTATCCGAAAAATTAAAAAAAAAATAAATCTCTCTTCATTCGACTGAACAAAAATATAACGAAAACAATAAAACGTAACTATACTTTAAAAGTGGTTAAGATTTTAATACGTGGATTTACAAAAAAGAGTTGACTATATGGCATTTTCTGAAAAGCAGAATGGTCATAATATTACTATCGTTGAATTTGTAACCATTTGAAATTCGACGTTATGGCCATTTCTTATGGTCACGTGAAGTGGTCATAAGATCAAATATCGTTGTCGCCGTTGATCTTATGTCACATCTCTTAAATAATATTTGAAAAAGTGTCTTCATGTCGGGTAATTAACCCATTCATGTAAATGTTTTGGGACTTCTAGCGCGGTTGAAAAAAAAACCGTGATGGACAAACCAACAGCCTGAGTTAGATATCTATAGCTGAAATATATATGAAAATCTGAAGTATCTTTTGATTTTATTTTTACTACATACGCTCTTTTGTATATATCGCACACACACCAATATATGTAGGTCCCATCGTATTTGTGATATATTTTTCAAACTTGTAATTAAATTTGTATATGCCATGCACGATGATTTTTCGGAATGCTGTGAAAGTTTTGGCAAACGTAGTTCACCTCGTTTACGCCCACATGACAATTACAATTCATAACTCAAATATTTTGTTGTCAACTTGACATTTATACCAACGCGGAGTAATTTGTAGCTACATACATACATATGTATGTACGTACATGAAAATGTTTCACACAGCTATATGAACATATGTGAAATGTTTTCATAACCCCATCCCTCCCCCCAACCAAAATCCCAACCTGAAATGCCTTAATATCTTCACCTCTTTCACTTTATGGTTTTTCGGTTAACATATTCAAACTGAGAATA
Organism: Eurosta solidaginis; assembly: GCF_040869045.1. Lineage (NCBI taxonomy): Eukaryota > Metazoa > Arthropoda > Insecta > Diptera > Tephritidae > Eurosta > Eurosta solidaginis. Next base: position 232,124,188 of record NC_090320.1, on the reverse strand, counting down.
TAGAACGTTTTATGTTCAACGTCAACCATATCATCATCATTTGATTTGTGTGTGCAATTGAGTTGAGTTGTGTTCTGTTCTGTTGCAAGTTGAGTTGAGCTTAGCTTTACAGAGCAGTTCGTGGAATTTGATGTGGCAAATGTAATTTGCAGCTAAAATGGAATGTTTTAATTAATTTATATTGTACACTTTTATTGCATTAGCTTTTAATGGCATAGTCTATAATTTGGCTGACATATTTGGGAATACGTATATAAACGTTTCCATATACATTAATATCTAAATATTTCTGTCATTTTGATTTTTTTGTTGAAATACTCATAAAGCAATAGATCAAAAGCGAAAGCTCAAAAGTTGTTTCATTCTCAAAATAGTCGTGCTTCAAAGGATTTAGAATTATAGATATGAAAGTTTGTTGAAATTGTGAGACCAAGCTACATTCGGATCGAGATAAAAATATACACCTTTATTGAACTCTGCTTGTATATGATACGATAGAAAAACTTTATTGACCATACCAAAGTCAAGATGCGAACCAGGTTACAATTCTTTGTATGTATTTCAGAATTTTCCGCATTTGCGGCTTTTTCATCATTTTCCTGCCACTTAACGATGATCAGCATGGCTTGCGAAAACTAGATAGCATCACCACCGCGTTCAACGCGGATTTAATTAAGAGCTCCATCACACAAAAAAAGTCATAGCGCTAGACTTATCAAAAACTTTTAATTCAGTTAATCACGGCACGTTACTGTAAGACTTGTAAGGGTTCATCCTTCCTCTTAGTCTCAAAAAGTGGACTGCAAATTATCTGTCTGGACGGTAGGCATCGGTGCAATTCAGGAACGTAGCATCAAAATCCAAAAGAATTACACAAGGGCGCCACGAGGTGGTGTTCTCTTCCCGCTGTTGTTTAATTTCTTTATATCGAAGCTCCCTTTGCCACTCAAAAGAGTTACCTTTGTATACTACCCCGAAGACTGCACGATAATGGCAACAGTCTCCGTTATCTCTCCAGTTTCTTCGACTCGCGAAACCTGACATTGTCACCGACCAAACAGTCGGCAACCTTATTTACAACGTGGAAAAGACATATGTCGACCATATTGGACATCCACATCGCTATCCACTGTGTTACGTCCAATGGTACTGAATGTGACGTTCGATCAGGATCTTCATTTTGGCGAGCATGCATCCCCAACTGTGCCTGAAATAAAAAGCCGTAAAAAAATCCTCAAATCTCTTGCCGGCATTACCAGAAGTCCAGATAAAGAAACGTTTACTACCACTTACACAGCAATTGATCGGCCGCTTGCATGCTACGCGTCCCCAATATGGTGGCCGAGCCTAAAGGATACACACCGAAAGAAACTACAGTCCTTTCAAAACATCACTCTCAGAACTGCCACGGGTTGTCTTCTTATGTCTCCAAAACACCATCTATGTACAAAGTGAGGTGAGCATATTCTCCATAAGGGAGAGACATGAAATGCTGAACAAAGAGTTTCTGTTGCATACCCGAAACCTCGGCATCCCAACAGATATCTGATTGAAGTCATCTCCGCAAACACAGAGAAATCCTCAGTGATATTCACAAAAAAGCATTGGGTCTCTATGGCAGGAATTGCTTAAAGTCAAATACTCTGAACTCGCAGTAGAGGAGAGCAACCTCCTTAAGTAGATGCAATCTAGCTCAACTTCGATCTAGATATTGTAACAGGTTACACTCTTACCTATACAGAGACAACTCCGCCGATAAAAAACCAACAAAATTGATAACAAAGGTAGTATTATCCCAAAAATGTAGGCTCATTTAAGCAATTCTGACTGTATCCAGCCTTTTGGCGTCACATGGTTTTAAGATAAAGACGAGTCAGTTATAGCCGATATAGGAAGTGGAGTTGCGGGAGGAATCGATGGAACATGTACTGTCCTGCTAAGCTAATATTCCATCTATGAGGAGTGAGCAGCTTGTAGTACTGTGCTCTTACAGGCGAGTTCAACCGAATTTGTTTTGTTCTGTTTTGAATAACAAACATAATACCAAATTCTAGTAAGTAACTAGTACCTTGGCGAATGAGCTTTTCTCAGTATTCTTCGAGTATCCGCATAATATATTTTGTCCTTTATGACGTCATTATAAATATTCAACTTTTTTATACTCAGTTGAGTAGAGCTCACAGAGTATATTAACTTTGATTAGATAACGGTTGGTTGTACAGGTATAAAGAAATCGAGATAGATATAGACTTCCATATATCAAAAATCATCAGTATCGAAAACAAATTCGATTGAGCCATGTCCGTCCGTCCGTCCGTTAACACGATAACTTGAGAAACTTTTGAGATATCTTGATGAAATTTGGTATGTAGGTTCCTGGGCACTCCAGTAATGATATGGTGTAACAAAATACAAAAATAAAAGAAATTTTCAAAATGGGCGTGGCTCCGCCCTTTTTCATTTAATTTGTCTAGGATACTTTTAATGCCATATGTCGAACAAAACATTACCAATCCTTGTGATTGCTTAGATTCTAGGACGATAACTGTTTTCTGTCAAAAAGGGCGAAATCGGTTGAAGCCACGCCCAGTTTTTATACACAGTCGACCGTCTGTCCTTCCGCTCGGCCGTTAACACGATAAGTTGAGCAAAAATCGATATATATTTACTAAATTCAGTTCACGTGCTTACCTGAACTCACTTTATATTGGCGTAAAAAATGGCCGAAATCCGACTATGACCACGCCCACTTTTTCGATATCGAAAATTACTAAAAATGAAAAAAATGCCATAATAATATACCAAATACGAAAAAAGGGATGAAACATGGTAAGGTAATTGGATTGGTTTATTGACGCAAAATATAACTTTAGAAAAACACTTTGTAAAATGGGTGTGACACCTACCATATTAAGTAGAAGAAAATGAAAAAGTTTTGCAGGGCGAAATCAAAAGCCCTTGGAATCTTAGAAGGAGAACTGTTCGTGGTATTACATATATAAATAAATTAGCGGTACCCGACAGATGATGTTCTGGGTCACCCTGGTCCACATTTTGGTCGATATCTCGAAAACGCCTTCACATATACAACTACCACCACTACCTTTTAAAACCGTCATTAATAACTTTAATTTGATACCCATATAGTACAAACACATTATAGAGTCACCCCTGGTCCACCTTTATGGCGACATCTCGAAAAGGCGTCCACCTATAGAACTAAGGCCCACTCCCTTTTAAAATATCCATTATCATCTTTCGTTTGATACCCATATCGTACAAACATATTCTAGAGTAACCCCTGGTCCACGTTTATGACGATATCTCGAAAAGGCGTCCACCCATATAACTAAAGCTCACTCCCTTTTAAAATACTCATTAGCACCTTTCATTTGATACCCATATCGTACAAACAAATTCTAGAATCACCCCTGGTCCACCTTTATGGCGATATCCCTAAATGGCGTCCATCTATAGAACTGTGGCCCACTCCCTCTTAAAATACTCTTTAATACCTTCCATTTGAAACACATGTCATACAAACACATTCCAGGGTTACCTTAGGTTAATTTTACTACGAGGTGATTTTCCCTTATTTTGTCTCCATAGCTCTCAGTTGAGTATGTAATGTTCGGTTACACCCGAACTTAGCCTTCCTTACTTGTTTATACTCAGCGTGCTTTGCACACAGAATATATTAACTTTGATTGGATAGCGGTTGGTTGTACACGTATAAAGGAATCGAGGTAGATATAGACTTCCATATATCAAAATCATCAGGATCGAAAAAAAATTTGATTGAGCCATGTCCGTCCGTTCGCCCGTTAACACGATAACTTTAGTAAATATTGAGATATCTTCACTAAATTTATTACACGAGCTTATATGGACCCAGGATAGATAGGTATTGATAATGAGCGAAATCGGATGATAACCACGTATATAACATTTTTGAAAACACAAAAAAACTGATTATTTAGTAAATAATAAACCTAGAATGTTGAAATTTGACGTGTGGACTGATATTGAGACTCTTGATAAAAATTTGAAAAAAAATTTAAAAAATGCCGTGGCACCGCCCACTTGTGATAAAATCAAATATTATTGGTTACACCAAGGGAGTTTAAATCGTTTTCCACGTGATCCTTTCTTCGGAGTGGGGGCCGCTCTCTACCTCTGCTTCCATAGGCGGGTTCCGATAGAAACACTTTTTTGGCCGGAACGTCATCTCACAACATGACCTAACCAGCGCAGCCGCTGCGTTTTAATTCGCTGGATTATGTTAATGTCTGCGTATAGCTCGTACAGATCATCGTTAAATCTTCTTCGGTACTCACCATCGCCAATGCGTAGAGGTCCATAAATCTTTCGAAGAACTTTTCTCTCGAACACTCCCAAAGCCCCTTCGTCTGCTGTTGTCATGGTCCATACTTCTGCACCATATAGCAGGACGGGAACGATAAGTGACTTGTAGAGTATGAGTTTGCCGAGAGAGGACTTTACTTTTCAATTGCCTACCTAGATCAAAGAAGCATTTATCGGCAAGAGTGATTCGTCGCTGGACTTCCGAGCTGATGTTCGTGCTAGTGGTGATGCTGGTTCCCAAATAAACGAAGTCTTTTACTATTTCGAAATTATGGCTGCCAACCGTAGCTTGGTTGGCAAGGCGCACATGCGCTGACTCTTTGCTCGATGACAGCAGATATTTCGCTTTGTGCTCATTCACCGTCAAACGCATATTTACCTATTCTTTTTCCAGTATGGAGTAAGCCGTGCTAACGGCGTGGTTGTTTAGGCCGATGATATCAATTTCATCAGCATATGCCAGCAATTGCAAGCTTTTATAGAATATTATTCTAGATCGGTTAAGTTCTGTAGCTAGTATAATTTTCTCCAGCATCAAATTAAATAAATCGCACGACAGGGTGTCACCCTGACTGAAACTTTGTTTAGCTTCGAACGGCTCGGAGAGGTCCTTCCTAATTCTGACTGAGCTGGCGGTCTTTCTCAACGTCATTTTGCACAGCCGTATAAGTTTTGCGGGGAAACCAAATTCAGACAAATAGCGGCATATAGGTAGCTCCTTTTCGTGCTGTCGATGGGGCTTTAAAATCGACGAAGAGGTGTTGTCTATCGATTCTTATTTCGCGGGGTTTTTCCAAGATTTGGCGCATTCTGAAAATCTGGTCGATGGTAGATTTACCATATTAAGAAAGCTGATTCCACGATGCAGGTTGCAGTATCCCCCTTCTTGTGGACTGGGCAAAGAATACTTAGATTCTAATCGTCGGGCATGCACTCGTCCGCCCATATTTTGCGAAGCAGCTGATGCATGCGCCTTACCAACTCCTTGCCGCCGTGTTTGAATAGCTCCGCAGGCAATCCATCAGCGCCCGCGGCCTTGTTGTTTTTCAATGTGGTTATTGCTATTCTGACTTCGTCATCATCGGGTGGGGGACGTTTATTCCATCATCATCGATTGCGGGATCGGGTTCGTCATCCCTGTGCGGTAAATCGCTCGCAATAGCGTTCACACACTCCTCTTGTTGCGCTCGCTTTTAATGTAGCCCTGTAGGCAGCGTCTTCTTTTTTTTCGGTTACAACGCGGCATTCTTCATCGTACCATTTGTTTTTCGGTGGCCGCCGTTAACCAATTTTTTCCTCCGCGGCAGTACAAAGTGCTTTGGAGGTATGCTCCCACTGCTCCTGCATTCTTTCAGGCTGAGTTGTGCTCTCAGAGAGCAGGTGTGAGAGCCGAGTTGCGAAATCATGGGCAGTCTGTTACGATCGCAGCCTTTCGACGTCTAGCTTTCCTTGTGTTTTTTGTTCCTTGGTTTTAGCCGCGTAGAGGCGGGTGCGTATTTTGGCTGCGACGAGATAATGGTCCGACTCGATGTTAGGTCCTCGGATCGTGCGCACGTCTAAAACACTGAAGGCATGCCGTACGTCTATCACAACGTGATCGATCTGATTGCGAGTATTTCGATGGGGCAGCCATGTAGTTTGATGTATCTTTTTATACTCAGCTGAGCAGAGCTCACAGAGTATATTAATTTTGCTCTCATAAAAGTAATCCATAACGGCATAAACTAATCGAGATAGATATAGACTTATATATATCAAAATGATCTGGGCGAAAAAAGAGATTCATTTAGCCATGTCCGTCCGTCTGTCCGTTCACACGATAACTTCAGTAAATTTGGAGGTATCTTGATGAAATTTGGTATGTTGGTTCCTGGGCACTCATCTAAGATCGCTATTAAAAATGAACGAAATCGGACTATAACCACGGCCAATTTTGCGATATGGAAAATTTCGAAAAACCGAAAAAGTGCGATAATTCATTACCAAAGACGGATAAAGCGATGCAACTTCTTAGGTGGGTTGACCTTATCACGCAGAATAGAAAATTAGTAAAATTTTGGACAATGGACGTGGCACCGCACACTTTTAAAAGAAGGTAATTTAAAATTTTGCATGCTGGAATTTGGCAGTCGTTGAAGATATCATGATGAAAATTGGCAGGAACGTTACTCCTATTGCTATATGTGCGCTAAATAAAAATTAGCAAAATCGGACGACGAACACGCCCCTTTAATTTTTTTAAGTCAAATTTTAACAAAAAATTATTTTTTCTGAAATGAAATGCACAATTGAAGCTCATGCTGATTATATAATGTTCGATTACACCCGAACTTAGACACCTTTACTTGTTATTAAAGTATTGAACATGAGAAAAAACGAGATATGCTTTCAAGTATTCCACAACCTGTCGCAAGTGTTCCGGATACATGCATGAATTTTTTAGCATAAAAAATTTTTTCCCGAAATCAGTTATAAGAAAAATACAAATTATCCAGGAATTTCTGCTTTGCGGACCATTTGGCACCCCCCGAAAGTAGCGCCTGGGGCAAGATGACCGCCGCCCCCCTCACTGCGCCACTGGAACCTGTGCACAAAAAATGGTATACATGAATTCAAATCCTATGTAAGTTAGCAAGTAATTAATAAACATATGGTCCAATATATTTGGGAAACTAAATTTCTCTACTTTCTCAAGGGACACTCGTTACACAATTTTAACAAAAGAGTTACAAGTAACAGAAGCACGTGTCCCTTTTAATTAAAACAAATATCAATGCAATGCCATAGAGACAATTTCATAAAAAGAGAAAAATAAATATCACTTGTCGAAACACATTCGCAATTGAACAATTCCAGCAACATTTCGACATTTAGAGTAAACATTTAAATCTATTAAATATGCGTGCATACATGCACATTTTCATAAATCAACCTAAATAAATTCATTGAAAACGCAAATACAAAAATTATACAAAATGCAACAAAAGCCAAAAAATAACAAAATTTTGCACTGCAAATAGATCAGCACCCCATTTGGGTGTCAGTTGCTAACGTACGCACGTTCATACACACCAGCGAACAGACGCATTGACAAAATAGCCTTGAGCTTTATACGAACTCCTTTCTTCCTTCCTACCTTTGTTAGAGTCACCCGCTCGGCAGCTTTGGGTTTACCTTAGCTTTGATACCACAACACGACTTCCAGTTAACAATTCCAACGCCTTTGGTCAATAATACGTTCTATTCTCCCGCACCCCCACCTTCTTATTATTTTGTTGGGTATGGTTTGAGGCTAAATTGTTAGCGAAAAAAGAAACAAAAATCGAAACAGCGAAACGTGTGCGTTAAAATACTAAACGAATTATTTCTATTTACCCAACAATATCAACCCATCCCCTTACGGGTAGCAGCTCCCAGTCATTCGAAATATTATATTAAGTAGTTTGTTGTTGTATTAAGCATGTACCTAACCCTTTTCGAATACACAGAGTGTTTTGTTTTCTAACTCTACAAATAAACAACAACAATGCCATTAAAAAGTGTTTACGAATCCAATATGAAATTGAAATATGATTCAAAAATTATTTCTTGCATACCTTACAGTTAAGTGAATATTTTGTTACTTTGCATTATTTGTTAGCATTGTAGAAAGTGGTTGGTGATATACTTACGTAGGAATACATACACACATTAGGTTTGTCACGTGGAAAGATACATTCATACTTTACTCATTAAAGTTGATTAAAGCAATTTGCTTTTATGGCAAAGTGATCCTGAAGTCAAACAAACTAGTTCTATTCTAAAAGAATACTAATATGAATTCAGTAATTTTTCCATATTAGCAACTGGTATTTTTAATACGGCGATATCCTAAGAAATATTAGTTGCCAATGTCTGCAGCGGAATCATACCAAATGACAAACTAGTCATTATATACACCAACATCGTACCAGATGCCATACAAGTCAGCATACCCATCAGGGTCATACCAATCAACACGCTAGTCACACTAGTGGCGCAAAGGCCCATCATTATACCAGATGGTACCAGTTATTATATACACCAATATCATACCAATTGACATACTAGTTAATGTATTCAACATCAACATAACGGCATATATGGCATACTACTCAGTCTATGCATCATTGTATTACCAGTTGACATATTAGTCGATATTTGCATCAGCATCCTACTACTTAATAATTTAAAATTAAAATTACTTGAAAATTAATAATTTAGATCAAATTAACTTTACTCATTATGTTTCATATATGAGCCGTTCAGTGCACACATCGATTAACTCCATAAAACGAAAAGTTGAGAAACGCGATCATGTAATGTATATTGTTTTTAAAAATTCCTCTGATAATATGAAATCAAATATATAACGTAGAGTGCATAACTGCAGATATAGCTTTCATCTAACGGTATGTAAAACAAGTAAGGAAGGCTAAGTTCGGGTGTAACCGAACATTACATACTCAGCTGAGAGCATGGGAGACAAAATAAAGGAAAATGACCATGTAGGAAAATGAACCTAGGGTAACCCTGGAATGTGTTTGTATGACATGGGTATCAAATGGAAGGTATTAAAGAGCATTTTAGAAGGGAGTTGGTCATAGTTCCATAGGTGGACGCCTTTTCGAGATATCGCCATAAAGGTGGACCAGGGGTAACTCTATAAGTGTTTATGCGTTAGTTCTATAGGTGGACGCCTTTTCGTGATATCGCCATAAAGGTGGACCAGGGGTGACTCTAGACTTTGTTTGTACGATATGGGTATCAAATAAAAGGTGTTAATGGGTATTTTAAAAGGGAGTGGGTCTTAGTTCTATAGGTGGACGCCTTTTCGAGATATCGCCATAGAGGTGGACCATGGGTGACTCTAGAATGTGTTTGTACGATATGGATATCAAATGAAAGGTGTTAATGGGTCTTTTTAAAAGGGAGTGGGCCTTAGTTCTATAGGTGGTCGCCTTTTCGAGATATCGCCATAAAGGTGGACCAGGGGTGACTCTAGAATGTGTTTGAACGATATGGGTATCAAATTAAAGGTGTTAATGAGGCTTTTAAAAAGGAGTTGTGTAGTTGTGGTAGTTGTGGAGGTGTAGTTGTATATGTGAAGGCGTTTTCCAGATATTGACCAAAATGTGGACCAGGGTGACCCAGAACATCACCTGTTGGATACCGCTAATTTATTTATATATATAATACCACGAACAGTATTCCTGCCAAGATTTCAAGGGTTTTTTATTTGGCCCTGCGAAAATTTTTCATTTCAGTCAACGGCCATAAGGTCAATTGACCTTATTACCACTTTGAATGGCCATAAGTTTGATTGAAACTTTGCACACGTATCAAGGGTCGATGACAATGCGTTAATGTGATGGTGTGGTAACATAAGGTCAACGGCCATAAGGTCAATTGGCCTTATTACCACTTTGAATGGCCATAAGATTGATTGAAACTTTGCACACGTATCAAGGCTCGATGACAATGCAATAATGTGATGGTGGGTTGACATAAGGTTAACGCACATAAGGTCAATTGAACTTATGACCACCCCAAATGGCCATAGATTTGAAACCTTGCACATAATGCAAGAAACGCATTTCTTTATTAATGATAGAAGTGGATGCATGGCATATCTACGAAAGAGCATACTGGAGACTTTTTTTTAACACGCTTTTATTAGCTTGGCCTGTATGTAACGGAATCTTTTAGCTTAATTTTCGCCGGTTTCTAGAAGTCTGATTAATTTGAAACTTTGCATACGTATCAAGGGTCGATGACAATGCATAAATGTGATGGTGTGGTTACTTAGGTCAACGGCCATAAGGTCAGTTGGCCTTATTACCACTTTGAATGGCCAAAAGTTTGATTGAAACTTTGCACACGTATCAAGACTCGATGACAATGCAATAATGTGATGGTGGGTTGACAAAAGGTTAACGGAAATAAGGTCAATTGAACTTATGACCACCCCAAATGGCCATGGATTTGAAACCTTACACATAATGCGAAAAATGCATTCCTTTATTAATGATAGAAGTGTATGCATGGCATATCTACGAAAGAGCATACTGGAGCCCTTTTTTTAACACGCTTTTATTAGCTTGACCTGTATGTAGCGGAATCTTTGAGCTTAATTTTCGCTGGTTTCTAGAAGTCTGATTAATTTGAAACTCTGCATACGTATCAAGGACCGATGACAATGCAATAATGTGATGGTGGGTTGACACACGGTTAACGGACATAAGGTCAATTGAACTTATGACCCCCCCAAATGGCCATAGATTTGAAACCTTGCACATAATGCGAACAACGCATTCCTTTATTAATGACAGAAGTGGATGCATAGCATATCTACGAAAGAGCATACTGGAGCCCTTTTTAACACGCTTTTATTAGCTTGACCTGTATGTAGCGGAATCTTTGAGCTTAATTTTCGCCGGTTTCTAGAAGTCTGATTAATTTGAAACTTTGCATACGTATCAAGGGCCGATGACATTGCATTAATGTGATGGTGTGGTGACATAAAGTCAACGGCCATAAGGTCAATTGGCCTTATTACCATTTTGAATGGCCATAAGTTTGATTGAAACTTTGCACACGTATCAAGGCTCGATGAAAATGTATTAATATGATGGTGTGGTGACATAAGGTCAACGACCATAAAGTCAATTGGCCTAATTACCACTTTGAATGGCCAAAAGTTTAATTGAAACTTTGCACACGTATCAAGGCTCGATGACAATGCATTAATGGGATGGTGTGATGACATAAGGTCAACGGCCATAAGGTCAATTGGCCTTATTACCACTTTGAATGGCCATAAGTTTGATTGAAACTTTGCACGCGTATGAAGGCTCGATGACAATGCATTAATGTGATGGTGGGGTGACATAAGGTTAACGGATATAAGGTCAATTGAACTTACGACAACCCCAAATGGCCATGGATTTGAAAACTTGCACATAATGCGAAAAACGCATTCCTCTATTAATGATAGAAGTGGATGCCTGGCACATCTACGAAAGAGCATACTGGAGCCCTTTTTAACACGCTTTTATTAGCTTGGCCTGTATCTACATATCTATGTATCCATGTATGTATGTAACGGAATCTGGAGTGGAGCCGAGAGCCCCGGTAATGCAGAGCTCCGAACTCCATTGTACCTTTTGAAGCATTATAAGAGTCTAACTTCGCGAATCACATGGTCGAGAATAAATGTTCCCCAGCAAACATCAATAAAACAGTTAGGGTTCTTCACATACAAGAAAAGGGCCGACGTCTCCACGTACTCGAAAACATGGAATTCTTCAAACAGAAAACATTCGACGGTAGAATAATAAACGAACAGATAAACACAATTTCTGACACAATATTCAAGCCTTTAAAACTTGTTTACAGGAAACAACTAAGTCACACAGGTACAACAGACAAACACACAACAACAAATAAACACAAAACAATTAACACACCAAAACAAAAAACCGACAAAGAAGGTAAAACGACTAAAATCACAGATTTCTACCTACCCCAGTCAGCCACACAAATCGATTAGTAAACCACCATCGGTTCTGAACGAACACACAGCACATACACATAACTAAATATACACAAGCATCAATTTGACAATACCTGCTCATATACCTACGAACTATAAATACAGGACAAACGACAACAACAGATCAGAACGAAAATCGACACTGATGATGGCACAACGCCGAAACCGGTTTGTCTCAAAACCAAATTTGACAAGGGATGACGGAAAATCGTTCCAATATACATCATTTACAAACATAAACAAGATAAGTCATTTTAAGATACGTACTTTTAGCTAGTGCAGCCCACCAGGCCAAGGCACAATAAAGAAGAATCGGGCGCAAAATGGCTGTGTAAATCCAGTAGGTCACCTTAGGGGAGAATCCCCAGGAGATGCCAATTGCCCTCTTGCAGGTAAACAGCTCTGCTGCTGCCTTCTTGGATCGCTCCACTATATGGTCACTCCATAATAGCTTCCTATCCAGAATGACTCCCAAATACTTGACTTGATCGCTAAACGCTAAGAACGTACCCCCAATTCTTGGCGGTGTAAGATTTGGTACTCTGTACCTCCTCGTGAAGAGGACAAGCTCGGTTTTATCCGGGTTGACTTCCAAACCTGTGGTGGGTTGTACTCCTGGAGCAGCTCCAGGATGTCAGCTGGGTCCATTGGCGTCACTGGAACCCAGGCTCTAGCCCTTGGTCGTGAGGGGATATCACGCGCCTCCACTACCTTGAGGCGCGCGCCCGGATATACCACCCCTATCAGCGTGACGGCGGCCCTATAGAGGATTACCGACCTGGCGTCGTCACAGTCAATTAGTTTGGCATTGCGGTCGACCAGCGTTGTCTTTCTTAACCTTAACGGCCAACGTAGCGAGCGCGGCCTCGATCCACTTCCACTATTGTTTCGGGATCCTGCCATCTTCGCTGCTCTCGCCTATAATGCCAATGATCTGCCGACCCTTGGCAATTTCGGCGAAAGACCGCGTCCAGCCTCCCTGAGTCTTGGCCCTTTTCGGTGCCTTATGGTTGCATTCTTCCATGGACCGCTGGTGTTTCGAGGTTTCATCACTCTCGACAAAAACTTTTAAAATTACTTGAACTAAAAAATTAAAAATAAATAATAGTTTAAAAAAACTAAAAAAACACACTTTTATACATAGCTAACCGAACTAAAAAGTAGAATATAATTTTCAATTAAAAAGAGTTTATATAACAGTAGTAGAAGGTCAAACAATCATTTATAGTTAATCACCTCAAAATAAAATTATAATAAAATTTTAAGTTATTTACAGAATAATTTAATTCACAGTAAAAAGCGTGGGGTGATTGATATTGAATGTTACAATCATTCTATTGGCAACTATCTGAGAGGAAAGATATGAAATGTTGTCAAATGCACCCCACGCTTTTTAGAGAAAGAGAAAAATAGACTCCAAAAAGAAACAAGTAAGGAAGGCTAAGTTCGGGTGTAACCGAACATTACATACTCAGTTGAGAGCTATGGAGCCAAAATAAGGAAAATCACCATGTAGGAAAATGAACCTAGGGTAACCCTGGAATGTAGTTGTATAACATGTGTATCAAATGGAATGTATTAAAGAGTATTTTAAGAGAGAGTAGGCCATAGTTCTATGGATGGACGCCATTTAGGGATATCGCCATAAAGGTGGACCAGGGCTGACTCTAGAATTTGTTTGTACGATATGGGTATCAAATGAAAGGTGTTACTGAGCATTTTAAGAGGGAGTGGGCCTTAGGTCTATCGGTGGACGTCTTTTCGAGATATCGCCATTAAGTTGGGCCAGGGGTGACTCTAGAATGTGTTTGTACGATATGGGTATCAAATGAAAGGTGGTAATGAGTATTTTAAAATGGAGTGATCCTTAGTTCTATAGGTGGATACCTTTTCAAGATATCGCCATAAAGGTGGGCCAGGGGTGACTCTAGAATGTGCTTGTACGATATCGGTATCAAATGAAAGGTGTAAATGAGCATTTTAAAAGGGAATTGGCCTTAGTTCTATAGGTGAACAACTTTTCGAGATATCGCCATAAAGGTGGAACAGGGGTGACTCTAGAATGTGTTTGTACGATATAGGCATCAAATGAAAGGTGGTAATGAGTATTTTAAAAGGGAGTGATCCTTAGTTCCATAGGTGGACGCCGTTTCGAGATATCGCCATAAAGGTGGGACCAGGGGTGACTCTAGAATATGTTTGTACGACATGGGAATCAAATGAAAGGTGTTACTGAGCATTTTAAGAGGGAGTGGGCATTAGGTCTATAGGTAGACGCCTTTTCGAGATATGCTATTACGGTGGGCCAGGGGTGACTCTAGAATGTTTGTACGATATGGGAATCAAATGAAAGGTGTTACTGAGCATTTGAAGAGGGAGTGCGCATTAAGTCTATAGGTGGACGCCTTTTTGAGATATCGCCATAAAGGTGGACCAAGGGTGACTCTAGAATGTTTGTACGATATGGGAATCAAATGAAAGGTGTTACTGAGCAGTTTAAGAGGGAGTGGACATTAGGTCTATAGGTAGACGCCTTTTCGAGATATGCTATTACGGTGGGCCAGGGGTGACTCTAGAATGTTTGTACGATATGGGTATCAAACGAAAGGTGTTACTGAGCATTTTAAGAGGGAGTGGGCATTAGGCCTATAGGTGGACGCCTTTTCGAGATATCACCATTAGGGTGGGCCAAGGGTGACTCTAGAATGTGTTTTTACGATATGGGTATCAAATGAAAGGTGGTAATGAGTATTTTAAAATGGAGTAATCCTTAGTTCTATAGGTGGACGCCTTTTTGAGATATCGCCATAAAGGTGGACCAGGGGTGACTCTAGAATGTGTTTGTACGATATGGGAATCAAATGAAAGGTGCTACTGAGCATTTTAAGAGGGAGTGGGCATTAGGTCTATAGGTAGACGCCTTTTCGAGATATGCTATTACGGTGGGACAGGGGTGACTCTAGAATGTTTGTACGATATGGGTATCAAACGAAAGGTGTTACTGAGCATTTTAAGAGGGAGTGCGCATTAAGTCTATAGGTGCACGCCTTTTCGAGATATCGCCATTAGGGTGGGCCAGGGGTAACTCTAGAATGTGTTTGTACGATATGGGTATCAAATTAAAGGTATTAATGAGGGTTTTAAAAGCGAGTGGTCCTTAGATGTGTACGTGAAGGCGTTTTCGCGATATCGACCAAAATGTGGACCAGGGTGATCCAGAAAATCATCTGTCGGGTACTGCTAATTTATTTATATATGCAATACCACGAACAGTATTCCTGCCAAGATTCCAAGGGCTGTTGATTTCGCCCTGTAGAACTCAGAATTCGTTTTAGAGGTATGGTTCCTTCAGCAAAGTTTCTTATTTTGATCCCTAGAGTGCGATTTTCAATGAGCAATGAGCGATTTTTAAATCGACCCGCCCTACTATACACGTAAGCATTTGGTGAAATTTGAAGCTTCTAGCTGTTAAAATGGTGCTGAAATATATATATATACTATATATACCACGGATCTCTATGAGTTTTTAACACAGCAATATTGTAACGAATTTACTGCAAATCCTCTTGCCCTTTTGCTAAGTTCGTATCACTAAACTGTTGAATAAATAACTCCAATATTGAATAATGGAAAAACGGCCTTTATTAAATTACTTTATAATAACACTTATACTTTGCAACTAGCTGGCTTAATAACCAAACTGATAGCTTAAATGAAACTGACTTTCAAAATAAGACTGATATTGCTCGCTAGATAGCGTCTGCGAAACTGCTGTTAGTGCCTCTACCGCTGGTGCTTTTATACGCTGTGGTTTCCTCGTGGTATCTTCTAGGCGCTTCCAGAATTTACTAGTTAGTTATAAATTTCTCAGCTACAACTACAGATGTATAATTTTTATAGCTTCTCTCATACCCAATGCGCTTGTATGTGTGAGCGACTCTTCCACAATTACAATTGCATACCTTTAGGAGCACCTCAGATAAGATATCTGCATGTGTCTGTGCGTTGCCTCTCCACTGCGTGTACGTGTGTAGACACAATGATTGAATTATTGATGTGAATTCACGTCACTGCTTAGCATCGGCCTAGAGATGACAGTACCCCTTAGTGCCGCCAACATTCGTAACAATATATACTATTGTTACGAACATTAGCAACACTAAGGGGAACTGCCATCTCTAAGCCGATGCTAAGCAGTGACTTGCATGCACATCCATAAATCAATCATTATGTATCTACACAAACGAATCGATAAATTATGTCTACACATATGTACGTACACGCAGGGAGAAGCAGTGCACAAACACATGCATATATCTTATCTGAGATGCTCCCCAAAGTATGCAATTTTAATTGTGGACGTGCCGTTCACAATTACGCGCGCATATGAGAAGCTATACACGTGCATCTGTAGCTATAATTATATGGCAGTAACTAAGTAAATTCTGGAAGCGCCTAGAAGATGCAACGAGGAAATCACAGAGTATAAAAGCACCAAAGGTAGAGGCGCTAGAGTCAGTTTCGATTAAGTACGCTATCTATCGGGCACTAGTAAAGTTATTTATTGTGAAGTACTTTAATGAAGGCTATTTTGCATTACTAAATATTGGAGTTATTTATTCAACAGTTTAGTGATTCGAACATAGCAGAAGGTTGCAAATGAAAGGATTTGCAAGTAAATTCGTTACACTATATACGTAAGCAATTGTTGAAATTTGAAGCTTATAGCTGTTAAAATGGGATAGAAATTGCGAAAAGTTTCTTACCTGAACAATCGTTTGTATGAGATATATACTATATAACAAATTAAAGTTACGGTGAACTGCCCGTTTACCGAATTAAAATAAACACGAGAAATATGTTAACGTTATAAAATTTATTCAGTGCTCTTGCACGATCCAAACTGAACTAACTCGAACAAAGTATTTTACCTAGCATCTAAGTTCTTGTGTTAAAGTAATTATGCTATGCTAACCAATTATTGTATAAAAAATAGTTTACTTAACTTAAACTAGATTATGCAGTTCAATAACAATTTCTGCAACTACACCAATGGTTGTCCCAATTAACTTCCGCTTATTCTGCGCGTATGTCGTGTCAGCGAAACTTCAACACGCAACATAACGCGGTCACATGCTCAGCAACGTGAGTAAATGGGTCAACCACTGGATACTGCTGTTATAACTCCTCCCCATTTAAAGATCTGCGTCCCGCAGATCGAAGCTTGAAAAATGTGAAGTGGATGTATTTTTTATAGAGTCGATCTAGCTACTTGGCATAATGTTGTTTCTGCCTGGCTCGACTGGTGCACTATCATCCAGATTAGGGATTTCATGAGCATATTGCCACTTGAAGATCTTTGTGTTTGTGGCCCATTGCACCGGAATTTGAACTGGTGGAATATCTAGCTTCCTAGTAAGTATACCATTTCCATAGCATGGTGACGATGAGGGCTATTGCGAATAACGAGGCAGCTTCCGTGACTAACGAGAAGTTGGTTTTCCCATTTACATAACCTAGATATCTTATTATTATACTCAGTTGAGCAGAGCTCACAGAGTATACTAAGTTTGATTGGATAACGGTTGGTTGTACATATATAAAGGAATCGAGATAGATATAGACTTCCATATATCAAAATAATCAGGATCGAAAAAAAATTTGATTGAGCCATGTCCGTCCGTCCGTTCGTCCGTTAACACGATAACTTGAGTAAATTTCGAGGTATATTGATGAAATTTGGTATGTAAGTTCCTGAGCACTCATCTCAGATCGTTATTTAAAATTAACGATATCGGACTATAACCACGCCCACTTTTTCGATATCGAAAATTTCGAAAAACCGAAAAAGTGCGATAATTCATTACCAAAGACAGATAAAGCGACGAAACTTGGTAGATGAGTTTATCTTATGACGCAGAATTGAAAATTAGTAAAATTTTGGACAATGGGCGTGGCACCGCCCACTTTTAAAAGAAGGTAATTTAAAAGTTTTGCAAGCTGTAATTTGTCAGTCGTTGAAGATATCATAATGAAATTTGGCAAGGACGTTACTCCTATTACTATATGAACGCCTAATAAAAATTAGCAAAATCGGAGAAGGACCACGCCCAATTTAAAAAAATTTTTTTTTTTAAGTAAAATTTTAACAAAAAATTTAATATCTTTACAGTATATAAGTAAATTATGTCAACATTCAACTCCAGTAATGATAATGTGCAACAAAATACAAAAATAAAAGAAAATTTCAAAATGGGCGTGGCTCCGCCCTTTTTCATTTAATTCGTCTAGCATACTTTTAAGGCCATAAGTCGAACAAAAATTTACCAATCCTTGTGAAATTTGGTAGGTGCATAGATTCTACGACGATAACTGTTTTCTGTGAAAACGGGCGAAATCGGTTGATGCCACGCCCAGTTTTTATACACAGTCGTTCGTATGTCCTTCCGCATGGCCGTTAACACGATAACTTGAGCAAAAATCGACATATCTTTAATGAACTTAGTTCACGTACTTACTTGAACTCACTTTATCTTGGTATGAAAAATTAACGAAATCCGACAATGACCACGCCCACTTTTTCGATATCGAAAATTACGAAAAATGAAAAAAATGCCATAATTCTATACCAAATACGAAAAAAGGGATGAAACATGGTGAGGTAATTGGATTGGTTTATTGACGCGAAATATAACTTGAGAAAAAACTTTATAAAATGGTTGTGACACCTACCATATTAAGTAGAAGAAAATGAAAAAGTTCTGCAGGGCGAAATAAAAACCCCTTAAAATCTTGGCAGGTATTACATATATAAATAAATTAGCGGTATCCAACAGATGATGTTCTGGGTCACCCTGGTCCATATTTTGGTCGATATCTGGAAAACGCCTTCACATATACAACTACCATCACTCCCTTTTAAAACTCTCATTAATACCTTCAATTTGATACCCATATTGTACAAACAAATTCTAGGGTCACCCCTGATCCACCTTTGTGGCGATATCTCGAAACGGCGTCCACCTATGGAACTAAGGATTACTCCCTTTTAAAATATTCATTGACACCTTTCTTTTGATACCCATATTGTACAAACAAATTCTAGGGTCACCCCTGGTCCACCGTTATGGCGATATCTCGAAATTGCGTCCACCTATGGAACTAAGGATTACTCCCTTTTAAAATACTCATTAACACCATTCATTTGATACTCATATCGTACAAACGCATTCTAGAGTCACCCCTGGTCCACCTTTATGGCGATATCTCGAAAAGGCGACCACCTATACAACTACCACCACTCCCTTTTAAAACCCTCATTAATACCTTTAATTTGATACCCATATCGTACAAACAAATTCTAGGGTCACACTTGGTCCACCTTTATGGCGATATCTCGAAACGGCGTCCACCTGTGGAACTAAGCTTCACTCCCTTTTAAAATACTCATTAACACCTTTCTTTTGATACCCATATTGTACAAACAAATTCTAGGGTCACACCTGGTCCACCTTTATGGCGATATCTCGAAACGGCGTCCACCTGTGGAACTAAGCATCACTCCCTTTTAAAATACTCATTAACACCTTTCTTTTGATACCCATATTGTACAAACAAGTTCTAGGGTCAACTCTGGTCCACCTTTATGGCGATACCTCGAAACGGCGTCCACCTATGGAACTAAGGATTACTCCGTTTTAAAATACTCATTAACACCTTTCATTTGATACCCATATCGTACAAACGCATTCTAGAGTCAACCCTGATCCACCTTTATGGCTATATCCCTAAATGGCGTCCACCTATAGAACTATGGCCCACTCCCTCATAAAATACTTTAACACATTTCATTTGATACCCATATTGTACAAACAAATTCTAGAGTCAACCCTGATCCACCTTTATAGCGATATCCCTAAATGGCGTCCACCTATAGAACTATGGTCCACTCCCTCATAAAATACTCTTTAATGCCCTTCATTTGATACACATGTCATACAAACACATTCCAGGGTTTCCCTCGGTTCATTTTCCTACATGGTTATTTTCCCTTATGTTGTCACCATAGCTCTCAACAGAGTATGTAATGTTCGGTTACACCCGAACTTAACCTTCCTTACATGTTTTTTTGTTGGTTTTTTGGCCTTTGGTTTGTTGAAAATGTTTGTGAATTCTCGAGCTCGAGGCCATACAATATTCAATAACACACAAAAGTTTTTTATTTATATGCGTTATATATTGTCGTTTTATTTATCGATATTTCGACTTCAATTAGAAGTCATATTCAGGAATCGTTGGATCTAACGTTTTCCAACGTGAAATCATGAACGCACTCCAGATTGATCTTTGTAGTGTAGTTTTTGACGTTTGTTAGTACGGCTGACAAGGCTTGAGCTGTGATTGCTTCGTTGCTGGAGAACACTTGGTTGCCAATTTTTATCGTTTCGTTACTTAACTGGATAACGTAGGTGCCATTTATATTGCTAGTATCGTTATTACTTTCCAATACACCTTGGTAGTTTGAGATAAAAATTGTGTTTTCGTTTATCAATTCTATTAGCGTTCCATTGCGTCTGATGAACTGGCAGCTAGCGTCACCTTCTTTCAGAAACCGAGGTAGGCAGGTATTCTCATCCAATTTGGTCAGGGACTCTGATTCACATACCGTAGATGAACTGATTGTCAAGCAATTTTCCTTGAGTCCATATGTTTCTTCCTAGTTGACGAGCATCTTATCTTGTTTGCCTTCGTATATACCGGCGCGAGTAACCAGTAGGTTATACTTCTTCTCTGTTACTTTGGGTATTGATAGAACGTAGAGGAGCATAGTCCCATTTGTATATATTTGATGGTTTTCCGTATTCAATTGCCTCAATTATATTTTGGTAAGGGAGTGTTTCTATTTCTGACAGGATCTGATTAATTTCGTCGATGTCGAGTAGGTTAGTGTTAATAATTCCACGTTTAGCTAGTTGACATGCCCGTACTACTTCATTGACTTCTTCTCGGACGAGCACGATATTATGAAGGGCGCTCTGCTCGAATTGGTCTGCCTCAGCTTCCTTCATTACTGAATTGGTGCGGCTTACAATTTCATTAATTTTTTTGGAAATTCCTAAAGTTGGCATGAATAAATCCTTGTTTACTTTGTATTGGTGATTATTGTTTTCTATTATTTCACCCTGGCTTGCCATTTCCACGCAGAGCTTATCCAGTCAATAGAGAGGGAGGGTCGGATTCTTTTCGTGTTCCCCGTCAGCTCTTAGAGGCGCTGCAGAGTTTGGTTGATATAAACTTGCGCTAGGAGCTCGTTCAGTAGTTGGTCAGTTCGTTTTAGTAGTTGGTAAGCCAGTTTTTCCATCTTCGATATGATAGTAGCGTGCTGCTGGAGGTTGATAGCATGTATAAGGTTGAAGAATCCGCTGATGATCCACCCATTTCCGCTCTGGATACTAACGATTGGTGCTTTATAGTGGAAAAGTGGAGTGGAGGCCGCTGATGTCCGACGCCAAGAGCGGGAGTCTGCAATTGGAAAGACCATACCTAACGTTATTAGTGTTAGTGGGTTAGTGGTTGTTAGAAGTTATTTGTCAGACTAAATGTTATTGTGTGGTCAGGAGATTAATTTTTTTTGTTGTTTTTTGTTTTTTTTTTTTTTTTGTTTTAGCAAGTAATAACGAAATTCAGAAATAGGTTTTTTTCCTTTTTTTCCTTTCTTTTCTCTCTTTTTTTTTGCTCTTTTTTCATCATGCTGTTCTCGAACCAGCTACGGGGATCGTGGTTATCCGTTTTGGGACCGCGTTTCTTAAAATTTTTTATGTGCAGTTTATGGATTTTCTTACCACTAAGTGTGGTTACTGTGACTTTGTTGTTTTTGACAACTATTTCTTTTTTGAAACGTGGTTTCTGTTTTCCCTTAATCTGTTTATCCTTCAGGTATATGACATCGTTTTCGTCATAACGCTCCGGTAGGAACCTTTTCCTGTTGTGCCGTTCGATCTGGGCAATTTGCTTTTGGGTTAGCAGTGTTTTCAGGTATTTATTTATCTCCCTACTATTGTCCAGGAGTTCCTGGTAATTAGGGGCCTTTGAACGACTGAAAAATATCTCACTTGGCTTTCGGTTTGTTACCGAGTTAGTGGTATTGTTATAGCGATCTACTGCTATATTTACCAGCTCTTTTGTCTTGAAAGTCGGATTGTCTAATTTTAAATACCTAAATATTTCGATAAGGGTGGAATGGAGCCTTTATACTTGGCCATTCACCTCATTTCTCTGGGATGGCGTACG
Source organism: Eurosta solidaginis (assembly GCF_040869045.1). Classification (NCBI taxonomy): domain Eukaryota; kingdom Metazoa; phylum Arthropoda; class Insecta; order Diptera; family Tephritidae; genus Eurosta; species Eurosta solidaginis. Next base: position 232,101,960 of record NC_090320.1, on the reverse strand, counting down.
ATAAAGGCTGATTCCTAACGATTCTAGCAAATTTTGTATTATCGGGCTTATCAATCCTCGTTCGTTGTCGGTTACCAAAATTCGAGGGGTCGTAAAATAGTGTAGTAGTTTCACCATTTTCTCTTTAAGGTGCAAAGTGGATTTGTTTCTAATGTGAAGAATTTTCAATGCGGCTTTAAAACTTCTCCCCTTGAATTTCGAATATGTCTATGTGAATAATTGCACAGGAACGTGATGGGATTGGTGTCCTTTGTAGTTCTGGCGTATTCGGGTGCCTATCATACTCGCTAAGTTTACATGTTTCGCACGATAAAACACATATTCTAATCCTATGGCTCATTCCCGGAAACTAGTATCGTTCTAGGATTTGCTTTATATTCTCAGTGGGGTTTCGATGCGCTCTTCTATGCTCCTCCCGTATGACTTCAAGGACTCTATCTGGGTTTCGTAGGTCTTCTACAAGAATTTGAGCTACCCGTATTTTATAGTGTAAAAAGTTTTCTAAATATACCCTCTGGAGCAACCCTTTCTGGAATTTTGATGCCATTGATTACATTCGGTGTAAGCTTTTCTTTAAGCACATTAACGAGTTCTTGTTCGCCTATACCCTCTATTCCTACATAGTGTCGCAGGTAACCAGGATGAGGTTCCTCGCATATTTGTAACATACCCCCAAACACAATCTGATTCCTGAACACGTTCAAAGGTACCTCGACGAATGGAATTAAATCTGAGTTATCCCGATCTGCGCTATGAACGGTGTCGCAGGTTGAACTGCCGTCGTTTGCCGAGTACGATGTTGAGCCCATGGTTGCGTTTTCGCTGGCATTTTCGGATTCGGACGTCGAGAGCATCAGCTACGACTTTCGATTTTCTTGGCTTATAGATGAGTTCGTAATTATACTCCTCTATCCTAGATTTCCATCGCTTGAGCATGGCGTTATAATTATGGTTGCTCAAAGAGAAGGTTAGCTATTGATGATCGCTAAAAATTTGAATCTTCCTTGCACCGTACAAATAATTTCGGAGGTTGTCTTAGGCTCAGACGATGGCTAGCATTTCCTTTTCATTTGTTGCGTACCCCTCCTCTGTGGTGGTTAAACTTCGTGATATAAACGCTATAGGCTTGTCTTTGCCATCGTGGTCTTGTGAGAGGACCGATTGCAAAATCAGACGCATCAGTCGTTAGATTGAAGGCCTTCTCAAAGTTGGGGAATGTCAGGACTACCGCGGTCGTCAGTATTTCCTTAAGAATATTGAATGCCTTTCGTGCTTCTTCATCCATTATTATTGCTACTTTTCTTGATTGTGCTGCTCTTACTTATGCGTGTTCGCCCGTGTTGGGTTGGTTAGTGGTTTGGCGACTTTTGCGTAATCCCGGATGAATTTCCTGTAATAGGAAGTTAATCCTAAAAAACTTTTGAGTTCTTTTGACTACTTTTTTTGGGTCTGCTTGTATACCCTCGGATGTCACAATATATCCCAGATACTCCACGCTTGTTCTTAAGAATTGTATTTTTTCTAAATTGACTTTAAGACCAGCTGTCAAGAATTTAGCAAGAATCGCTTCGATATCTTTTAAATGAGTGGCTTCATCTTTGCTAAAGATGATAATATCATCAATGTATACGATGCAAATGCGGCCTATAAATTCTTTGAGCACGTCGTCTATCATGCGTTGGAAGAACGTCAGGAACGGTTACGGCATTTAGACGTTTAAAATATATAACCATTCTGTATTTTTTCTCGCCATCAGGCTGCGATTTTTTTGGCACAATCCATATGGGTGAGTGTAGGGGCTTTTCGAAGGACGAATGATGCCTTCTGATAGTAGATCCTTAATTTGTTTTTCTACTTCGCTACGCATATTGACTGGATAGGGGTAGCTTTTAGTGTAGATGAGGTTTTCTGTTTCGGTTCTTATCTCTGCCCGGACGTTGGTTTCGATTTCCATTCTACGATCGACTTGACCGAACACATTTTCGTAATTGTAGAGTACCTTTCCCAGTTCTTTTCTAATAGAGTCAGAAATATTGGGGTCAAAAGGAATGTCTACGTTAATACTATTGACTTCTTGTACCTTTTGTCGCTTAAGGGTCAGAATATTATCTGGTTTTAGTATGAGTAGATTTAAATCCCTATCTAACACTGCTTTAATCTCTGTTACTGTATCGTCACCTGTGATACCATCGAAGGATTTGAGTCCTGGAAGAACAAAGAATGTGGTATGTAGATCCTTACCAACGAATTTAAAAAAATTTCCGCACACTTTTCTGTCTATTTTTATTTCTTCCCTCGCAGAGAATACATGAAAAGTTTCTCCACCGGCATGGTATTTTGAGCTATGCGTTCGCTAATATAGTTCTTGTTTGCCCCCTTATCCACTAAAAACTTGAGTGTTCCCTGACCTTGCGTGGTGTATTCTAAATACGGTACGCCGGACACGAGGCCCCTACCGTAAAATTTACCTGACGCCCGGTGGGTTGTTCCTTATTGACTTCTACAGTACCTTCTACGCCCTCCTCTTCATCTATTGGCACCAAATGGAACAATTTTTATTGTTTGTTTGCTGAAACCCCTGAAGAACTCGGTCCCCTATTTATTCTATCGTTTCTTCGAAAATTGGAGCTATTGAATTACCGGCTTTGGGAAGATGGATCAGCATCCATTCTTGTGACGCCTGAGGGGCTGTTGTTGTTGCGCCAGCTCTGCGAATATTGATTACTAACGCTAGATTGTCCTGACCCTGGGTGGTATGGGTTTGATCCTAACTGGCTTGGGACTCTATTTATAAAACTTTTGTTTGTTGGGGCTGTATACCTATATCTAGATTGGTACTAATGTGGGAAATCCCTGTTGCCTTGCTGCAAATGACACGATTGATATACATCAGTGAGCATTCTGTTATTTCTCTTGAATGTTTGTGGGGCTCTATAAATGGCATTTCTGCTATCAACGTTCATAAATGTGAGGCATGATGAGTATGCCTCTAGTAAGGATTTTGGATTCTCTATGAGGAGCAGCGTCGGCAAGTCCCCATTTAGACCTCGTATAAAGACGTCGAGTGGCCTCCTTCGGCGCGTCTCCGCCAAAGCCTTAACTGTTTCCTTATGCTCGTATTTTTCCGTATTGATAGTGTTTATCATTAGAGATTATTGCTTGTTGATTTGAGCGTAAAATCCGGAGACTTCTTGCCGTCCTTGAGTCATCTGGGTTAGTTGTTAATCGAGCGTTTCAATGTCGCTGACATTGGCATAGTGCAGGGAAAGGATTTCCTTAATACTTTTCCAATCAGCATCCAGGATATTGTGGGATAACAGTGCAGCATCTGCTGCCCCCCTAATCTTATACCTAATATGCCTTAATGTGGCCCTATAAATCGGCTTGTGCCGAACAACCTGATAATCCCTAACGATTTGCTCTGCGATGTAGATCCAGGAGGAATAGTGTTCTCGTGATCCGAAAAATATTTGGAGTTCCTTGACAGAATCTGGAAGTTTGGAAATTTCATTTAGTTCGCCCTCAGTCCGAGGGCTTGCGAGTGGCTCCTCTACTGGTTGTGGGTCGGTGTCTGCAGATTGTCTGCGTACATCCTCTAGCTGTTCTTCTAGTCTTACCAAATTTTGGCTGAGTCCCTGTATGGACTCTACATTGCTCTTTGTTTCGACACTTTTTAGGCGCTCCTCAAAGTGCTTTAGTTGCAAGAGAATGGCATTTACTGCGCCATTCATTTCCTTACGGGATTTTTTCATTTCCTCAGTGTTCATGTTTTTGTTTTTTATGATTTCGCTCTCACTCTGTTTTTTCTGAGTGCTCGATTTACTAGTTTATATTTTCCTTAGTACTTATTATTTTGTTTCACTTTAATTTCACTTTACTTTTTTTGTGTTCGATTTAAATACTTTTTTTGCTAATTGGTCCTTTTTTACCAAATGTTTATACACTCTGCACCGTGAACTGCTCGGGCGCCAGTTAAGCCTCACAGCAACGAGGCGATAAAAAATTAAAGTTGCGGTGAACTGCCCGTTCACCGAATTAAAATAAATACGAGAAATATGTTAACGTTATAAAATTTATTCAGTGCTCTTGCACGATCAAAACTGAACTAACTCGAACAAAGTATTTTACCTAGCAGCTAAGTTCTTGTGTTAAAGTAATTATGCTATGCTAACCAATTATTGTATAAAAAATAGTTTACTTAACTAAAACTAGATTATGCTGTTCAATCACAATTTCGGCAACTACACCAATCGTTGTCCCAATTAACTTGCGCTTATTCTCCGCGTGTGCCGCGTCAGCGAAACTTCAACACGCAACACAGCGCGGTCACATGCTCAGCAACGTGAGTAAATGGGTCAACCGCTTGATACCGCTTGATACCACCGACCTTTATGATTTTTTCAGACAACAATATATGATATATGCGTAAGCATTTGTTGAAATTTTAAGCCTCTAGCACTTAAAATGGGGCAGTAATTACGAAAAGTTTCTTATCTGAACAATCGGTTGTGGGGATATATACTATATATACGACCGATCTCATCAATTTTTTCAGACAACAATATGTGCAATATACGAAAGTATATGGTGAAGTTTGAAGCTTCAATCTGATAAATTGAGGAAGCTATGACAAAAACCTCTTATTCTGAAAAATCGGTTGCATGGAGGATATATGCTTTAGTGGTACGATCCGGCCGGTTCCGACAAATGAATCGGACACCCAAATACATCCGCTCACCAAATTTTATCAAGATATTTCAAAAATTGAGGGACTGGTTTGCATACAAACAGACAGACGGACAGACGGACATGGCTAAATCAGCGCAGCTCTTCCACCTGATTATTTCGGTATACTTAATGGTGGGTCTATCTATTTTCCTTTAATGATTTACAATTTCATTTTCATGAAAGGTATAAAAATAGGTAGGTACTTTGTGTGAGGATGCAAAGCCTTATGTTTTTTGTGGTCTGCAAGTAAAAACTATGACTACGAATCACGTGTTTCAACAATGTATGACGTAAACGTAACTATTTGATGAAATTTTATGAATTTTGAAGCTTCTAGCCATAAAAAAGGGGCAAAAATGAAAAAAATTTTATGAAAGGTATAACAAGAAATACCTACTCGTAGATGAAGGCTATTACGATCAATACATAGTACAATTGTTTGTATGTCCCCTTGAAAATCAAATAGTTCTGCTGAAATAGTAAACAAAATTTACTTTTACTTATTTTCAGCAAGTAATTCGAAACCAGAATTTCAGCAGAGCTCACAGAGTATATTAACTTTGGTTGGATAACGGTTGGTTGTACAGGTATAAAGGAATCGAGATAGATATATACTTCCATATATCAAAATCATCAGGATCGAAAAAAAATTTGATTGAGCCATGTCCGTCCGTCCGTCCGTCTGTCCGTTCAGACGATAACTTGAGTAAATTTTTAGGTATCTTGATGAAATTTTGTATGTAGGTTCCTGAGCACTCATCTCAGGTTGCTATTTAAAATGAACAATATCGGACAATAACCACGCCCAATTTTTCGATATCGAAAATTTCGAAAAACCGAAAAAGTGCGATAATTCATTACCAAAGACGGATAAAGCGATGAGACTTGGTAGGTGAGTTGAACTTATGACGCTGAATGAAAAATTAGTAAAATGTTGGACAAAGGGTGTGGCACCGCCCACTTTTAAAAGGAGGTAATTTAAAACTTTGCAAGCTGTAATTTGGCAGTCGTTGAAGATATCATGATGAAATTTGGAAGGAACGTTACTCCTATTACTATATGTATGCTTAATAAAAATTAGCAAAATCGGAGAACGATCATGCCCACTTTTAAAAAAAAAATTTTTTTAAGTCAAATTTTAACAAAAAATTTAATATCTTTACAGTATATAAGTAAATTATGTCAACATTCAACTCCAGTAATGATATGGTGCAACAAGATGCAAAAATAAAAGAAAATTTCAAAATGGGCGTGGCTTCGCCCTTTTTCATTTAATTTGTCTAGGATACTTTTAATGCAACAAACATGTACCAATCCTTGTGAAATTTGGTATGGGCTCAGATTCTAGGACGATAACTTATTTCTGTGAAAAAGTGCGAAATCGGTTGAAGCCACGCCCACTTTTTATACACAGTCGACCGTCTGTCCTTCCGCTCGGCCGTTAACACGATAACTTGAGCAAAAATCGATATATCTTGGTATCATGGTAATTGAATTGGTTTATTGACGCAAAATATAACTTTAGAAAAACACTTTGTAAAATGGGTGTGACACCTACCATATTAAGTAGAATAAAATGAAAAAGTTCTGCAGGGCGAAATAAAAAACCCTTGAAATCTTGGCAGGAATACTGTTCGTGGTATTATATATAAATAAATTAGCGGTATCCAACAGATGATGTTCTGGGTTACCCTGGTCCACATTTTGGTAGATATCTTGAAAACGCCTTCACATATACAACTACCACCACTCCCTTTTAAAGCCTCATTAATAACTTTAGTTTGATACCCATATCGTACAAACACATTCTATAGTCACCCCTGGTCCACCTTTATGGCGATATCTCGAAAACACGTCCACCTATAGAACTAAGCCCCACGCCCTTTTAAAATACTCATTAACACCTTTGATACCCATATCGTACAAACAAATTCTAGGGTCACCCCTGGTCCACCTTTATGGCGATATCTCGAAACGGCGTCCACCTATGGAACTAAGGATCACTCCTTTTTAAAACACGCATTAACACCTTTCATTTGATACCCATATCGTACAAACAAATTCTAGAGTCACCCCTGATCCACCTTTATGCCGATATTTCGAAAAGGCGACAACCTATACAACTACCACCACTCCCTTTTAAAACCCTCATTAATACCTTTATTGTGATACCCATATCGTACAAACAAATTCTAGAGTCTCCCCTGGTCCACCTTTATGGCGATATCTCGAAACGGCGTCCACCTATGGAACTGAGGATCACTCTCTTTTAAAATACTCATTAACACCTTTCATTTGATACTCATATCGTACAAACAAATTCTAGAGTCAACCCTGATCCACCTTTATGGCGATATCCCTCAATGGCGTCCACCTATAGAACTATGGCCCACTCCCCCATAAAATACTCTTTAATACCTTTCATTTGATACACATGTCATACAAACACATTCCAGGGTTACCCTCGGTTCATTTTCCTACATGGTTATTTTCCCTTATGTTGTCACCATAGCTCTCAACTGAGTATGTTATGTTCGGTTACACCCGAACTTAACCTTCCTTACTTGTTCAGTAAGCAATTCAAACACTGAACACAGTCCTCATTAATGAAATAAATTTATTCATTGAATTAATTTTATATAAATTTTTTAGTGTATAACATTATTATTCATTTTTTGTTTTCGAAAAAAAAAGGTACCTCCCTTTTTATTTGAGTAGTAGAATTTACGAATTCAGCTACGAATTTTATATTTTTTGAACTCTACAAATACACAAAAATATTTTTTTTTTGTTATTTATTGTGTATTAACAATGCAGGAAAATTTTACTGAAACATTTTATTGAACTCTTGAACACTCCAAGAGCCTTCTTAACTTTTCTAGACATCGTCTGTGTCGACATTCCAAGCCATACCTCAGGACAGGTATGATGAGCGACGTGCAGAGCGAAAATTTTGTTTCCTCGGGAGAGGAAATTATATTTTAAGTGCCTACTTTGTCAACAGACATTATTTTCCAGATAGTTAGACGAAGTCCTTCGCAGTATCGACTTCATATCCTCCAACAGTGCCGTGGCACCCAAGGCGGGAATGCCGAATCTATTAGCATGATAGCAAGCTCTACATTCTGTACTTATTTAACGCGAGACCCACTATTTTGCATCTTTATTTATTTAAGAAAAGGCAAAACTAATGGCGCCTTTGTTAAGGCCAATTAAATCAGTTTTGGCAGCACCGGTAATTGTACGTAGTTGCTATCAATAAATTACAATTTTAGCAGCCACTTTCACCCAAAAATATAAACAAGCTATAATGGACCGCAGTAGTGTCCACAGCAAAGATCATGGATTCCATTCCCGGGAAAAGCAACATCAAAAATTTAGGAACACATTTTTCAATTAGCAAAAAGTTTTTCTAAGCGGGGTCGCCCCTCGAGAGCGATTTGGCAAATACTCCGAGTGTATTTCTCACATGAAAAGCTTCTTAGTGTCTTGCAGATGTCGTTCGGAGTCGACGTAAAACACGAAACTCCCTTCCCGCCAATTTGTAGAAAAAACTGAAAGGAGCACGACGCAAATTAGAAGAGAAGCTATTAATTTATAATGGATAGAAAAACAAAATTCTCGTTGTATAGCTTTAAATTAAATTAAGAAGTATCTTTGTTATTACAAATTCCTGAAATCTAGAAGAAAAAGTGTTCGCTTATATTTTATTCACACAACCCAATATTGTACAAATAGCGCCCACAAAATTAATTTAGGTGTATTTTATACTTAAAAGGTGTCGAAAAAGTCCTAAAGCATAATGTTTCGGGAATCATATCGGAAGGACTGCTAACGAATATTTATTTAACTATAATCGAATCTGTTCGTTGTTTTCGGAACTATTTCAAGATCATTTCAAAAGAAAAGTTTTTCAGGGAGTATTGCACCACCCATTTTTGAAAGAACTCGTATGTCTTTTCTTCTGTTTATCACTGTTTGCTTATAGTCGCGACTTGTTTGAACTATTTAAAGATTGTTTTCATAACAAATTAACGTCTCTTTAACACTTAACACAAGATCTTGATTATGTTAGCCCATTTAAATACGAGCAGTGTTGTCGCTCAAAATTTATGTTTGGTTTTGTGGCAGTAAACAATAGAACATTAGCAGTTTGGAAACAGATAACGCTAATTAAGTGCTTCATTGTACTTTTCTGTATTTATTCATCAAATATACAGTCGCTGTACACATTTTAAATTAATAACACAATTCAACTTTGCGAATGCATATATAAACAAACAATTACTAGGAAATTCTCTTCTGAAAAACTAGAGCACGGGTTTTGTTAAAGCTGAGCTCATTTCATTTCCCTGGAATATAGCAAAACCAATTTGTTCAACTAATTAAAGAAAAATATTTTTTTGTACATATTTCTGAAATCCATAAGAAAATTTTTTTTTATTTGTTATTCACACTACTCAATTAGGTATAAATAGCGCCCACAAAAAATTTATCACGTAGTACTTTATACTTAAAAAGTAGAGCAAAAGGTTTTAAACTAAAAAAATGAGTTCAAGCATTCATTTCGCGATCTTGTCTATCGTCCTTACCAAATACTTGACAAATACGAATGCTCAATTTCGCATTGTAAATGGTGCAGATACAAGAATAGAGCAGAGCCCACATTCGGTTGCATTTTTTAATGATGGCAATTATGGATGCGTTGGTACCTTAGTCAATATGAATTCGGTGATAACAGCAGCGCATTGCGTACTAATTCAAGAAGGTCCGATGCAGTTCGTCCTTGTAGCTGGTGTGGCCGATATTCGTCAAGTAAGCAGAGGTGGAGGGCAACAACACATTTGGGAGACAATATATTATCATTGTGAATATGATGAACCAACAGCATATTTAGATATAGCTGTGGTTAAAGTGGCTGGATGCTTTCGGGAGACAGATCAAGTAAAACCAATACCTCTTTTCGAAGGTAAATTAATACCGTACACAGCACTGAAAATTAGTGGATGGGGTTCGATATCACTAACTAGTAGAGACAATTATCTTCTTCTCCAAACTATTGAAATGTCTATAGTAAAGTTAGAACTATGCAAGAATATTTATGGGCATCAACATTTACGAGAAACACTAATTTGTGTTCTAGGTCGTGGAAAAATACCAAGTTTTGGAGACTCTGGAGCAGGGGCCATTGTGGAAGGAAAACTTTGTGCAGTATATCATGGCAGTTGTGAGGACACCAGTATTCCGAGTTTATTTACAGATGTAACAAACCCAATAGTTAACGAGTTTTTAAGTTTGGTGTTATGATTTAATTGAAGGGTGTTGTTATAAATTGACTCTTGAGTGGAATATCACCCAGCTCGGCTGAATGCTGAATTACGAACTATTTTGAGATGGGGTGTTTTCCAAACAGCAGTTGAGATATGGTGATATTCCACTCAGCAGTCGAAATAGCTATATTTTTTCTTTTATAATGTACATATAAATTTGTATGATTACGAGTCAATAAATATTTATGATCGTTTGCAATAAAAGTGTGACGCATGTAAATGCCTTTATTTGTGAGACTAAACCTTGTTCACGACTGTAAACTTCAATCATGTATGAATAGATCATGTGATGGAAAGTTGCGAAATAACTACCAACCTTTTGGAAATTAATGTAATAGGCTATTGAAGCCATAGAATAACGTTTTGTCATAACGATACCAAAGCCAACCAATAAGTTTTTGGTTTTCCGCCATATTCATAATTTATAAATTTTTGGGTTGGCGATCTTATTCACATTTTGGAGATTTTATTTTTTGTTTTAAAATTTTTTACGTTTCCTATTTTATGAAGTTATCAAGTTTTTCAGGTTGAATTTTCAGGGCCTGTAAAAGATCGTATTGTAACGAATTTAGTCAAACTCCGCTTATTCCAAATCCTCTGCTAACGTTCGAATCGCTAAACTGTTGAATAAATAACTCCAATATTCAATAATGCAAAATGGTCTTTATTAGACTACTTTGAAAGTTCTTCATAATAACACTGAACTTCACAACCAATAGGATGCTTAAATCAAACTGATTGCGGACTACTCAGCTTCTGCTGCTTTTATACTCTCTGTCCAAATGTCTAGGCGGTTCTTCTTCTAGAATCCTCTACCTAGTCACCAGCCATACGCGCGTGCATTTGCAGCGTGTAACCATATGCGTGTGTATATGTGAGCGAGGTAATAGCTGATGATGACATTCGTTTGTGAGTATCTCTCTGCTGCTTGTATGTATGTGTGTACATGATGATTAATTTGTTTACGTACATACACATGTGGCAGCTTGCTTTATTGTTGTTGTGGCTTTATTTACTTAGTATCAGATTAGTGATGTTAGCGTCACTTAGTGTTACTAATATTCGTCACAGTATTAAAAAAAAAAAACAAAAAAATTTATAGCTGCGTCCGGTTTCGAGAAAAGTGAGTGCCTGCTGGATTAAGTCTCAAGCCAGCAAACACTTCGTAAAAACACGACCAAGGGCTTCCGAACTACTCGAACAAGTTATACCTCATTTAGTGGCAATTTATTGCCGCTATAAACATTTCAAATGTATCGAAACAATCGCTTGTAGCGATTAAGTTCTGTAGTATAGAGGAATTATAAGTTGTATATTGGAACGATTTTCTGTTATCCCTTGTCAAATTTGGTTTCGAAAAAACCCGCTTAGGCGTTGTGCCATCATCAGCGTAGATTTTCGTTCTGCATCTGACAAGGGATGATGGGGAATCGTTCCAGTATACATCAATTATCCACCCTGTCAAAAAACCAACAGAACAAAATAAAACAATTATAAGTTTATACATAACTAGCAGACCCGGCAGACGTTGTTCTGCCCTAAATTTGGTCCATCTGCATACATTTTAATAAGCTTGTTCCGTCTAAATCTGCCCTCCACCCTCTTCACTTCTTCCTAATCCTTTTATTCACTCCTCCCTCCGTCTTCCCCGATTCGTCTATGTCCATCTTCTCCTCATTCTATCTCTTTCTCAGTCTACTTCTCTTTCTCTCTTTTATCTTCTCTCAAGTTCTTCTCATTCTTCTTCATCCCTAATTGCCAGTCCCAGAGGGAGGTATGTATTTTGTTCCAGTCCCATTCCGAGTTTCAGTCCCAGTCCTAGTCCTACTTTTTTTATATGTACATATATTATATATTTTAACTTACCAATATTTGATTTCCTAAAAAATAGATTTCAAAAGCATATCAAACACTCGGCATGTCTCATGCAATTTTTTTAAATTTCTAATAGGTGGCAACCCTAAATGGAAACCCTACTCAGAAATGCCCCTATTGTAATGTGGAGTGAAATACCTTTCGTTTGATACCCATATCGGCATATATCATGCAATTTTTTTTTAATTTCGAATAGGAGGCAACCCTAAATGGAAACCCTACCCAAAAATTCCCCTATTGTAATGCGGACTGAAATACCTTTCGTTTGATGCACATATCGGTATATCACATGCATTTTTTTTAATTTCGAATAGGTGGCAACCCTAAATGGCAACCCTACTCAAAAATGTCCCTATTGTAATGCGGAGTGAAGTACGTTTCGTTTGATACCCATATCGACATATCTCATGCAATTTTTTAAATTTAGAACTGGTGGCAACCCTAAATGGCAACCCTACTCAGAAATGTCCTTATTGTAATGCGGAGTGAAATACCTTTCGTCTGATACCCATATCGGCATATACCATGCAATACTTTTTAAATTTCGAATTGGTGGCAACCTTGTTAAAAATTCTGTGTGGCAACACCAAGGTAGAAAGCCTTAGAAGGTGATACATTACCTCTGTGCCAAATTTCATTTAAATCGGTTGAACTGTTCCCGAGATTTTCGGCTATACAAATATACAAGAATTGCTCGTTTAAAGTTATAAGAGTACCTGGGCGACCGAGCTTTGCTCGGCAATCTTCGAGTATTCCGCGTAACATACTTTGTTCTACATGTCATCAGTAATCAAACTCTACTTTTTTTATATGTACATACTAGCCTTTACCCGCGGCCCCGTCCGCAAGGAGAAAATGAAATATGTGGGCTATTCACGTTAGCCTGCTTATAAAGTTATCTGTTTAAAATTTTTTTTCTGTCTAATGCATTTTATTTTTGTAATTGAGTACAAAAAAAGAACTTTATGAGCTGATAACCTGATAGGATCCCAAAATGATAACGAAATTATCCAGAAAAAGCCACGAAATGACCCCGACGCTATCGCGGACGGATCCCGAAAACCATCCAGAAACGCCCCGGAAGTGTTTCCAAAAGTTCCCGAAGTAGTCCCAAAAAAACCCGAAATGACAACGACACGATTCTAGACTTATCCAGATAACCACACAGAAATGATGCCTGAAGGGCACCAAATTGATCCCAAAATAGTCCCGAAAAAGTTCCGAAATTACCCTGACGGGCTCCCGGACGGATCTCAGAAACCATCCAGAAAATATCCAGGAAGGGTCCCTAAATTATCCCGACTAACTCCAGAAAAAGTTCCGAAATGGCTCCGAGGGGATCCACGATGGATCGCGAAAACCATACAGAAATGATTCCGGAAGGATTCCAAAATGATCCCGAAATAGTCCGGAATTGACCCAGATTGGATCCCGCACAGATCCAGGAATGATCCCGGAAGGGTGCAAAAACTATCCCGGAAAAGTAACAAAAAATCCCGAAATGGCTCCTACGGCATCCCGGACGGATCCAGAAATGATCTCGGAAGGGTCCCAAAATGATCCCAAAATGGTCCCGAAATGACCCTGATGGATCCGGCAAACCATCAAGAAATTATGCCGAAAGGGTCCCAAAATGATCCCGAAATAATACAGAAAAAGTCACGAAACGACCCCTAGAGGATCCCCAAATGATCCCGTATTAGCCCCGAAAAGGTCCCGAAATAACCCCGACGGGATCACGGACAAATCCCGAAAACCATCCAGAAATGATGCCGGAAGGAATCCCAAATGATTCCGTAAAAGTCCCGCATTGATTCCGACGGGATCCCGAACGGATACCGAAAATCATCCAGAAGTGATGCCGGAAAGGTCCTCAAATGATCACCTAATAGTCCCGAAATGACCCTTAAGGGGTCATGGAAGGTCCCATAAACCATCCAGAAATCATCCCGATATATTCCCGAAGAAGTCCCGAAATGACCCTGACGGGATCTCGAACGCACCCCTAAATGACCCTGACGGGATCCCGGACAGATCCCGAAATCCATCCAGAAATGATCTTGGGAGGAACCCCAAATGATCCCGAAAAAGTCCCGCAATGATTCCGAGGGGATCCTGATCGGATACCGATAACCATCCAGAAGTGATGCCGGAAAGGTCCTCAAATGATCACCTAATACCAAAATGACACTGACGGCATCCCGGACAGATCCCGAAATCCATCCAGAAATGATCTTGGGAGGGTCCCAAAATTATCCCGAAATAGTCTGGGAAAAGTCCAGAAATTACCCTGACGGATACCGGACGAATCCTGAAAACCAATCTTAAATGATGCCGAAAAAGTCCCGAAATGACCCTGATGGGACCCGGAAAGGATCCCGAAAACTAATCAGAAATGATGCCGGAAAGGTCCTCAAATGATCTCCCAATAGTTCCGAAAAGACCCTGACGGGATCCCGAACGGATCCCGACAACTATCCAGAAATGATACCGAAAGGGCCCGCAAATGATCCCGTATTAGTCGAGAAAAAGTCCCGAAATTACCCCGACGGGATGCCGCACGAATCCCAAAAACCATTCAGAAATGATTTTGGAAGGGACCCCAATGATCCCGAAAAAGTCCCGCAATTATTCCGACGGGAATCTGAACGGATACCGAAAACCATCCAGAAGTGATGCCGGAACGGTCCTCAAATGCTCACGTAATAGTCCCAAAATGACCCTGAGGGCATCCCGGGCAAATCCCGAAATCCATCCAGAAATGATCTTGGGAAGGTCCCAAAATGATCCCGAAATAGTCTCGGAAAAGTCCAGAAATTACCCTGACGGGTTCCCGGACGAATCCTGAAAGCCATCCTTAAATGATCCCGAAAAAGCCCCGAAATGACCCTGACGGGATCCCGAAAGGATTCCAAAAACTATCCAGAAATGATGCCGGAAAGTCCTCAAATGATCCCCTAATAGTTCCGAAATGACCGTGACGGGATCCCGAACGGATCCCGACAACTATCCAGAAATTATGCCGAAAGGGTCCGCAAATGATCCCGTATTAGTCGAGAAAAAGTCCCGAAATGACCCCGACGGGATCCCGGACGAATCCCAAAAACCATCCAGAAATGATGCCGGTAAGTATCCCAAATGATCCCGAAATAATCCCGAAATTACCTCGTCGGCATCCCGGACGGATACCGAAAATTATCCAGAAATGATGCCGGAAAGGTCCACAAATGATCCCCTAATATTCCCGAAATTACCCTGATGGGATCCCGGACGGATCCCGAAAACCATCCAGAAATGATGCCGGAAGAGCCCCCAAATGATCCCGAAAAAGTCCCCAAATGAGCCCGACGATATCCCGGACGGATCCCGAAAACCATCCAGAAATGATGCCGGAAGAGCCCCCAAATGATCCCGGAAAAGTCCCCAAAAGACCCTGACGAGATCCCGCACGGATCCCGAAAACCTTCCAGAAATGATGCCGGAAGAGCCCCAAATGATCCCGAAAAAGTCCCCAAATGACCCCGACATACTCCAGAAAAGGTTCCGAAATGGCTCCGAGGGAATCAACAACGGATCGCGAAAACCATACAGAAATTATTCCGGAAGGATCCCAAAATGATCCCGAAATAGTCCGGAAATGACCCAGATGGGATCCCGCACAGATCCAGAAATGATCCCGGAAGGGTCCAAAAACTATCCCGGAAAAGTAACAAAAAATCCCGAAATGGCTCCTACGGCATCCCGGACGGATCCAGAAATGATCTCGGAAGGGTCCCCAAATGATCCCAAAATGGTCCCGAAATGACCCTGATGGATCCGGCAAACCATCAAGAAATTATGCCGGAAGGGTCCCCAAATGATCCCGAAATAAAACAGAAAAAGTCACGAAACGATCCCTAGAGGATCCCCAAATGATCCCGTATTAGCCCCAAAAAAGTCACAAAATGACCCTGACGGGATCCCGAAAGGATTCCGAAAACAATACAGAAATGATGCCGGAAAGGTCCTCAAATGATCCCCTAATAGTCCCGAAATGACCGTGACGGGATCCCGACAACTATCCAGAAATGATGCCGAAATGGTCCGCAAATGATCCCGTATTAGTCGAAAAAAAGTCCCGAAAGGACCACGACGGGATCCCGACCGAATCCCAAAAACCATCCAGAAATGATGCCGGTAGGTATCCAAAATGATCCCGAAATAGTCCCGAAATTACCTCGTCGGCATCCCGGACGGATCCCGAAAATTATCCAGAAATGATGCCGGAAAGGTTCCCAAATGATCCCCTAATAGTCCCGAAATTACCCTAATGGGATCCCGGACGGATCCCGAAAACCATCCAGAAATGATGCCGAAAGGGTTCCCAAATGATCCCGTATTAGTCGCGAAAAAGTCCCGAAATTACCCCGACGGGATCCCGGACGGATCCCCAAAACCATCCAGAAATGAAGCCGAAAGGGTTCCCAAATGATCCCGTATTAGTCACGAAAAAGTCCCGAAATGACCCCGACGGGATCCCGGGCGGATCCCGAAAACCATTCAGAAATGATGCCGGATGAGCCCCAAAATGATCCCGAAAAAGTCCCCAAATGACCCCGACGAGATCCCGGACGTATCCCGAAAACCATCCAGAAATGATGCCTGAAGAGCCCCCAAATGATCCCGAAAAAGTCCCCAAATGACCCCGACGATATCCCGGACGGATCCCGAAAACCATCCAGAAATGATGCCGGAATAGCCCTCAAATGATCGCGAAAAAGTCCCCATATGACCCCGACGAGATCAAGCACGGATCCCGAAAACCATCCAGAAATGATGCCGGAAGGGTCCCCAAATGATCGCGAAATAGTCCCGAAATGATTCCGGAATAGTCCCGAAAATGTTCCAAAATAACCCCGACGGGATCCCGGACGGATCCCGTAAACTATACAGAAATGATCCCGGAAGGGTCCCAAAATGATCCCGAAATAGTCCCGAAAAAGTCCCGAAATTACCCCGGCGTATTCCCGGACCGATCCCGAAAACCATCCAGAAATGATCCCGGAAGGGTCTCGATATGACCCTTACGGGATTACAAATAAGGTGAAGCTAATTATAAAACCATGTTAATAAGGCAGCAGGCGCATTGGAGCGAATAAAAAGTTAGATAGAAACATACAGGTAAAGCTAATAAAAGCGTGCTAATAAAAACAATTGATGGAGGGCGGATGGCGGGAGTAGAGGAGAGGACCACTGATCGTTCCTCCAAAATTGTCTAGATCTCGTTCTGTATGTACCAGATACCAAAAACTATGGATTTAGGAGAAAATTTAGATTGAGTTATAACAATTTATGGATTTTACACCAGAGGGGGAGATAAAGGGGGCGGGCGAAGGGTGTCACTGCTTACTTTGTAAGCCCTCGACTTATTTGACCCCTTGAGTCTGTGATATTGGTGAAGGCCAGTATACGTAAAGTTATAATGTGTAAAAATTATGAAAAATAATTTCTCGAAGGGTCGTGGGACCCCCACCCCTCTTTCCATGTTCGAAAAAAATTTCGCTAGTAGACTACTGTGTGTGTCCCAAATTTCATCAAAATCCGTGTAGCCATTCTGGCGTGATTCAGTCGCAAAGACGAAAAAATATAATAATTAAATTATAACTGTTCCTAGGGGGCGGGGACCAAGCCCCTTTTGAAAAATATATAGCTAGTAGATCCTTCTAGACTATTGGCTATATGTGTGCAAAATTTCATCCAAATCGGTCCAGCCGTTCTTGCGTTATTGAGTCACAAAGACAAACGTCTGGACAAACATCCAAACATCCAAACATCCAAACATCCAAACATCCAAACATCCAAACATCCAAACATCTAAACATCCAAACATCCAAACATCTTAACATCCAAACTTTCCCATTTATAATATATATTAGATTAGATTAGATATTATATATTTTTACTTACCAATATTTGATTTCCTTAAAAATAGCTTTAAAAAACATATCAAACACTAACCGCAAAATGAGCTGGAATAAAAAATTTGAAATGGGTAATTCCAGCCTATAGTATAAGGGATTGTTATGACAATTAGTCGAGTATCTTCATGCGCCGAATTATTAATTTCAAACATTTTTTTATTTATACACTATGAACGTCTCACAATTTTATTACATTCCATAAACTTGTAAATTTCACAAATGACAACTATCAGTTATGACAAATATCAGTTAGTTTAATTAAATGTCAACTTACTTCCCTAAGCGCCATTTGTTGGTAAGCAGTTTAATGGATGTATGTCTTTTTCAAATTGAACATATGCCTCTAGTGTTCAACGGTAGCAAATTACCATGGTGAGATATCTTTTTGCTATGGTGAGAAATCTTTCTAATAGTAATCTGTGAGAAATTGCAATTATTCATTTCATATTTGCTAAAAATATTCATTTAAATATATTTTGCTAGAATTTGCCACGGTGCCTTGATATTGCATTTCAATTTTATTAGCGTGTGTGAAATTAAGAAAATTAAGTCGAATCATGTGTAAGATTTTTTAACGAAGATTTTTAACTTTAATGTTCTCCTTTAAAGCTTTAATAGAATATAAGTAGAGTACTATTTCGTCTAACTACTCAAACCCTAAATGGCAACCCTACTCAAAAATGTCTCTATTGTAATGCGGAGTGAAATACCTTTCGCTTGATACCCATATCGGCATATCTCATGCAATTTTTTTAATTTCGAATAGGTGGCAACCCTAATTGGCAGCCCTACTCAAAAATGTCCCTTTTCTAATGCGGAATGAAATATCTTTCGTTTGATACCCATGTGGGCGTATCTCATGCAATTTTTTTAATTTCGAATAGGAGGCAACCCTAAATGGCAACCCTACTCAAAAATGTCGCTATTTGAATGCGGAGTGAAATACCTTTCGTTTGATACCCATATCGGCATAACTCATGCCATTTTTTTTAAATTTCGAATAGGTGGCAACCTTGTGAATCATTCAGAGTGGCAGCACCTAGGTAGAAAGTCTTAAAAGGTGATACATTATCTCTGTGCCAAATTTCATTTAAATCGGTTGAGCCGTTCCCGAGATCGTTCGGCTATACAAACATACAAATATACGAATATACAAGAATTGCTCGTTTAAAGTTATAAGATGTAGGCAAATTTATATACCATTATTAATTCATGTCTTTATTTCGCATGCATATTTATCAGTTTTGCCAGGTTGATGCGCTTAAATCGAATATCACAATGAAAATTACTTTAAAGCTCTCAGCATTCAGCTTTCATTTGATATCCATATTACACACACATTCTAGGGGTATCCGGGCCCACGTTTTGGCCGATGTATATATTGATACCCTATTCACCCAGCGGTGTAAAACTTACTCTGTACTAAAGCACACATCAACAGTTTCAATTTGATACCCATAATGTAAAAACACATCCTAGTGTTACCCTGATCTACGTTTTGGCCTATCTCTCGAGACCCTAGTCACCCAGGAGTATGAAAGTTACTAGTAAAGCACTCAATAACAGCTTTCATTTGATATCCACATTCTATAAACAGATTCTAGGGGTACCCGGGCCCACGTTTTGGCCTATATCTCGAGACCCTGGGCGTCGATCGCAATCAAACCTATGTAATAACCACCGCGAGAGGTATACGCAACTTATTTGAAAGTTTAAACAAAATCAGCCCACGCATCTCTTCAAACACAGTCGACCAACTAAGACACATTTTAGCCTTTCTTTATACTCAGTTGAGCAGAGCTCACAGAGTATGTTAAGTTTGATTGGATAACGGTTGGTTGTACATATATAAAGGAATCGAGATAGATATAGACTTCCATATATCAAAATAATCAGGATCGAAAAAAAATTTGATTGAGCCATGTCCGTCCGTCCGTCCGTCCGTCCGTCCGTCCGTCCGTCCGTCCGTTAACACGATAACTTGAGTAAATTTTGAGGTATCTTGATGAAATTTGGTATGTAGGTTCCTGAGCACTCATCTCAGATCGCTATTTAAAATGAACGATATCGGACTATAACCACGCCCACTTTTTCGATATCGAAAATTTCGAAAAACCGAAAAAGTGCGATAATTCATTACAAAAGACCGATAAAGCGACGAAACTTGGTAGATGAGTTGAACTTATGACGCAGAATAGAAAATTAGTAAAATTTTGGACAATGGGCGTGGCACCGCCCACTTTTAAAAGAAGGTAATTTAAAACTTCTGCAAGGTGTAATTTGGCAGTCGTTGAAGATATCATGATGAAATTTGTCAGGAACGTTACTACTATTACTATATGTACGCTTAATAAAAATTAGCAAAATCGGGGAAGGACCACGCCCACTTTTAAAAAAAATTTTTTTTTAAAGTAAAATTTTTACAAAAAATTTAATATCTTTACAGTATATAAGTAAATTCTGTCCACATTCAACTCCAGTAATGATATGGTGCAACAAAATACAAAAACAAAAGAAAATTTCAAAATGGGCGTGGCTCCGCCCTTTTTCATTTAATTTGTCTAGGATACTTTTAACGCCATAAGTCGAACAAAAATTAACCGATCCTTTTGAAATTTGGTAGGGGAGTAGATTTTACGACGTTAACTGTTTTCTGTGAAAATAGGCGAAATCGGTTGATGCCACGCCCAGTTTTTATACACAGTCGTCCGTCCGTCCGTCCGTCTGCCCGTTAACACGATAACTTGAGTAAATTTTGAGGTATCTTCATGAAATTTGGTATATATGTTCCTGGGCACTCATCTCAGATCGCTATTTAAAATGAACGATATCGGACAATAACCACGCCCAATTTTTCGATGTCGAAAATTTCGAAAAATCAAAAAAGTGCGATAATTCATTACCAAATACGCATTAAGCGATGAAACTTGGTAGGTGAGTTGAGCTTATGACGCAAAATAGAAAACTAGTAAAATTTTTGCCATTGGGCGTGGCACCGCCCACTGTTAAATGAAGGTAATTTAGAAGTTTTGCAAGCTGTAATCTGGCAGTCGTTAAAGATATCATGATGGAATTTGGCAGGAACATTACCCTTATTACTTTATGTCTGCTTAATAAAAATTAGCAAAATCGGAGAACGACCACGCCCACTTTTTTAAAAAAAATTTTTTTAAATTAAAATTTTAAAAGAAGAGTTAATATCTTTACAGCATATAAGTAAATTATGCCAACATTCAACTCCAGTAATGATGTGGTGCAACAAATTACAAAAATAAAAGAAAATTTCAAAATGGGTGTGGCTCCGCCCTTTTTCATTTAATTTGTCTAGGATGCTTTTAATGCCATAAGTCGAACAAAAATTAACCAATCCTTGTGAAATTTGGTAGAGGCTTGGCTCCTAGGACGATAACTGTTTTCTGTGAAAAAGGGCGAAATCGGTTGAAGCCACGCCCAGTTTTTATACACAGTCCACCGTCTGTCCTTCCGCTCGGCCGTTAACACAATAACTTGAGCAAAAATCGATATATCTTTACTAAACTTAGCACACGTACTTATCTGGACTCACTTTATCTCGATATAAAAAATGGCCGAAATCCGACCATAACCACGCCCACTTTATCGATATCGAAAATTACGAAAAATAAAAAAATGCCATAATTCTATACCAAATACGAAAAAAGGGATGAAACATTGTAACTGGATTGGTTTATTGACGCAAAATATAACTTTGGAAAAAACTTTGTAAAATGGTTGTGACACCTACCATATTAAGTAGAAGAAAATGAAAAAGTTCTACAAGGCGAAATCAACAGCCCTTGGAATCTTGGCAGGAATACTGTTAGTGGTATTCCATATATAAATAAATTAGCAGTACCCGACAGATGATTTTCTGGATCACCTGGTCCACATTTTGGTCGATATTCCGAGAACGCCTTCACATATACATCTAAGGGCCACTCGCTTTTAAACCCCTCATTAATACCTTTAATTGGATATCCATATCGTACAAACACATTCTAGAGTCACCCCTGGCCCACCCTAATGGCGATATCTCGAAAAGGCGTCCACCTATTGACCTAATGCCCACTCCCTCTTAAAATGCTCAGTAACACCTTTCGTTTGATACCCATATCGTACAAACATTCTAGAGTCACCCTTGGTCCACCTTTATGGCGATATCTCGAAAAGGCGTCCACCTATTGAACTAAGGATTACTCCCTTTTAAAATACTCATTACCACCTTTCATTTGATACCCATATCGTACAAACACATTCTAGAGTCACCTCTGGCCCACCCTAATGGCGATATCTCGAAAAGGCGTCCACCTATTGACCTAATGCCCACTCCCTCTTAAAATGCTCAGTAACACCTTTCGTTTGATACCCATATCGTACAAACATTCTAGAGTCACCCCTGGCCCACCCTAATGGCGATTTCTCGAAAAGGCGTCCACCTATAGACCTAATGCCCACTCCCTCTTAAAATGCTCAGTAACACCTTTCGTTTGATACCCATATCGTACAAACACATTCTAGAGTCACCCCTGCCCACCCTAATGCCGATATCTCGAAAAGGCGTCCACCTATAGACCTCATGCCCACTCCCTCTTAAAATGCTCAGTAACACCTTTCGTTTGATATGGCGATATCTCGAAACGGCGTCGACCTATGGAACTAAGGATCACCCCTTTTCAAAATACTCATTAACAGCTTTCATTCGATACCCATATCGTACAAACATATTCTAGAGTCACCCCTGGTCCACCTTTATGGCGATTTCTCGAAAAGGCGTTCACCTATAGAACTAAAGCCCATTCCCTTTTAAAATAATCATTACCACCTTTCATTTGATACCCATATCGTACAAACACATTCTAGAGTCACCCCTAGTCCACCTTAATGGCGATATCTCGAAAAGGCGTCCACCGATAGACCTAAGGCCCACTCCCTCTTAAAATGCTCAGTAATACCTTTCATTTGATACACATATCGTACAAACAAATTCTAGAGTCAGCCCTGGTCCACCTTTATGGCGCTATCCCTAAATGGCGTCCATCAATAGAACTATGGCCTACTCTCTCTTAAAATACTCTTTAATACCTTCCATTTGATACACATGTCATACAACCACATTCCAGGGTTACCCTAGGTCCATTTTCCTACATGGTGATTTCCCTTATTTTGTCTCCATAGCTCTCAACTGAGTATGTAATGTTCGGTTACACCCGAACTTAGCCTTCCTTACTTGTTTTATATTCAGCTGAGCAGAGCTCACAGAGTATATTAACTTTGTTCGCATAACGGTAATCGGTAACGGCATAAACTAATCGAGATAGATAAAGACTTCTATATATCAAAATGATCTGGGCGAAAAAAGAAATTTATTTAGTCATGTCCACCCGTCTGTCCGTCCGTAAACACGATAACTTGAGTAAATTTTGAGGCATCTTGATGAAATTTGGTACGTCGATTCCCGGGCACTCATCTCAGATCGCTATTTGAAATGAACGAAATCGGACTATAACCACGCCCACTTTTTCGATATCGAAAATTTCGAAAAACCCAAAAAGTGCGATAATTCATTACCAAAGACGGATAAAGCGATGAAACTTGGTAGGTGGATTGACCTTATGACGTAGAATATAAAATTAGTAAAATTTTGGACAATGCGCGTGGCACCGCCCACTTTTGAAAGAAGGTAAATTGAAAGTTTTTCAAGCCGTAATTTGGCAGTCGCTGAAGATATCATGATGAAATTTGGCAAGAGCGTTACCCCTATTCCTATATGTATGCTAAATAAAAATTAGCAAAATCGGATGACGACCATGCCCACTTTTTAAAAAAAAAAATTTTTAACTCAAATTATAACAAAAAATTGAATATCTTCACAGCATATAAGTAAATTATGTCAACATTCAAATCCAGTAATGATATGGTGCAACAAAATACAAAAATAAAAGAAAATTTCAAAATGGGCGCGGCTCCGCCCTTTTTCATTTAATTTGTCTAGGATACTTTTAATGCCATAAGTCAAACAAGAATTAACCAATCCATGTGAAATTTGGTAGGGGCATAAATTCTATGACGATAACTGTTTTCTGTGAAAATGGGCGAAATCGCTCGAAGTCACGCCCAGCTTTTATACACAGATAACTTGAGCAAAAATAGATATATCTTTACTAAACATAGATCACGTATGTATCCGAACTTACTTTTATTTTGGTGTAAAAAATGGCCGAAATCCTGCTATGACCACGCCCACTTTTTCGATATCGAAAATTACGAAAAATGAAAAAAATGCCATAATTCTATACTAAATATGAAAAAGGGATGAAACATTGTAATTGGATTGGTTTATTGACGCAAAATATAACTATAGAAAAAACTTTGAAAAATTGATGTGGCACCTTCCATATTATGAAGAATAAAATGAAAAAGTTCTGCAGGGCGAAATCAAAAGCCCCTGGAATCTCGGCGGGAATACTGTTCGTGGTATTGCATATATAAATAAATTAGCGGTAACCGACAGATGATGTTCTGGGTCACCATGGTCCTCAGTTTGGCCGATATCTCGAACACGCCTTCACATATACAACTAAGGACCACTCCCTTATAAAACCCTCATTAATACCGTTAGGTAGGGCGAGTAATAACAAATGTATTCACGTTATAAACAATATAAGTTCTCGGCTTTATTTATTATCAAAAAGGGAATTGCTTCACAAACTAATTCGAATTCAATGTTCTTAAAATTGTTAATTACACATTCGTGCACGGCAAATGTTAGTAATATGACGACCGCAAATTGTTGGATAAATTACAATTCAAAAATAGAAATATTGGTGGCTGATTGCCAGACAATTGCCAAGTGCAAATTCTAATGTTAAAATCGCAATTATTAAGAAGAATCACAATAGCAAAGCGCGATTATAGCGTAAATTACATGCACAACCTATGAAAAGATACGTAATATGATAACTCACCTGTGAGATAGCTGCTGGCTCGTTGACGTTCCAAAATAGAAAAGAAAGACCAAGACCGCGAACAAGTCCGCGGCATCCGCCGATAGCTAACTTTCGTTGAGTTTTTCCCCTTCAAAGTTAGCTTTCGGCTGGTGTTAGCCGTTACCGGTAATAATAATAAAAACTAATGTGCGTGTTAGGGTGGTCCGACATATTTAGGCTGGTGGCCTAAACAGCCCACCTTTGACACCTTTCGGTTGATACCCATATTGTACAAATGCATTCTAGAGTCACCCCTGGTCCACCTTTATGCCAATATCTCGAAAAGACGACCACCTATACAACTACCACCACTCCCTTTTAAAACCCTCATTAATACCTTTAATTTGATACCCATATCGTACAAACATATTCTAGAGTCACCCCTGGTCCACCTTTATGGCGATATCTCGAAAAGGCGTCCATCTGTAAAACTAAACCCCACGCCCTTTTGAAATACTCATTAATACCTTTCGTTTAATACCCATATTGTACAAACGCATTCTAGAGTCACCCCTGGTCCACCTTTATGGCGATATCTCGAAGAGGTGTCCACCTGTAAAACTAAACCCCACGCCCTTTTGAAATACTCATTAATACCTTTCATTAGATACCCATATCGTACAAACAAATTCTAGAGTCAACCCTGATCCACCTTTATGGCTATATCCCTAAATGGCGTCCACCTATAGAACTATGGCCCACTCCCTCATAAAATACTCTTTAATGCCTTTCATTTGATACACATGTCATACAAACACATTCCAGGATTACCCTCGGTTCGTTTTCCTACATTATTATTTTCCCTTATGTTGCCACCATAGCTCTCAACTGAGTATGTAATGTTCGGTTACACCCGAACTTAACCTTCCTTACTTGTTATATATATAGATTTTTATTTTTCACACTTCACTATAATAATAAAGCGAAATGCAGATATTCGTTGCTTTTGAAATTCGGCATAAATTTGGACATGGAACAACTAAAGGCTCTCCTGAATTAAAAAAAATGTCCTAGTACTTCTAAGCCGCGGGCGCGGGGGTAATCCCGCCATTCCCCTCCCCCCGTCTCGACGGGCCTGGTGATGTGCTATACTTGATATCATACGCTATAATATTTTTATTGATAAGCACGTTGTTTAATTAAACACCAACCAATTACACGGAAGTACCACCCAAAAATATGAGTGCCGGTGCGTATACGTAACATTTTATTAATACATATATACATTTAAAAAAAATTGCAATAAAATAATATTGCGATCATAAACTGAAATATATCCTATCCTATATTTCAAGTTAGATGAAACTACACACGGGTGCATAACAAATTCAAAATCGGTTCAGTAGTTTAGGAGTACATCGCGGACAAACAATTTGACACGTGATTTTTATATATAAAGATTTTGGAAACTATTTTATTTTTGGGTGAAGGAGGTCTAGCTTTCAAAGGCGAAGGTATATATCTTGGTGAACGAAACGATGGACATTTTTTGGGATCTAAGATCTCATAAGCCATTGTGATCCGATACTTAAAGATCAATTGGAGAAAGTTAGCAGCGCAAACGTTTGCAAGTTCACTATCTTTCCCCAGACATTCAGAACGAGTTTATAGAAATTTTTGCAAAGCACGTTAGGGAACAATATTAGATCAAGGCAAAGAAGCCAAGTATTTTGCTATTTTCGTTGATGCTATGCCTGATGCTAGTCACGTTGTCTACCTTCATTTTGCGCTAACTCCATTTCAATTCGAAAGCAACAAATTATACAATTCAAAAACGGTTTTTGGATTTCGTGAATTGTAACCAAAAAACTGGTCAGAAAATCGCTGATCTAATTTGTCATACTCTAGGTAAACATGAAATCCCATTAAAAGATTGCCGTGCACAAGGGTACGATAACGGCGCCAATATGAAAGGAGCTTTCAACGGAGCACTACGTCACATTCTCGACAAAAATTCGAATGATGGTTACTCGCCTGGTGCAACCCACAGTCTCAATTTATGTGATGTTGATGCTGCAGAATGTTTGAAAGGCTGCAATTACTTTCTTCGGAGTTGTACAAAATTTTTTTAATATTTTCAGCAGCAGTCCACAACGATGGGACATCCTCAAAAAAAAAAAAATGTAATGAGCTCTCTTGATAGTCTTGCAGACAAAAGCCAAATTTGACTGCGTAAGCATACGGATATATTACCGGCATTCTCAAGTACATCAACAAGTTCGAATGTATATTGCTGTCCTCAATTTGGTTCAAAATACTGAATACTATTACCTCCAAGCTAGAGACGCCACCATAGATGTTGATGTCCGACATCTAGATGCCTTATTAGCTGATTTGAAGTTGATCAGGAACCAATTGGAAACAATTTTAAACGAATGCAAAACAGTTACTATTCAATTGAACATCTCGCCAAAGTTTCGAGACATTCGAAAGAGGAAACCCAAAAGACGTTCTGAAGATAATTTAGATGAGATGATTATGGATGATTCAGAGTCTGATTTTAAAAACAATACATTCCTGGTGATCATTGATTCGGTAATCACTGGCATTACTGAACAGTTTGCAGCTATGAGAATTTGACCTAGACGTTTTCCTTTTTGTGGTAATTTGAAAACATGGGTGAAACTACGGTTCGGGCGAGCGCAGCAAAATTTGTCGAGAAATACAAGTCGGACATTTCTCAAAGCTTAGAATGCGAAATAATTCACTTGAAACACATTTACGAAGCAAATTTTAATAAAGGTCTGTCACCATTGAATTGCTAAATGCCATCTAGGTTCAAAATCTGTATACAATTTTGCTCAACATTTGTGTTGCTTTTAGGGTTGCCAGATTTTTATTTCGGGTTCCCGGGACAAACCTCAAATTTGAGCCAAATTCTCGAGATTTTTTAAATGACAATGACAATGACCCAAGATTAAAAAATGTTACGAATTTTTTCTAATTTTGAAAGATTTCATATTAACGGGTTCGACTAAATTATCTTCATAGTTATTTTATATAAAAAGTAAAAAAAATAAGCCGCATGCGTTGGAAATATTTTAACACGAAATATCAGCCTAGAAAAGATAGTTTTTAATAAGTTTTTCGAGCTCCCGAAAATTGCTTTGGTGGAAGAAACATGGATCGAAGTATACAAAGCAAGGGAATATATCCTTCCTAGGTGTCTCTACGGGACAAAAATACACATTTGTCAATTGGTTGCCCGAAGGAGGTCCTTATAAACCGACACGGCAATTTCTAAAGAGTTTAGCATACTTAAACGCAATTTTTTTGAAATTGAATGGTGATAAATTGACTACAAGTCTACATTTTTTATATATTGTATAATTCAAGCGTAGCTCTTGAGGAGGGAATTGTTAAACTATTTTTTAGGGGGAAAATTGCCTTGTAGCTCTGCAGGTTAGCCACTGGTTATGAGAGTTATTTTGCAAGCCCCACCTACACACATTCTGTGCCCTTTTAGCATTGACATGGATGTGGCGTCCCACAAACGTAACAAATTAAACACCTACCACTTACTGCAGACTTTGGAGGTACACTTTTTCTCAACATGCCTTGAGAAATATCCACTGTAGAGGCATGATAATAGGGCCATGCTAGAACAACAGGATTTTTCGTGCATTTTTTTCTGCCTATGGGTCAAGCTGACATAAAGATATGAGTCACTAACCAATGTATGAGTTATTATCCACTATTTTACAATAAAATTGCATGTTTTACTGTATTCTCAATCGATATTTATGAACATAAATCGTGTCAAAGTATATTATTATTGCCTCAGATTACCATTGCGTTTTCATCCTGAAGGAAATTTCCATCCCGCAAAACCACAATTTCGCCTTAAACAGTAATGGTATGGCAACGCTTCTAGCAAAACAACAAGCATTATGAAACTTCAAAAATCCCCAAATACGTCAAAACATTTTGAGTGGAACTACCTTCTTTTTTATACCATGTTCAGAACCACAGTAGGGATAAATTTTTCTTCTTTAGGGGAGTTGCATGCAATATGCTAATGAGCTGAATACAATCGAAGCCGCAAATATGTCCATGTTTCGTAGCAGATTATTATTTATTAATTTTGATATTGTGAAAATGCCGGGACATAGCATTTCCAGGCGGGACACTTTAAAATTTGTGAAAAATACGGGATGTCCCGGCCAATACGGGACATTTGGCAACGCTAGTTGCTTTGCGTATCTTCTGCACTATACCTGTCACTGTATCTAGTGCAGAACGTTCGTTCAGCGTCTTTTCAAGAATCAAAAACTTTCATATAACACGTTCATCTGAAGAGCGAGTTTCAGGACTTGCCACGTTTTGTGTTGAATCCGTTTTGGCAAGACAGTCAAATTTTGATATTATTATAAAAAATTTTGCAGCGCAAAAAGCAAGAAAAGCCACTCATTGATATCCGAACTTTCTATATTGAATAATTTAATTTAAGAATTTAGAATCATCATTATATTTATCAGAAATGTACTAAAATATTACCAAGTAACTAGAAAAGATTATTTGAAACAATATGTGGTTGTTAAAAGAGAATTTTATTTCTACGTTACAATAAAATAGTATAAATAGTAAATATTCTGTGTTAATTTTATTTTCAGCTCTTAGTACAAAAATCATTTAGTTGATGTGGCAAACATTTTTTTTTGATGTAATCCATCAATAATGATTCATGAATGAGACGTCATTAATTCAAGTAATCAAATGTATTAGTGGTTTTTTTTATAGCGGGCCCGTAAATTGTTTAGTCCCGGACCCGGATGTTCTTTCGACGGCCCTGAGTACACGCCTATGTGCGGCAATTCCCTTAACCTGCAGCCTGGAAGTATGCATTCGCACGACCATATTTTGCCTAAGAACTGACATTAAAACTGTTTAAAATAAATGTCTTATTTCATGTTCGAATTCCACACATCCGACAGATTAAGTAATATTTCTGATGCTTATACTAGATACAAATAGGGGCCGAAGACTACATCCGGCAGTACGGCAAACATGTGGCAACAAATTGCATACTGCTAGGCGCATACAATTTACTTGTGATAGTTTTAGTACCCGAATAATGGCGGACTCATAGTTAGCAGTATGTAAAGAGAATTTTAATTGGTTATCGGACTTCTCGTATCCATTTAATACAAGAAACAAAGTAAAATTTTTTGCCGTGCATTACCGTTCATAACAATCTACTACTTTTATCGTGCTAAAAAGATGGAATGAAAACAATTAAATTTTGTTTGTGCAACTAAATACTGTTGAGCCGTATACTATGGGGGCAACTACTTATATAAAGAAAACCGGGAAGCACCACTTCTACATAGGTGTTTGATATATTTCACACCTTTTTTTTTGCTGCATGGTATTTTAGTAGAATTTTTGCAAAAATTCAATTACATATTGAGCAAATTTTAATGGGAAAATAAAAACTAAGATATGACTAGAGCAGCATTACGAAACAAAAAAAGTTAAGGGATTGTAAAATGTTGCTGGTAAAAGGAATGGGGATTTAAAAAGACGGTTTAAGCCTTAAACTTTAAGGTTATATGTATATACAAAAGCTGTTAGGTCGATCTTTCTATAAAACAGACGTTCATATTCTACTGCGCTTTTCGACGCAACTTCCGTCTTCTTTAGGAAGTCTGGATGCTACCTATAGACCCACGCAGCATATGGGCGCAGCACGACTTTGTATATTGCAGCATCATTATGACGCAAAGAAGGAAGAGAGAGGCATATTTAGAAGAAAAAAGGTTAGGCAGGATAGCATGAGTGCTAGAGGCTTCAGCTACTGGCTGATAGAAATAATGCCGGAAAGATCCATACAAGAATCCGTAGATGACGTAAGGTTTCAAGACCGGGGCAGATTAATGCAGTAATTATATTTGCGACCTGATAGCTGACGAACACAGTGAGCTTAAGTTGCGAAAAGAGCACATCTCATTTTTTTAGCTAGAGAGAGAAAATACCAATCCTATACCCTAATCACTGATGACCAATAACACATTCCGGCAAGCGCCTATAACTAGTGAGAATAGAAATACTCCGCTTAATGAATAATGATGCGCCGAGTAAAGACAGTTATCTGCCAAACTGATCAAGCATAGAGGCGAGGAGTTGGTAAAGATCCATGCTACAACTCCAATGCAAATTATGATCGGACAAATGCATGTCTACAGATTGGAATTTAATGTGCTCTTCCTAATACACAAGAAAGTCGATCCCGCAAGCCATGGTGATTACCACCGAATCAGCCCCTATTCGATGTTCTATCTACCTAACTGTCCGAAAGATTGAAGCTCAAAGTCGACGAAGTGATAAGAGCTTCTTCCAGGTCTTCATTATACTCCAGATCATGGAGAATACTCACGACACACTTCATCTTTTTTCGATTTCAAAGGAGCCTTCGACAGTGCGACAAGGAGTTCCTTATATATGCTGCTATGTCTGAGTTCGGTTTCCTGGAAAAGCTACTAATGCTACGCCGCATGACTGTAAGCACGACGCAAATTTAAGGAGAAACTCGACGTAATTCTTTTCCGAGGTATATATGTAGCGTTGTGCTTATGTAATAAGTACACGTTTTGCTTACGATTTTAATACACACTTTATTGAACAATGTTTGACCGAGTCGCGTGTGTATCCCTCTACATGTCGTCTCAGAAGAAAGAAATATATGTTTTATCAGCTGTTAAGACCAGCAAACTCAATACGATAACGGATTGTTTAGCGGGATAAATAGTCGCTCTGGGAGACTGGAAAGCTAATACATTTTACATATGAGTAGTGGCAGGGCTGCCACATATATATGAAAAGAAAAGTCCTCTCGCGATGAACAAAAATAAATCGTCATCAGATTGCCTTTTCTATAAGGAATGCTTTGAAGAAAAATTAACGATCTCGGTTAAGGACTACTGTAATATTAGAAATGAAAAAGTTTGCATTCAATGTAGTGCCATTTTAGCGGCAACAGATAGAATTCACTTCTTTATTAAAAAGTTGTTTCTTTTATACAAAATTTCTATAAGCTAAAATACCTACGTACACTAATACTTACAAAACAAATGTATTACATACATATACTTTCAGTTCCCTGGGAACTGCATTCTTGGCATAAATAAAATTAGCTGTGGAATCTGCAACGCAAGCACAAATAAATCATGTCAATAATTTGTATACAGGTAAAAGCTTGTCGCGAGCATTTGCTTAGCTTTAAACAATAACATACCAAGGTTCAAGTTACCAGACGGTGCACGGCGTAGTTACCGTGGCGTGTAGAAAATATATCTATGTACAAATGAATGAATATGTCAATGAATCTCAGGCCGTACCAAAGCGAGCCAAAATATATGTACATATGTACAAATGTATTAATATGTATGTAAGAGTCAATGCATTTTAAGACATTCCAAAACGGGTCGAAATATATGTTTGTACAAATGAATGAATAACTTAATGAGTGAATGCTACACTACGCCCACTTTTATATAAAATATTTTTAAATCGGTCGTGGACGAATAAAATAAGCTACACATTTGTAAAAAAAAGCTTTATGTCAATGGTATTTCATGTCCCAAGTGTATATATTTATTAATAAATTTAAAAGAATGGGTGTGGCACAGCCCCTTTTATGACTAAGCAATTTTCTATGTTTCTGGAGCCATAACTCGAAGAAAAATTAACATATCGTAATGAAATTGTGTACACATATTTTCCTTATAGTAGGAAATATTTCTAGTAAAAATGGACGGGATCAGTGAAGATCACGGCAACTTAGATATAAAACAAGTTTAAAAGGTTTAAAAGGGTCATAGACTAGAATAATAAGCTATAACTTAGCAAAAAATAGTTTTGAATCAATGATATTGCACTTATCAAGTTCTATTGTAAGAGGAAATGGGGAGACATTTTTTTAAACGGGCGGTGCCTCGTGTTATGTAGAAAAGTAATTTATCAGAAATGAAACATACAATTGAAGCTCACGCTGAGTATATAATATTCGGTTACACCCGAACTTAGACACCTTTACTCGTTTATATATAACTTCAACTTAAACGCTTTTGGTGCAAGTGTAGCTGCCAACTGTCCGTAGTGCAATCGATTAGCATCAATTTGGAAGTAGTGCGAAACTGTCGCTTTGCTTAACTGTCTCCAATTTTTCTGCAGGACACAACATTAATATAGGTTAGGTTAGGTTGAACTGGCCGGTCCATGAGGACCTCACATAGACTGAATATGTCCGTAGTGTTACCAGAAGTTTGTTTTAACGACCAAACTGAAAAAACCCTATCAAAAACCAGGACCTATGTTATAAAATAACTCCGTCCTCTTGACAAATACTAGAAGCTTCCTAGGATTTAAGCCACTTGCTGCTTCTAGATCTGATAGCTGTATCACTCCTAAAATCTGGAGTCTTAGCCTGGCAAATGCAGGGCAATAGCACAGAACGTGCTCGATCGTTTCCTCCTCCAGCCCGCACTTCCTACATCTGCTATCACTGACCAAGGCTAATTTAAAGGCATGTCACGCCAGAAGGCAGTGTGCAGTCAGAATACCCGTTATGAGTCTACAGTCCTCTCTTTTTAATGATAGATGCAACTTTGCTAGTATAAGGTTGTAAAACCGGCACATAGTCTTCGACACTTTACAGCCCCGCGCTTGAACCCTTCCTTCGCCTTCGCTAATTTTCGCCCAGTCTAATTGGGACGTCTACGGAGCAAGCTTCAAGGGATGCGCCCTTTTTAGCTAATTCATCCGCTTTTTCATTCCCATCTATTCCCATATGCCCTGGGACCCAATACAGATGTATGCTTCTCCCTGTCCCGATTCTCTCCAGGGACTGCTTACACTCTAACACGCATTTAGATGCTGTGGTATGCGAGATTATTGCATTAATTGCTGCTTCACTGTCAATATAAAAATTAAATATATATAAGCAAAGAAATTTTTAAGCCATGTATAGGGTTATCTACTTTAGTTACATATACTTTGTTTTTATAAATTATTTTTAAATCGTTTTATTTTGTATAATATTTCAAAATAAAAATATTGGAAGTTATCAAAAAAACATCTTTTAAAAAAATTAAGTTAAATATTTTCTAAATTCAAAATTAAAAATAGTTTTATTTGAACTATACCATGTAACAGAGTATTTTGTATTATTCTACAATGTGAATATATATTTATCAAATCCTGATTTTCACTGGACCTTATTTGATTTGTCTCTTTTTATTGCCCAAAATTTTCCACCGCGTTCATACACAAGTTTCTAAAAATTTTAATTTTTATATAACTCATTAAATGCAGAGATTAGTTTATTATTTAATTATCATCAATATTCAAAATAAATTGATTTTCGTTATGCATAAATTGATGGACTAATATATTGCACCAAGTCAATATACAGCAGTAAACATAGAAATAGAATTGGCAATTTATATCAATTTAGTCAACTTAGTTCTTCTTTTTATACTCAGTTGAGCAGAGCTCACAGAGTATATTAACTTTGATTGGATAACGGTTGGTTGTACAGGTATAAAGGAAGCGAGATAGATATAGACTTCCATATATCAAAATCATCAGGATCGAAAAAAAATTGGATTGAGCCATGTCCGTCCGTCCGTCCGTTAACATGATAACTTGAGTAAATTTTGAGATATCTTTATGAAATTTGGTATGTAGGTTCCTGTGCACTCATCCCAGATCGCTATTTAAAATGAACGATATCGGACTATAACCACGGCCACTTTTTCGATATCGTAAATTTCCAAAAACCGAAAAAGTGCGATAATTCATTACTAAAGACACATAAAGCGATGAAACTTGGTAGGTGAGTTGATCTTATGACGTAGAATAGAAAATTAGTAAAATTTTGGACAATGGGCGTGGCACGGCCCACTTTTAAAAGAAGGTAATTTAAAAATTTTGCAAGCTGTAATTTGGCAGTCGTTGAAGATATCATGACGAAATTTGGCAGAAATGTTACTCCTATTAATATATGTACGCTTAATAAAAATTAGCAAAATCGGAGAACGATCACGCCTACTTTAAAAAAAATCTTTTTTTTAAGTCAAATTTTAACAAAAAATTTAATATCTTTACAGTATATAAGTAAATTATGTCAACAATCAACTCCAGTAATGGTATGGTGCAAAAAATACAAAAATAAAAGAAAATTTCAAAATGGGCGTGGCTCCGCCCTTTTTCATTTAATTTGTCTAGGATACTTTTAATGCCATATGTCGAACAAAAATTTACCAATCCTTGTGAAATTTGGTAGGAGATTAGACTTTAGGACGATAACTTATTTCTGTGAAAAAGGGCGAAATCGGTTGAAGCCACGCCCACTTTTTATACACAGTCGACCGTCTGTCCTTCCGTTCGGCCGTTGACACGATAACTTGAGCAAAAATCGATATATCTTTACTAAACTCAGTTCACGTACTTATCTGAACTCACTTTGTATTGGTATAAAAAACTTCCGAAATCCGACTATGACCACGCCCATTTTTTCGATATCGAATTACGAAAAATAAAAAAAATTCCATAATTCTATACCAAATACGAAAAAAGGAATGAAACATGGTAATTGGATTGGTTTATTGACGCAAAATATAACTATAGAAAAAAACCTTGTAAAATAGGTGTGACACCTACCATATGAAGTAGAAGAAAATGAAAAAGTTCTGCAGGGCAAAATAAAACCCTTGAAATCTTGGCAGGAATACTGTTCGTGGTATTACATATATAAATAAATTAGCGGTATCCAACAGATGATGTTCTGGGTCACCCTTGTCCACATTTGGTCGATATCTTGGAAACGCCTGCACATATACAACTAAGGGCTACTCCCTTTTAAAACCCTCATTAATACCTTTAATTTGATACCCATATCGTACAAACAAAGTCTAGAGTCACCTCTGGTCCACCTTTATGGCGATATCTCGAAAAGGCGACCACCTATATATCTACCACCACCCCCTTTTAAAATTCTCATTAACATCTTTCATTTGATACCCATATATTACAAACAAATTCTAGAGTCAGCCCTGGTCTACCTTTATGGCAATATCCCTAAATGGCGTCCAACTATAGAGTCAGCCTTGGTCTACCTTTATGGCGATATCCCTAAATGGCGTCCACCTATAGAACTATGGCCCACTCCCTCATAAAATACTCTTTAATACCTTTGATTTGATACTCATGTCATACAAACACATTCCAGTGTTACCCTCGGTTCATTTGCCTACATGGTTATTTTCCCTTATGTTGTCACCATAGCTCTCAAATGAGTATGTAATGTTCGGTTACACCCGAACTTAACCTTCCTTACTTGTTATCTATGTAGCTTTTATTAATTTTCACCAACTGCTAGAAGCTTTATTAATTTAAAACTTTGCACACGTACCAAGGACCGATGCCAATGCTATAATTTGATAGTGGGGTGACATAAGGTCAAGGGACATAAGGTCAATTGGCCGTATGACTACTTCAAATGACGATATCTTTAGTTGAAACTTTGGGCACGTATTAAAAACCTATGGCAGTGCAATAATTTGATGTGATATGACATAAGATCAATGGAAATAAGGCCAATTGACTTCATGTAGAATGGCCATAAGACTATTTGAAAGTTTGCACCCGTATCAATAACCTATTACAGTGCAATAATTTCATGGTGGGTGGCATAAGCTCAAATGGTATAAAGTCAATTGACCTTATGACGACTACAAATGGCATGGCAAAAAGTCAATTGACCATATGACCACTTTAAATGGCTATAGCTCTTATTGAAACTTTGCACAAGTATGAAGGATCGTTGACAAGTCAATAATTTAATAGTGGCGTAACATAAGGTCAACGGACATAATGCCAGTTAACCTTATAAGGCCAATTTAGCTTATGACCATTTGAATTGTTCTTAAGGTCAATTGGCCATTTGAAGTGGCCAAAGGGTCCTTCAAAATTTGGTGTTATGACCATTAGAGAAATGTGCAACCGAAGCAAACATGCTCCGCAGGATCAGTTTTACGTTAATTTGCAATAGATTTTTTTTCTCGATTTCCCAATGGAGTCAATAAAGGATATAGAAAAATTTGCGCTGCCGTATTTATTAGGGCCAAACATCTTTCAGTCAAACGGTCAAGGTCCTTCCCGTACAAACAAATGGCCGATGTCTGAACTTACTCGAAGACGTGGAAATCTACAAACAATGTACATCGAACTAAAAAAATTTAAATAAATAGGGAGAATAATAACTAAATAGGGGAATAGGGGACATCCAAATTTGGTTCAGAAATTAAAATACACGCTTATTGAAATCATTCTACGTTCGGAAATTGTTCATGCGAGAAATCCGAGTTTGGTTCAGAAATTAAAATATACGCTTATTGAAATCATTCTACGTTCGGAAATTGTTCATGATTATCTAATTTCAAATTGTTAGATTACGATGATTTTCCTGGCTGGGAAGACATTTGGGCTTAAATCTTATTTTGTAAGTAGTTTGTATTAAACGTCATGTTGTAAACCCACGCCAAACAATCGATAGTCATATGCGCGCTGGTATATCGTGCTACATGCATGCTGGTATGTGTGCTGGTATATCGATCGATCAGCTGTGAATATACTGTCAAAACTATTGCGAACATATCAAAGTGGCAAAGTGTTTTTATTAAATTGTGGGAGTTATAATATTTTATCCTTCGAGATTAGTGCTTGAATTTGCTTTTTAATAAAGCAATTGGTGAAAAATAGAAAATGGTAAGTAAATATGTTGTTACATGCATTAGGCATTCAATGTTTTGCACTCATTTGGCAACAAATAATTTAAAGTAGAATTCATTCGTACTCGCTACAGTGCGCGATGAAAAAATATTGCGTAATAAAATTTATGTTTCCAGTCTTACCAGCAGCCGCCAATTTCCACTTTCTTTCAACCTCTTAAGAAAAAAAAAAGATTGAAGAGGCTTTTTCAGATCATGCTGACATCGACAATCAAATTACAGGTACTACAGAAAATAATACCTCATTGGATCAAGAAATTGCAAGTTCATCGAAAGTCGACATAGTCGGCACTAGTTCATTGCTTTCAAAAGAAGCAAATGATAATGCTATGCCCAATTTCTCCAGGGACCTAGGTCATTATATCGGCCTAAAGATATGCGACTTAATGAATAGAGAACTCCTGGAAAACCCTTGGATACCATCAAATAATTACACATTTCCATTTTCTACTAGAACAATTTGTGGCAAAGAGGTTAAAAATTATGTATCGCATAAACATTTAGCTGATTACAGTGAATGGCTGGTTTTATCTGATATAAAATTCACTATTAATAATATAGGAGGTTATGCAAAAAATACACCTTTAGGAGTACTCGTCACGAAACCCTTAGTCAACTTCAAAAATATATCTGGCAAATCTATTCTCAAAACCTATACCACAAGAATGCAGTTGCCGCAGGCAAAGATTTTTGAAAAATTACCACAATCCACAATTCGACGTGCACAATGTGATTAATGAAGATTGCCTATTACAAAGTCAAGAAAACAGAAAATTTTTTAAGTCTATTGTAACAGCAGTTATTTTTATCGGAAGGCAAAACATGGCATTTCGTGGGCATAGGGATGACGGGAGTATTATAGAAGAATCAGTCCCTGGACGGAACGAAGGAAATTTTCGGGCACTGCTCAGGTACCAGATTGAATCAGGATATGCAATACTAGAAAACCGCTTAAAAATTTCTTCGTCGGTTGCGACATATACCAGTAAAACCACCCAAGATAAACTAATCGATTGCTGCCGACTTGATATTCAAAAAAAAAATTTTGCGACGTGTCAGTGAATCTGAATTCTACTCTATTGAATTTGATGAAACCTCAGATTTATCAGGAAAGGCACAGGTAAATAATTCTCTCGTTTTTTCTAACATTTTCAGTAAATTCCCAATAAGAAAAGTAATTTTTCAAAACCTAAAACCTAAAAAAAGAAGGAAATTTTTTCTAAGCGCACACTCTTTGACGGTCATAGGTAGTAAAATGTTGAATTTATGCTTTCATTGCCTACTTTCAAATGCATAGTCAGCAGCGAAGAGGATAAAAACTCCACACATCACTGGCAAAAGCGAAGCAAGTTTTCGTTCGTCAAAATTTTTGGCAAAGAAATAAAAGCAAACGAAAATAACCAGTGACTGACCATATGCTTTGCTAATTTTTAAAATATTTCTTTTCCACACAGATAAGTCCCATACTACGCTATATCGACGTTTCTTCCGGAAGACTTTGCGTCAGAGAAGACTTCGTAGATTTTGTTGATGCTTTTGGAGAACTTTCCAAAGAAGTAAATAGACGTGGTGGAGATCTCAACGAAGACTGAAAATTTCGAAGATGTTGGTGAAGAAAGTGAAAATACCGAAGACGACGTAGAATTATCACTGACCGGGCTAGCCCAAGGTAAAATTATTTTGAGGACAATGAAGAAACTAAACGTAAATTTAGAAAACTGTGTCTCTATAGGGGCTGAGTACTTATTGCTGCTCTGAGCGCATTCGAATTTATCATAGGATTGTTTTGTTTAAGTGATGTTTTATCTTTGACACGCCCCCTTAGTGTATCTCTTCAAAAAGAAGACACAGATTTGGCAAACGCTTCCCAAAAAATCGTATCGCTAATCGCAGTTTTGGTAGATCAAAGACGAGAGGCCGAAGAAAAGTTTAGGCAAATATTTACTGATGCAAAAAATTGGCAGAACAATTGAACATAGATGTAAGAAAACCAAGTACAATCACGAAACATCTAACTGTGAAAACTATTTCTGCATCTACATGTACATTCCTAGAAAATATTATAGAAGATTTGAAAATTCGATTTTCTCCAGAAGTTTTGTCTGGCTTTCAGATATGTTCATTGCTACCGAAGATAAGATACGACAACGAGTCAAATTACAAATTTAATCGAATGTTTAACACAGCGGTTCTCCACACTTTTGAAGGAATCCGATAAGCTTCTTTACTTAAGACTTCAAGGAGAAATGGCTCATTGGCAATATTTTTGGAAGCAAAAGACAGCCGAAAATTCACAAACAACCTCTGG
Source organism: Eurosta solidaginis (assembly GCF_040869045.1). NCBI lineage: Eukaryota > Metazoa > Arthropoda > Insecta > Diptera > Tephritidae > Eurosta > Eurosta solidaginis. Next base: position 232,061,964 of record NC_090320.1, on the reverse strand, counting down.
TATACCAACTAACGCTGTGGAAACTTTGGAATTTTGTGACAAAGATGTATACCCAACCATCCATGCTTTGCTCAAAATTTTATGTACGATGTGTGTCACGAATGCAAGCGCCGAAAGGTCCTTTTCAACATTACGTCGGTTGAAACCATGGCTCAGAACGACTATGCTTCAGCAAAGATTGGTCGGTCTGGCGTTGCTGAATATACATTCTGTCATATATCGTCGAACGATTCGCGAATCAGGGAGGACATAGCATGGTTTTATAGTGTGTGCTTCTTTTTGAGTGAACATTTCTGAAAGTGATCACCTAAGAACGTCATAATTTATTTTTGAGCAACAAAGGTATTATTTGATAGCTATCGATAATACAAACAAATGCTAGTCTTCGATTTTTCCAACAAAAACTGTTTCCTTAATTATCGCCATTTGTATTTTCTTTGTCCTTTTTCTTTTAAAGTTGAATAGCAGCCGATAGGCTCCTCCGATTTTGACAATTCAAACACCAATTTGCTTGTAACTAAAAACTCTTTAAAGGCACATTTTTTATTTCTATGAAATAAATTTATATTTTTAAAATTGTTGCAAAAACCGTGCAAAAAAAATTATTCTGGAGCACATTTTTGCACATACGCAAAATTTTTCTCTCTATGATATTCCGTTGAGAAAAAAAATGGCCCGCAGTATAGATGCTAGATATTTTCATTTGAACACCTTGGACTTGAAGATTTTCCATACAAAATTTTAGTTTACAAATACTTTACAGAACAAAAATGAAATATCCAAAGAAAACAAATATTCAAATGTTCAATACTGATTTTGAGTACAAAAAATTTTTTTTTGTAATTGAACAAAAAAAAAACAAAATACTTTGCTCAAATGTTCAAAATCTGTATACGATTTTCCCCAATATTTGTATTGCTTTGCGTATCTTTTGCACTATACTAACGTTCCTTCAGCTTCCTTTCAACAATCAAAACCTTCCATAGATCGTGTTCTTCTCAAGATCGAGTTTCAGGACTTGCCACGCTTTGTGTTGAATCCGTTTTGGCAAGACAGTTTAATTTTGATGTTATTATAAAAATTTTGCAGCGAAAAAAGCAAGGAAAGCCACTCATTGATATCCGAACTTTCTATATTGAATAATTAAAATTTATAATCATCATTAAATTTATCAGAAATGTATTAAAATGTTACCAAATAATTGGAAAAGATTATTACAAGCAATATGTGGTTGTTAAAAGAAAATTTTATTTCTACGTTACAATAAAACAGTATAAATAGTAAATATTCTGTGTTAATTTTATTGTCAGCTCTTAGTCCAAAAATCATTTAGTTGATGTGGCAAACATTTTTTTGATGTAATCCATCAATATTGATTCATGAATGAGACGTTATTAATTCAAGTTAATCAAATGTATTAGTGGATTTTTTATAGGGGCCCGTAAATTGTTTAGTTCCGGGCCCGGATTTTCTCTCTACGGCCCTGGATATGTGTATCAAATGAAAGCTTACAACGGAGCACTACGTCACATTCTCGACAAAAACTCGAATGCGTATTTTAAAAGGGAGTGGGCCATAGTTCTATAGGTGGACGCCTTTTCGAGATATCGCCATAAAGGTGGACCAGGGGTGACTCTAGAATGCGTTTGTACAATATGGGTAACAAATGAAATGTGTTAATGAGTATTTTAAAAGAGAGTGGGCCTCAGTTCTATAGGTGGACGCCTTTTCGAAATATCGCCATAAAGGTGGACCACATTCGGTTGCATGATAGTATCGCTTAGTGATGTTAATATTCGTCACAATAATTTTAACTCTTTTTGCAAAGGGTTTTAGATTTCCTTGAAGAAATTTAGCTCTTTCTAATCCATTTTTTCTAGATTCTAACAGCAAAGAATTTTTTTCTGGCAACACTGCTTATACACTCTGACAAACTGCTGCTTTATAATATCACATGTCACTCATTGTCATTCGCTCCATATCGAAGTGCATTAGATAATGGACACAAACTACTTTTCATACTTCGGCTAAGGTGAAGCGAATGACTAAAGTTGGTTTCTTATAAAACGTTCGATGTGATTTGATCTTTAACCGTGATCTTCAATGCAAATTTTAATATTTATGAGACACAAAAAGTATAATTTAAGATGAAGCCCTCCGCAACGTCGAGGTTTTTCTTTTTTTACTTCCTACCTAGATGCTTATCCCGGACTTTGTGGGCAGCTACTATTAGTTAAACTTCCCGTAGCGCTCGTTTATATAACACAGGGCCCGTATCATGGTCAGTTCACTGCAGTCAAACCAACTAGTTGTATACTAGAAGAACACTAGTTTGCCATAAATGCCAACTAGTATGAGCTCTGTAATTTTTCCATATTAGCAACTGGTATTTTTATTTTAGTTAGCGTTTTCAGCATCAACATACCAGTTGGCACACTACACAATCTATGGATCATTGTAATACCAGTTGACATACTAGTTAATATTTGCATTAGCAACCTACTAGTTAATATACTAGTCCTAGTCGGGTTGAGTAATTACTTAAAAATTTATAAATTAGATCAAATTCATTTTATTCATTATATTTCACATACATAAATGTATGTATATATACATTTGTATAACTTTAAAATTTATCACTTCAATACGTTATACTTTGGAATAAATTTTAATAAAAATACGTACATATATAGGAATCATCCTAGACAGTAAGCTGTCATGGAAACTCAACGTGGAGGAGAGGGTAAAGAAAGCCTCAACGGCACTCTATGCATGTAAAAGAACGCTGGGATGTACGTGGGGCCTATCACCCTCTCTTTCTCATTGGGTTTTTACAGCGATTGTAAGCCCTATTCCATACTATGTAGTTCTTGTTTGGTGGAAAGCCACACAAGAAACAACATACCTCAAAAATTAGAGGGGGTATGCAGACTATCGATGCTTAGCATTACGGGAGCCCTGAAAACAACCCCGACGGCTGCCCTGTATGTCATTTTGCACATCCCACCTGTAGACCTGGTAGCAAAGAACAAAGCCTTAACGACCGCAACCAGGCTCGGTGCTTCGGGGCAGCTTGAGCGCCGACCATATGGCCATAGTAGTATAGCGTCATCAATCACAAGACGAACAGACCACATGATTCCCTATCTGCGCTTCGAGGGAGATCTTTAAGCCACAATAGAGGTGGACGGTTGGCGCAAGGGTGCGAAAATGGCGGACAAGGCGATACATGTGTACACGGATGGTTCCAAAGTAGTGGAAGGTGTAGGGTCTGCGGTATACTGCGCTGATCCGGAAACAAGCAGATCCTACAAGCTGCCGGATTACTGTAGCGTTTTCCAAGCGGAAATATTAGCCGCACCCAAAGCAGTAGAAACCCTGGAAGAGAATAGCTTAAGCTGCAACCGTGTTTACTTTTATATTGACAGTCAAGCAGCAATTAAGGCATTAATCTCGTATACCACATCATCTAAATGCGTGTTAGAATGTAAGCAGTCTCTGGAGAGAATGGGGACAGGGAGAAGCATACATCTATATTGGGTCCCAAGGCATATGGGAATAGATGGGAATGAAAAAGCGGACGAACTAGCTAAAAAGGGCGCATCCCTTGAAGCTTGCTCCGTAGATGTCCCAATTAGATTGGGCGAGATTAAGCGAAGTCGAGAGGTGCATATGATCGACCAAGCGGGAAAGGCGTGAGTTCAAGCGCGGGGCTGTAAAGTGTCGAAGATTATGTGTAGGTCTTACAACCTTAGACTAACACAGTTGGTCCTATCATTAAAAAGAGAGGACTGTAGACTCATGACGGGTATTCTGACTGGACACTGCCTTCTGGCGTCACATGCCTTTAAACTAGGCTTGGTCAGTGATAGCAGATGTAGGAAGTGCGGGTTGGAGGAGGAAACGATCGAGCACGTTCTGTGCTCGTGCTCTGTACTTGCCAGGCTAAGACTCCAGCTATTAGGAGTGATACAGCTGTCAGATCTAGAAGCAGCAAGTGGCTTAAGTCCTAGGAAACTTCTAGTATTTGCCAAGAGGATGGAGTTATTTTATAACATAGGTCCTGGTTTTTGATAGGGTTTTTGTTTGGTCGTTAAAACAAACTTCTGGTAACACTATGAACTCAATCAGTCTATGTGAGGTCATCATGGACCGGCCAGTTCAACCTACCTACCTACGTACATATATATAAAAACTAAAAAAGACGGAATAACACATGCCCACTTTGTGATCGATCAACGGAGACGGCGGACCATATCCTCCTGGAATGTGACGCAATCTCAAGATGCAGGGCTAAGTTTCTGGGCTCACCATGGCCTTCTAGGGTTCATCAAAGAAGCCTGCTTGGATGAGGTGCTGTGAAGGAGATGAAGGAAAAATAGACCAATGGTCGCAGTGCAATCCTTAATAAATTATCTAACTATCTAACGGAGAGGAACGAGCCAGTCGTGGTTGACTGTGTCAAAACAGGCCAAGCTGCACTAGCACCGTCCTATGAAGAGTGTTAATGGAGTTCAGAACGGTGGTAGTGATATGTACTTTACGGAAGTCATGCTGATGGCTGGATAACGGAAGAATTTCGTTTGAATGAGGGAATAACGGTTTTAAACGTTTTCGTTACTGGCTAATGGGATAATATCGGTAGATACTGGCTGGGTTTTCGGTCTTTGGTAGTCGGTTTATCCTTGCGATTCTCCATTATTCTGGAATGGCAAAGGCTTTTAACGGCAAGTCGAAAACATGTGCTAGGCTGCTGATGGCCTCATGGTCAAAGTATTTTGGCATCCTCATAGGTTTTCCGTCTGGGACTATTGATATGGAAGGCCGGGCCTTTTAAATGTCTTCTTCAACCTCTTTTGAGGTAACGGTGAGGTGCGACTCGTCCTGCTTGTGTTTATGTGCACGTTGATTTGGACGATATCTAGCATTGTCAACTGAAATATGCATTGCGGAAGTGATTGCTTTCACAGAGACTTGGCTAAAACCTGATAATTTAAATTCGGAGTTATTTTCAAATGACTA